>NW_004444001.1:7133002-7156122 GCF_000243295.1 Trichechus manatus latirostris | reverse complement strand
GCCCCGCGCAACCCGTGGACAATGGGAGTGAGCGATCCAGAGGCCCAGGATGCCTTTCAGTATAGCCGCCAGCAGCTCAGCCCGCCCCCACCCCACCTGGCTCAGCCCTCCTGGCCTCAAGTCCAGCTCTCCTCAGCCAGAATGTCCAGTCCAGCATCGAAGACCTCCCCAGGACTTTCACCTCTTCAAAGCTGTCACCCACTTCTCCCAGCCCTCATTGCCTCCCATCAGAGAACCAAAAGGGTGTTTGTGGGTTCCCTAGAGAAGCCCCCCTCCCTCTACTGGGAACATTTTCATACAGGTGAAATCAGATTAGGATAAAACACAAGAGCACCCTTCAAAGAAAATCATCAAAGAGGGCAAACTATGTAGGGGAGGGGGCAGTAGGGCAGGGGCTTTGCCTTGGTGAAGGAAGGGGACTGATCGGCAGCCGGTATGTCTATTGGGTCCAGGGTATTCTTTCAGAACAGCTGGGGGTCACCCTCCAGCTGGCCAGCACAGTGCCCAGCACAAATCAAGCTTCAATGCAAATTTGCTGAATGAATGAATGTTCCCAGGCCTGGTGCACTCCCCACAGCACCTTTTTCCCAGGGCGGATTCTCCATGAGGGGTGAGACCAGAGACTTGGTAAAAGCCCCAGGGACAGGGTGGAAGTGGTATGGCCCTGTCCCTCACCAACAAGGGGGCTGGGAGGAGGGAGCCAAAGCTGGGGCCTTGAACACAGAGATGGAGCAACCAACCTGGGACCCTCTCTCTAGTCAGGCCTGGCATGGCAGCCAAGCCAAGTCACCGCCTTCCACCCCCCCACTCCAGCCTCTGTTTAAACAAGCTTTGTTGCATGGAAACAAACGCCTGCTCTTGTTCCAAAGTGACGTGGACGCCCTCTTCAGCACTGTTTGTTTCGGCCTAAAGTCCCGTCACAGGCCTGACTTCTGACTCGCCCTGTTTATCTCCCTCTCCTCTGTCAACTCATTACTCCCAAATGCCAGGATTGCATTTCCAGGCTTGTTTACCCAGAGCAGAGAGACAGGGACCAACAGACAGACAGATGGAGGAAGAAGGGTTTGGAGACCCAAGCAGGGCACAGGAAGGAGGACAGGGCCACGGCATAGTCAGCAGACCCACTCACAAACCCTTTCCCCTAGAGGTCACAGTTGGCGCTAGAGTGGCTACTTAGAGCCAGTGGGGTATTTTTTGGTATAAGGAACCCTTTTAGGCTAAGAATGGAGTGCCCTCATTCACTTATCAAAAGGCATTTATTTAGCACCTATTATGTTTGACACCTTGCTCCTTCCGTCTCCTACAGGGGACTGCATGGGTGTCACAGGGGCAAAAAGAGGGTGCTCTGAGCCCTGAACTAGCACTGGAGAGACCAGAGGTCCACCTGCAGCCTTTATTATGTCACCTGGACAAGTCTGTGCCTACCTCTGGGCTGCCTCCTCATCTCTGAAATGGGAATAGTAATATCAGCCTCCCAGGGAGGGAAGGAGCCCTGGTGGCGCAACAGTTAAGTGCTCATCTGCTAACCAAAAGGTTGGTGGTTCAAACCACCCAGCAGCTCCACGAGAGAAAGACCTAGACATCTGCTCCCGTAAAGATTAAAAACCAAACCCACTGCCATTGAGTTGATCCTAACTCATAGCGAACCTGTAGGACAGAGTAGAACTTCCCCATAGGGTTTCCAAGAAGCATCTGGTGGATTCAAACTGCCAATCTTTTGGCTAGCAGCCGAACTCTTATCCACTATGCCACCAGGGTTGAAAACCCTACTCTGTCACATGGGGTCGCTGTGAGTCAGAATCGACCCAAAGGCATCCAACAACAACCATCACCACCCAGGGATGGGAGGTGATTAAATAACACAGGGTATGTGAAAAAAAGATCCGAACTACCAAACAGATGCAAGGTATTTGTTTATCCTCCAAGGACTTCCTGGTGGTGGCTGAGGTTGAGGGAGGAGAAACTCGAGGGGCCAGGCTCTCTTTCTTATAGTTGTGTTACCCCATGGATAGTCAGGAACATTTGTTGTTGGGGTACCAGAAATGCTACTCCTAAAGCTCCCCCCTCAAAGCCTCGTTCATATATTGAGTGGTGGAGGGATAGCCCACAGATGGTTTCATTTTAATTAAAATTTTGTAATTTTAATTTTGCAGGGTTCTTTTCATAGTTTGAAGCCAACAAAACCTTTTTTAAGTCTCAAATATTTTCCTTGGCCCTAGGCACTATGCCCATAGTGAGCCCAAATGGATAAAACAGCCCTCTGCCTGCCTCCCAATCCCCACCCCAGGCTCTTTGTAAAACAGATATAGGATTTTCCAGGACTTTGGGATATTCCCCAAAACAAACAGAAATAATGGGAACTTGGAATATAGATGGTAAAACATGGCTGGTGTGCAATGAAGAAGGAAGAAACCTGATCGGTACAGACAGTTCTCTCTCCCCACCCTAATCATCTCCCCAGTTTTCCAGATATCTATGTCTACTCTTGAAATAATTTTTTAAAAGAAACTCCCCAGTTTTGGTATTCTGCCCTGTTGTTGTAGGGTGCCGTGGAGCCAATTCCCACTCCTAGCTACCCCGTGTGATAGAGCAGAACTGCCCCACAGGGTTTTCTAGGCTGTAATCTTTACAGAAGCAGATCACCAGGTCTTTCTCCCATGGAGTGGCTGGGTAGGTTTGAACCACCAACCTTTCGGTTAGCAGCTGAGTCTTTAACCATTGCACCATTAGGGCTCCTTTACTACATTCAAAAATTTTCATACCTTTGCTTCCTAGAGGTGCGGGAGGAGAAGTGCTGGCCTTACAAAATGAGTGGACTTGGGGACTTTTGGTGATGTGTATTTTGTTATTATTTTGATAAAGGGTGGAATTTTGCCCTTGACCTTCTGTCCTCAGCACAGATCTGTAGGTCTTCCCCAGAGAACCTGCTTAAGGATGGCTTGGAAGATGCTGATAAACTCCCAAGGACCATCTCCCTGGAGGAATTAGACCCTTCTTGCTCCAGTCTCCACTGTTTCCAAGAGGAAGTGATTTTTAAAGTTCTCAATTCGGTTCATGTCCACACTGTGTCTAACCAGTATGTAGAGAGATTTCACACTTAAAATCTCATCTGATCCTAACAACCCTGTTCTTTAGGCGTCAAGAAGGCCAAGACTCAGGGAGGCCCGTAACTTCTTGGCCAAGGTAGCAGCCCTGGTAAGAGGCTGGCTGGGATTTTGCTCAGGTTTTTTCAATTCCTGCTTTAGTGCTGGCTGACCAGCTCAGTGCAGGGGTGCAGGGTTTCTGACGGTGCTACCTCCAGCCTGACCTCTGGCTCCTTGCTAAGGGCCCGTTAGGGGTTATAGAGTGGTAGCAGGACTGGAGGTGGGGATATCGAGGGTGCTGGGGAAAGAGCAGTGCTGTTGGGGAGGCATGAGGACAATATGACTACACACAGCTGTGCACACAAGACAAAGGAGTGGGGGCACCAGGCGGGGAGGCACATGCAAGACCCTGCTTTTCCGCATTCCCAGCAAAGCCCCCAGGGGCCAGTGCCATCAGCAGTGATTGGAGGAGCAGAGTCAAATAAGAGAAGGAGAATCCTAAGGCCAGGGCTGGCTGGGCCCGTTCTCCTAAACTTGTCAAGCATGATTCTCCCTTTTCCCCCGGGGTGGGACCGGGACCTGGGGCCCCTGCTCTGTCATCACCAAATCAGGCTCCCCACCCTAGTGTCTTTCACTCCCTAGAACTCCTGAACTCTGCAGTTCAGGGTGGGGATGATGGGGGTGGAAGAAGGCAAGGGGACCCAGATAGTCCTACCCCTGCCTACCTCCCTTGGCCTTTTCCCAGCTGCTTTGGCCCCTGGTGCCTGAAAGTAATGCCTTCACAGCTTGCCTCAAAGGTCCAAGCAGAGATGCAGGAGGCAATATTTTATAATACAAATAAAGTGAAGATACCCTTGAGTGCACAGTGATCACCCCCCCCACCCCCACGCACACACACATAAAGCAGAGCCTCTTTTCCACCCCAGAAACTTACTAGCCAGAGTGTTTGTCTGAAGCACAGGCACCCACCCCAAGAAGAACACCCTAAAGTGAGTAATCCTGGGGTAAGGGCTGACCCAGCATCTGTCTGTCCTTGTCGGCATTTCTGGAGCTGTTCCAAGCTCCTGGATCTCAGGCCCTCGAGTCCCAGTTCTGTCTCTTGGGGACGCTGTGCTGCCCTGGCCTCAAGGTGGCCACTGGAATGCGGAGAGCACAGAAGGGGTCCCTGGAGACTGGACCTTCTCAGGAATGTTAAAGTGAGGCTGCTTTGTGGAGTAGTGGCGCCCCAGGGGCCAGGCCGCAGTGTGACTTGGCCTGGCATGCCCCTCTCCCCCTCCCCAGACGCAGTGAGGGGCGCAGCTCCTACCTGTTGCTGCTGGAAGTGCAGCAGCTCCGCAGGGCTCAGCTCGCCGTTGCTGTCTGCGCCGCCGCCGGCAGCCGTGTCCCTGCCCGCACCGCCTCCGGCCGTGCTTGTGGCCCCGGCCCCACCACCACTGCCACCTCCATCAGCTTGCCCGGAGAGGCTCCCCACGCCGTTCTGACCGGACGGAGCCGACCTGATTGTCTCTGAGGCGGATTCCACCATCATGTCGCTCTAGCGGGACCTGGAAGGGGGAGGAGAGACACGGGGGAGGGGCTGAGGCTTGAGGCTGGACGGGCAGGGCTGGGTGCACCCAGGACAGCAACCGATGTCCCTCAACCACCACCTCCCCCCCACCCCCCCAACAACACAATCACTACCACTGAATCCCCACCGCTCCTGGGGCGTCTCCTCCTCCTCAACTTCCCAGAGGCCACTCCTGGGATCCCTTGTGGGGTGTGTCCCAATGTCACCCTTCCTAGGACCAGGTAAGGGGCAGCTCCAGACTGAAGCTGAGGCCACCCCAACATTCCCTCCCCCACCTTCCACCATATTTCCTCTACTTCTAAGAGACCCCAGACGAGGGGAGGGCAGGAGGAGACGACCCTCGGAATCCTAAACCTGTTCTAGCCTTGCCCTCCAGGTCTGGGGTTAGAGAGGGTGGCTTGAGCCACGGAAGGGGTAGGGAAGGGGTCCTGCAAGGACTTAAAGGCAGATGAGCTATTCCCTAGAGACCTACCATATTGTCGTGTCCTCCCGCACCCCCCCCCCTTAGGGCCTTTGTGTTTGTTCCCATCTAGTTAAGGAGTTCCCCCAGGGCTGGAGCTCCTCATAGGCTCTCTTTCCCCAGGATACAGAAAGGCTGTAATCAACATTTGTTCCACAGCGTAAGTGGCCACCATTACCAAGCACCTAATGGAAGCCAGACACAGCTGGGCAAGGAGATGTGCAACGAGGGCGGCCCTGATCTGGCTTCTCTGACCTCCCATTCTAAAGCCCTCAGCCCAGGGCCTGGCCCAGAGTAGACTCTCAATAAATACTTACTCACTGTCTTTACAGGCACTATAATTCCTCCTAACAACCACTGATAGTTATTATCACCCCGATTTTACAGATGGAAAAAACTGAGGGTCCAGAGAATTAGTTGATTTACCCAAGGCAAAGCTTCAAGCCCTGAATTCTCCCGACTTTTGGGGGGAAGGAGTTGTTACTAGACAGCACTGCCTCTCAAGGAGTGGCTAAAACATTCCTAGAAAAAGAGAGGGTATGTTTGGGGCAGTCAAGGGCAGTGAGGAGGAGGTGGACTGAGCTTTCTTCACAGCTCATGGAAGTTCTAATATCTCAGGGGCTTGCACACACAGACTGTGATGAAGATAGGGGGGCTTTAGTATGCAGAGCTGTTCTGAAATTCTGGGGTGTCCCCAACTACCCCAGAGCCCTAGACTCTTGAGTCAAACAGGACACAGTTGATGTCCACCACTGAACTTCAACGTGTTTCTTAAATCCCTAAACCTCAGCTTCCATGTCTGTAGAACAGAGGTCATTAGTTCCAGCCTCACAGAATGCTATAAGGGGCAAATCAAACAGCATGTGCAAAGCACCAGAAGCACCAGACAGCTATTGTTGGGTGCCGTCGAGTAGATTCCAACTCACAGAGACCCTGTATGGCAGAGTAGAACTGCCCCATAGGATTTCCTAGGCTGTAATCTTTATGAAAGCAGATTGCAAGGTCTCTTCTCCCTCGGAATGACTGGTGGGTTCAAACCGCTGACCTTTCGGTTAGCAGCCACTGGTGGTGCAATGGTTAAGCACCAGAAAGAGTAAGCCCCAATAATCAGCCCTTTTCTCACCTGCCCTCATTGTAGAAATAAGACCGTGGGGCCCAGAGAGGTCAAGGGCTTTGTCCAGATCACACAGAGACCATCAAGGGGCAAAGTCACACCCAGCATCTAGCAAGGCTATGGAAGCTAGCCCAGTGCTCCCTCCTCCCATCTTGATTCCCTTTTACCCTAGGCAGACCCCACGATCACAGGGTCTCCTGACCCCACATGCGGATGTGGATAGGTGCTGTGCAGGGAGGAAATGAGAGAAACTGAGGGAAGAGACTGGATGACTTCCCTAGTTCCCTCCCCAAGGCAGCAGCTCCTCAGAGCATCTTCTCTGCTTACTTTCCAATTCTTTTCTTTCATTCCAGAGAACTCTTTCCCTCACTCTGCTGTGCCACTTGCCCTGTTTCTATCCACGCTGGTAGCAGAGAGGGGAAGGGTGTGAGGTGTGGGGAGGGGGCAAAGGGCTGCGCAGGGTGGGAGGTCCATGGGGAGTCCTGGGTTCACATGTGTGCCATGCCACTGCTTCTGTGCCCCCTCATCTGTGACACTGGTATCCCTGTCCCAGGTGGGCTGTGAGGCCTCCTGGGTGCCTCTGTGCTACTGGAATGTCCCATGTTGTCCGTTCCCAAGGGCCTGCTCCCCTGACCCCCTCTGCGGCACTCCCACTCCTGGATTCTGAGAGGAGCTGGCTAGGGGTAGGGGTGAGGATGGAGGCAATGGTTCAGAAGAGATTGAGCACTTGGTCTCAGGCCTTAATGGCTGTGTCAGCCTGAGGGCCAGTGGCCGAAACATGATGGATGGGGCAGACGCCATCCTCCGCCCACCAGAGAACAAGGTTCCAGCCCCGCTGCCCAACCTCCCACCCAGGAACCCTCCCAGCAGCCTACAAGGCCAGGAGCACCTTCCCCCACTCAGGTCTGGGCCTCAGCTACCTGAGGGGGATGCGGAGACAGCAGGGACCCAACCCGGCCTCCTTCTCCCCGAACCCTGGCCCTGCTGGGGATGGCGAGCAGCTGCCCGCCCTGATTTCAAGTTCTCAAGTTCTCTCAGATCTGAGAACTCCTGGGCCCCAGGGGACAAAGACCAGAGGTTCAAGGGCGTGTACAGGCGAAAGGAAACAGAATCCAGCAGTCACCAGCCTGGGGTAAGGCAGAGTGCTCCCTTCCAAGACTCCAGCAGGCACCATAAAGTTATAGATCATAGAGTTAAGTTTGGAGAAAGGGAGAAAAAGGGAAGGAGGATGCAAACAGAGATGTCCCTTTCTTTTCTGTCTTTTTATTGGCAGGGGGGGTACAGAGCGATACCCAGTGAACAACATAATTGCTGCAATGTAGTGTGTAATAATAGCTATTCAAGGGCCGATCATTCATATTAAACAGGGTGAAGAAAGCCTCTCATTTGCATGCTTGAGATTATATGCATTTGAAAAGTCATTTCCGCAGGGTGTATGAATGGCATTAATTCCCCTGTGGCATGCTCTGCCCCCTCCCAGGGCCTTTGCTCTGATGACACACACCCATTCTCCTCCTTCTGTGCTCCCACCCACTCACCTTCCATGCTCCCCCAAACCTGCATGGCAGGTGCTCCCAGGTGATCTCCCCGCCCTCAGCTCAGCCTTGGGAGACCCGTCCTTCAAAGATGAGAATATGGACAGCCTCCCGCCTCTTGTCTGCCTCTCCATGGGGTGTTGCAATGGCACTGGGGTCTTCCCTGTACTGGGGGTGAATAGGCTCTGGGAGCCTGGGGCCCAGCTAGCTAGGGACAGGATGGGGGAGGCAGGCCTTGATATCAGTGCCCTGTAACTACAAGGGCATGGCGGAGGCGGTGCGGGGTGGTGAGGGAGAAAGCTGTGACTCTGGAGAGAAGGTAGGGGCCTGGGCACCCACCACGTGGTCTGTTTGGGTCCTAGCCTTGGCTCAGGCACAAACCAGCTGTGAATCCTTTGCTTCCTTCTTCTCTGTACCTCAATTTCCCCATCTCTACATGGAAAGGTAGTCTTGAAGGTCTCTTTTGGCTTGGGACCTCCCGCAGTCAAAATCCCTAATCTAGTATGTGGATAGGAAGCCACAGTGTTCTAGTGGATGGTGGGAGCCACTGAAGGTTCATTTGAGTCATAGCCTTGGCCCCTTTCCCAACCCAGGCCTGAGCCACCTGCTCTGGTACTGGGAGTGCTCCCTCATGGTCCTTCTGCATCTCTCCACACACCCCCACCCTCCAGCCCACACTCCTCCCCCAGTCATCTACTTCCTCAGCAAAGAGCAGCTGAGCAACTGTAGAAGAGAAGGGGAGAGAAGATCTGAGAATTAGGCCATCTGGTTTCAAGGCCCAGCTAGGTGACCTTGGGCAAGTCACTGTCCCTTGCCCAAGTCACTGGGCTGTCCTTTCTTCCTCCGTAAAACAAATAAGGAGGTGGGGATCAGGCCTTTTCAAGATTCACTAAAACTAGGGCTCTCATCCCCACTCCAGCCTTCCTAGATACCCCTCCTACCATGTGTTTGTGGGTGGGGGGCTCGACCCTCTGGGCTGCACTTGGGCAGGTTCTGGTCTCCCATCCCTTCGGGTTCCCCTTGGGGGAGCCAGGGCACCTCTTTCTGCCAGGCCCCGGGGCTCCAGCAGACGCCGTCAGAAGGAAGGAAGCTGGGTCAAAGCCGCAGCCGCCTCTTCCGCTCTGGGAGAGTCTGCGGGTCGCTGGGGGCTCCCACTTCCCCTCGAGGCTCCCGGCCCTTCGAAGAACCCGGGCGGGAGCGCAACGAGGGACTCCCTCGGAACTCGCCCGGCCCGCTCCGTCCCCTCCCCGAACGGAAATGAATTGATCCACCAACCCTGGGGCCAACCGGGGACCCTAAGGGCTGGGGTGCTTGTGGGGGAGGGGAAACGAGACCGGGAGCCCCACACGCGGAGAAACCTTTTGTGCCTTTTCGTGAGCCCATATGGTGTAGGGAGTATTAATTACCGTAGCTTTTTAATTAACAATCGCTTAATCTGAGCCGTAACATTTGCCACGACACCCTGTGCCTTGCCGCGAACCGGCGCCGCCCGCCCTGCCAACTCATCAATTAATTTTTATTGACGTTTTCTTCCCCAAACAGGCACAATACCAGGGTTTTCCAATTAACACCTCTGCGATCTCTAATTAGTGCAATTAACAGACTGACGGATGCCCAGAGTTTACCCTCAAGGGAGAGAGGGAGGGAGGGGGCGGGGCAGCCCCCCCCCAGCGCGTTCTCGGGACGCGCGTCCCGCAGGGCGCACACGTGCACGCGCAACTGAAGAGAGGGAGCCCCCCCATCAACACCAGCTCATAAAGGAGCACGCGGTGGGGGCGTGACCACAGTCAACCCGTACCCGGAGCTATGGTGGTGGTGGTGATAGTTGGAGTGGAAATAAGATACGTTTCCAGCTCTCCGGAAGCCTATGATCTAGTTGGGGAACTCGCTTTCAGGCCTTGCTGAGCCTGAAACTAGAAGTGGGGAAACCTGATGTCTATCCTCAGCTCTATCTCCAACGAGCAGTATGACTTTGGGCAAGTTAATTCCCCACTTCTTAGCCAGGCTCTGGGCTGCTATCTGTTTATAATTTATAAATTCAGATTACTAAGGCAGAAAAAGATGATATTCTTAAAATATCATTAAGGGAAAAAAAGTAGAAGGAGGGAAATATAAATGCACCCAACTGTAAGCCAGGGGTTCTCACACTTGAACGTCTGAGACGAACTCGAACGTTTAACATACCTGGAAGGAGTATTAAAACACTTGTTGCTGTGTCCCACCCCAGTTTCTGACTCAGCAGGTCTGCAGTGGGCCTGAAAACGTTCCTCAGTGACACTGATGCTGCTGGTCCAGAGACCACACTTGGCTCCAGTGGAAGAGTGCTACTTTAGTTATGAGTTTCCTGGCAGCCAAAGCTAGGTGATGTCTCTGCAAAGCCACTCATTTATTCATTCATTCAGCAGGCATTAAGTGCCTCATCACTAAGAGGCAAGGATCTACAGGAAAATGAAACGAGGTTCCTGCCTCCTGCAGGCTTACAAAACGCCAACAAGCCAGTGCGGTGGTGTGCTGATGGTTCTGGAGCTGTGTGTAAAGGACTCAGCAAGGGCAATTTTGTAATCATGGCGATGCTACCCTTCCTTTTGTGTAAATCTGGCATTTGTGTTTTTGAAAGTTTAGCCACTGGTGGAGCTTTGGCCATGAAGTCTTTCTCCTCCAACGGCTGACCAGGAGTATATTTCTCCAGCAACAACCCTTCAGACATTCATTGGTTCAACAAATATTTACTGAGCACCTACAATGTGCCAGGCTCTATGTATGCAGAGCTGAACAGAACAGGGCACAGATCCTGCTCTCATGGAGCTTATATTCCCATAAGGGGAGGCAGACGATAAATAAATGAAAACACAAACAAATAAGTTCAAACAAGGTGAATTCCATGCCAGATGAGTACAGGGAATAGGGGCATCAAGTTTAAATGGAGATGGGCAGGGAAAGCCTTCTTTTTGAGGAAATAGCATGTATGCTTAGATATGAAGAATGAGTAGGTATTGACCAGGCAAAGTGTACACTGAAGGCAGGGGGAACAGCATTTGCAAAGGGCCTTATTCTACAAAAGAGAGGTCTCCGGTTGCAGACTTTGCAGAGCTAAAAGTCTGAAATGGACACATTTCCAGATTATATAAAAAGACACACAGGTGGGTAGCACATAGAATAGAGTGTGAGGATGCCATATATTTCCTTCTCTTTCTTTTCTTTTCTTTCTAGCTACCCTACTATCAGATCTTACAGACTGAGAAACATAGAGCAATGAGCACTCTCCCTACATGTACCTGAAGGATGCTTCTCAATCGTTTACCCCAAGGCTCAGAGGCCACCCTCCTCCATTCATCTTTGAACTCTATAGGTCCACTGGCTTTAGACTCCCAGGTGAGGGAGAGTTCTAGAACTCTAGGGAGAGTTCATTTTTGGCCTAAGCCTTATTTAGCTAACCCCTCATTTGCCAACCTACCTGCTGGCCCTTCCCCAGCCTCTTATTATCTTTGTGACATAAAGGAGTGAGGCCACCCGTCTGAGCCTCCCTTTCCTTATCTGGAATATGGAGCTAATATCAATAACCCTTCTCTTAGGGTTGCAGCATAAAGAAGGCTTTCAGAGAAAGGTAGTTACTATAATTATGGGGACCAAAGAAAGTCCTGCTACAACCCAATTCTGAGTGGGATATGATTTAAAAATTGATTCCATCCTCTCTGCCAGCACTTGGTTTTAGCACTTGAGGAAACTGAGGCAGGACCCATGAATTTGAGGGGCTTGGCACAGATTGGCAGGGTGAAGACACGCCTCTCTAAAAGGTTGCAACAAGCCTCTGACTTGGAAGGTGAGCCACCAACCCACGCTGTCTGTTCCACTTTCTCTCTCAAGCTTCAAATAATGTTATTTTCTAATCATAAAGGCAACAGACGTCCTGCTAGAAAATTCTGGGGGAAAAAGTATAAAGAAAAAAATAAATAGTACACATAAGTCTACCGTGCAGGGATAACTCCCCTGCTAGCCTTTTGGGATATATCCCTCTAATCAGTCCCATTTTTACTCTTTTGGCATATAAATATTTAAAAAATGAAACTGAGGTCATAATCTGTACATGGTTTGAATTTTCTAATTTTTCTACTCACAATTTACTACCATAAGCCGTTCCACATGACAGCAAATATTTTAAGTGACAGTTTTTAATGACCACATAATGTTCGAATACAGTACATATTCCAGAATTTATTTGCCCAATCCCCTAGAGTTGGACAACCAGGTTATTACCAACTTTTTTTTTTAACCATAACTGCAATAAACACCCTTATACAAACAGGATATGCTGCATTTCTGTCTATTTGCTTAGGATTCATTTCTAGAAGGTAGAATTGCTTGGTCAAATGGTATGCATATTTTTAAGGCACTTGATACTTTTATTCCCTAATCAAGGTCCATAAAATTTGTACCAAAAGCAACGCGCCTCAGTCCCAGAAGACTCCAAGCCTCTAACCTTTAGAGTGATTTCCCTCCATTCTCCTCAGCTTCTTCTCCAGCACATTCTCAAATCCAATACTATAGACCCTGTCAAGTATGAGTGAGTTTACAGGACACATAGCTGAATGGTGGACCTCCACCTGCAACTGATGCTGAGCACAGTGGGTATTAGGGGCTGGGGAGATGAAAGGGACTAAAACACAGCCCTTGCTTTGGAAGGGCTTATAATTTAGGGGTGGGGCATTAGTGGTTCAGTGGTAGAATTTTTGCCTTCCATGCAGGAGACCTGGGTTTGATTCCCAGTCAAGTGTACCTCATGCACAGCCATCACGCATCTGTCAGTGGAGGCTTGCATGTTGCAGATTTCAATGGGGCTTCCAGAATAAGATGGACTAGGAAGAAAGGTCTGGTGATGTACTTCTGAAAATCAGCCAATGAAGACCTTATGGATCACAACAGTCAAATCCACAACCAATCATGGGGATGGCGCAGGACTGGGCAGCATTTCATTCCCTCATGTTGGGGGTTGCTATGAGTTGGGGGCCGAATTGAGAGCAGCTAAGAACAATTTGGTGGAGGGGAAAGAGAGACAGACAGGCAAACACATGTATACATCAGAATCACCTGTGGAGCATTATAAAAAATATCAATGCCTGGTCCAACCAAGATCAATTAAATCAGCCTCTGGGGAGTAAGACCCAGCCATAGCTTTCTCAAGTGATTCTAAACTTCAAGTGTAGTCAGAGTTGAGAATCTCTGCCTTATAAAACAGACATACAACTTTGCAAATGTGATGTTAGATATACACCGGGGGGGGGGGTGCTGTGGGAACCTAGAGGGAAACAGCCAGGCTGGGGCACTCAGGAAAGGTTTCCTGTAAGTGATGACTAGGTCCCTGGGTGGCTCAACTACTAACCTAAAGGTTAGCAGTTCAAGCTCATCCAGCAGCACCATGGAGGAAAGGCCTGGTGATCTGCTTCTGTAAAGATTACAGCCAAGAAAATCCTATGAAGCAGTTCTACTCTGTAACACATGGGGTCACCATAAGTCAGAATCGGCAGTGGGTTCAGAGATGACTTCTGAGCTGAGTCTTAAGGAAAGCCAGGCTCCAGCAAACACTTTACGAATATATTTTATTCTTAATAACAACCATTCCACTCAGAGTCCTTGAAAGCCCTTTCCTATACCCTGTCCTCTCCTCTCCTCCACACAACCTTGTGCTCACTTCCACAGAGGAAAGAACCACATTTCAAAGACTCCCAGTGACTTGACAAGGTCACCTGGCTGCTAAGTGGCCAAACTGAAACCCAGCTGGCTCTATGACTCCCAAACCAGTGCTCTTCCCTACATCCCACCTCAGAGGTGGCAAAGCCCCAAGGGGGGGTCACTCTGGGAATACCCTGGAATCTGAACCTCTCCTTACCCCCCTTTCCCAGTTCACCTCTCACTGGCTCCAGCTCCAAAATGCTCCCACCAGGTCCGTGCCAGGCCCTGGCAAGGTGGCCTTCCTCAACCAACACTCTTTCTTTGTACCATGACCAAAAAGAAGAGTTAACAATAAAAAAAAAAAAGAGAGAGAACCAAAGATCCCACTCCATGTCATTAAGAAAGTAAACATAAGAGCCATCTAAGTGTCTAATTAAGCTTCTAATTAGTCCCTGCTTGTTACTAATGCAAATTAGATTACTCCGCTTAACTACAGCATGTCCACAACACCCTTGTTAATTGCGGCCTTTTGAAATTAAATTACTCCCTAATTAGCATATCAAAGCCATTGATTCGGAGCTGGGAAAGATGAGGGCAAGAGGAGCCGAATGCCAAGTTTGGTTAATCAGAGATGGCTAATTAAATAGTGACATCTTACGTGGGGGGCCTGCTGGCTAAGGGGTGGGGGTACCTCGCCCAAGGCCTGAGTGGCTATCTGGAGCCCAGTTCTGGTGGTATCCTTGGCACCAAGGGGCTCCCGTGGGCAGAGGAACGGCTCCAGCCAGCCTGGGTGAGACCACTGGGCCTCCCTTGGGCCCTGGCTGCTCTGCCCAGTCCGTCCCTGACATGCCCTGCTCCCTCCCTTTGTCTCCCCTGTGATTTCCAGGTGTGGCATTTACAGGATCTTAGGGACTAACTTGGGGGCATCCAAAATACATCTATATTTGAATATGCAAAGATACAGCCTCCTTCCACTTCTCCCTGTTCCAAGATGAGTTCCAGAAGGGTGACTTCTGCCTCCCACTCTGTATCCTTTTCTAGTCCCACCTATAGTTCCATTCTTGGAAGAAAATTCAGGAGGGTGGGGCAGATGAGTTACCAGTTCCAGCTCTGACCCCTCATCTGCTCTGGGAGCCTCTCTCATGGAGAGGTACCTCTGCTGGATCCCTAAGTTTAGCTCAATCTTCAGCTGGAGGGAGGAGAAGGGCTTTCCTGAGCAGCCCACAGCTCCTCTGGCATCTGCTGGTCCCCAGCACACAGCTAGGCACACAGTGGGGAGGAATGATTCTCAGAGCAGTTCTTCAGCACCTGCTCATGGGCCGGCCATTTCCTTCCAGCAGAGAAAAGTTGGAGGGCTGGGTCCGTTTACCAAACCCCAGGGGAGAGCTTATGGTATGCCAAGCACTGTCTCGTGTTATGCCATTTAATTCTCACAACAGTTATGTGAGGTAGGAAGAATGATGTTTATTTTGCAGATGAAGAAACTGAGGCTGGCAGGAGTTCAGGTGGTCAGTTTGGCTTCTGCTTTTTGGCCTAAGTCTAGGGCCATCATAGGGCATCCTAGGAGGTAGCTGGAGGGGAGAGGAGAGGATGAGAAGAGGTTGGAGGTTGAGACTCAGGGCAACATTTCCTTGCTTTAAGGTCACCAAACAGCTTTCCTTCTGGCACCCTCTCTCCGCAACACAAAGTACACAAAAAGAATATGTTTTTTAGGGCAGGAGGCAGGCAAAAGGGTAATGACTTTCAGAGAGGGCTAACCTGGGTAAGGGTGGGCTTGTTTCAGCTTGGAAAATACCCCTGGAGACACAGGCCCTATAATTTGCTTCATGTTGAGAAGAAGGAAAAAAATTTTATCCACTTCCATCAGTTAAGTAGTTGTATGGGAATCTGATTTGGGTCAGGGTATTCTTAAAGGTCTTCTCTGAGCTCTTCTTGCACAGACCCTCAGAGCGTCTCAGACAACACACCTCCTCCCATCTAGATTTTCCTTGAATACTGAGGACAGGGTAAATTCCCATGATGCTGCTGCTAACCCAAATGCCCTGGGACGCCGAGTCAGTCACCTCTGAAGCCAGTTGAGAGAAGAGGTAGGCACGAGGAGGCACGTGCCACTCAATACCGGTCTATCCGTACTCAATAAAAATGCTGGCCCAGTGTTGACAGGGCTTGGATTTTTTCAAAAGAAGCCGAAGTGGGGAGATTTATGTGAAATTTACCATTATAATGAACTTTGTGTGGGTCAACAAAGCTCATCGGGGTGAAGTTAGTCAATTTGTCACCTCAGCCCTTATTGCCAGCATTCCAGAGAATCAAGTTCTTATTAGCTGTGTGAGCCTGGGCAAGTCACATCACCTCTCTGGGCCTGAGTCCCTCATTTGTGATTCGAGAGTAATAATTATCACTACCTGGAGAATATCTCAGGGCCATTGTGAGGATTGGAACAAGGAGGTATGTGAAACAGCAAAGCCCAGGTCCTCAGGTTGGGTCTAGTGACCACCCAGTCCCACCCTGCACCTGCCACAGTCCCCTCCCAGATTCCTCCCAGATGCTTTCTAGAACCTTCATCTTTCATGCAGGGGGACAGAGCCAGGAATTCCAAGTGTGCTTGAAAATTCTGAGGGCGTGTTCCTGCAGATACCTGGTCTGGCTGCTGGACAAGTAGGAAGTACCACAACTGGTGCCCTCTGCCCCTCCATTTAACGGATCAGCCCTGGCAGGGGCAACAGCTCCTAAATGATTCTTCTTAAAAAGATGGCTTTTTACAAGAGCAAACTCCTAATGGCTGTCAGGTCCCTTGTCTGGTCCCTCAATGCCCCCCTCCACCAACTAGGGTGTGTTTTGGGGGGGGCATCATAGAGCATATCCCCAGCCCTCCCTCCTCTAGCTGTTCTCTCTGAGTTCTCACCAGCAGCCCCTGGAGCACACAGGTTCAGGGTCAGGGTCAGGGTCAAACTCCCAACGGGTAAGATTTTGTTTATTTAAGGAGGGATCAAACAGGGCCCAGGAGAGACGGAAAGGGCCCCACAGCTCAGAAAAGGGGAATCCCAGCCGGTGCTGAGCCCACTAGGATCTGTCCAAGTCAAACTGGGCAAAGGGGCACACAGCAGTGATTTTATTTTAGAAAATAAGTGAAATTAAAAGCAAGGCAGAAAAAAGAAATCGTGGGGGGGGGGATGGTGGCACACGAGGGCCAAGCCGTAGCCCGCCGCACTGAGCTCTCTCTTCCAACGAGATTCAATTAATTGATAACAGGAGGCATCAAATTAATTTCTGGAGGATGTGAGATTCTGATGAAGGGAAATCTCGTCGATGGGGATCGGGCGGGAGGGGGTAGGCAGTGCCCTTCTAATCAAGCTCTGGCTACCTAATCGGGAAGGAGACTTGCCTGGGCTGCAGGGTCCCCTGCCCCGCACTCCACGGTGCCCCTTTCAGGAAGCGACCGCAGAGGCAGCAGGCTCCTGCAAGCAGGAGGAACAAAGGGGTGTGCGTTGAAACCTTCTGGCCTCTTCTCATCTTTACCAGCTGTTCAGTTAGGAACAGGGAGGTCCAGAGAGGACACGGATCATGCCTGACATCACAGAGCAAATTAGGAAGTGGGTAGCAGGGCTCTTACTAGGGCCCCTGGGGAGGGGAAGAGGAATGGTGGACCACAGTGATGGGCCACCGTGTACCTGTGTGAGTCCTGATCCTGCAGACCCTGTTTACTAACCCGACCTGTGAAGTCATCCCGAGAAGAAGCAGTGCAGGCACGGTGCCAGCGGCCCTCCCTGAGGCTACAAGACAGGCTAAGCGGCCAGAGTCGCCCCATCTTCCACCATTCCCCGGACCCACAGGCGCTGGGTAAAGTTGGCCCCTGCCTCGTCATTTTCTCAGACACCCGAAGCTGCCTCCCGGAGCTCACGCCTCAGAGATCTAGGAGCTTCTGCAACTCACAAACACTAATGCACTCGCAGGAGTTCAGAGAAATGTTGGCCCGGCCAGCAAGCCAGGGCGAGTACGCTCAACTAGGGAAGAAGGAAAAAAGCCTGGAGGCTTTCTAGAGGAGGGATTCTCGGCACCCTCCACACAGCCTGACGGTTGGCAGCACCTCCAGCTCCGATCCAAAGATGCGGGAACTTGGGAGAAGCTGGGCAGCCTCTCCATGCCCAGAGCTTTGCGCCACAAGTGCTTACGCAGCCGCCCCTCCCTGGGTTTCCTGCAAATCCTGACGTGCCATCTCTCTCCAAAACTCTCCTCTGCCGCGCCCTTTCCCCCCAGGGATGTACGGATGCGCATCTGGGCAGGGAACCCCTGAAGGAAAGGAGGAAGTATGTACACTCTTGTGGATTAAGCTCTTTAGTGTTGCGTCTCCTACAGATGTGGGCGTTGGGGGGGGGAGGGGAGGACCAGAGCCAGAGGGGGAGGGGAGGGCCGAATCAGAGAGAGTTAGCCCGGGCCTCTCCGATTGAGGAAACAAGAACTGAAACCCCCTCACCCGCCCCCACTCCATACTTCCCTTCATACAGCGCGGTCACCCTGGGGCCGGGCCGGCACGTGCGTCTGTCCCCGGCTGTGGCGTCAGGGCCCGAGACCACGCGAAAGATCTGCACTTGCGCACTTGAACCATTTTTAATTTTACAAGTTGCTAGCTGGTGCCACCTCTTACTGAATCTCTTTAACGCGCCCCTCCCCCGTGCGCCCTGCACACAGTAGGCGCTCCACATTGTGTGTGGAATGCATACGATGAAGAGGCCCTGTCTCCATTCCTAGAGCCACTCTGCCGTCAAGTAGCCATCACTTGTACCCCGACCCCCCTTGCTACCCTTCGGAAATTCTGTCGGCCCTGCCGACCCTGCCTACTTTGAACAAATGCGAAAGGGTGGTTATTCTGCACATTCCACTTTGTTACTGTCTGAGGTTGACCTCCCATGTGGTACCTGTCATTAGCATGGCAGCCCAGATCATGTGCCGTAAGAACCAACATGGAGCAGGAGAGGAAAAGCCATTAATCCCCGACTTGCACTACCGACCGCCAGGGCTGGGACCCCAAGTCCCAGGCCGCAGCTCTGGAGGCTCCAGCTAGGCTGAGGACAGGACCCGGGGAGGTGGGCAGACAAGCTGGGACTCTGGGCAAAGGCTGCATGACTCAGGCCCCGATCTGGGTAGAAGAAAGGCAAAGGAGGCTGTGCAGGAACGCCTGGGGAAGACTGGCCCAGGATGAGGGGTCCTGGGACAAGAGAGTGAGGAAAGGGACAGTGGCGGCCAGCATCCAGGCCTCGGAGGGTTCTTGTAACGCGCCACAGACACCGTGTTGGCCCGTCCAGACGTGCGTCTCTTGTGCCGGGAGCTCTCGCCATCCAGCTCAGGCAGGCCGTGCCCGGAGTCCACGCTCAGAGTGGCCTGCCTGGCGCCATCTCATAAAGCCACTGCCTCTGCAGCTGCAAAGTTGGGAGGATAGAGAGTTCCCGCTGCGATCCAGGGGAAGAAGGTGCACATTTTCCTGGAGAATCTGGGAAGGCAACGATGAAGACAGTCAACAACTCCAGGCTCAGAGAAGTTTCTTTTGGCTTCTTTGAGATGATCCATCAGGGCAGCTCCCAAATTGGTCTGAGACTCACTCACAAACTTGTCTTCCATAAGCCTGTGTACAGTAGGGTTTCCAAAGCCTAGAGATCTTCCCTTTCGAAGAGAACGGGTGCCAGCCATTTTTCCTCCTCTGCGTTCTGGGGAAATTAGCCCTCACATTTATGTCCCCATAAGCACCTTAGGAGTGCCTGTGGAACACTCCAGGGTCATGTGCAGGCGGGACATGCCAAGTTCTGAACCCAGAATCCCCGCTTAAAGGGAAGACACAGCCTTCACAATGGAGGGAAGAGGGGAGGCCCAGGCAGGAACTTGTGAAGCGAGAAAAGGGGGCATTTGGCAGCTTTGCCCATCCCCTCTTTGCTCCCCTTCCCCACAGCAGAGGCTCAAACCCTGCTGGGCACACTGAGAGTCAGGCATTCACATTTTAGTCCCAGCTCTGCCACCAACTAGTTGTGTAGCCTTGGACAAGTCCCTTCCTCTTTCTGGGACTCAATTTTCCCAACCTATAAAATGGAGGTTAATACTCGAGTATTTCCAATATTCAGCCCAACGCGTGGCCTGGCAGTACTAGAAATCTAATAATAAAAGCCACCCTTTGATCGACTGACCCTATCTCGCACCAGGCACTGTGCTAGGAACTTTACGTCTGCTCTCCCATTCAAACCCCAAACTAGCTCTCTAAGGTGGGTATTATAGACCTACTTGACACACAAGAAAACTGAGGTTCCAAGAGCTTAATTAACAGAGGGCCATCACTGCTGTCAAGTCCCAAAGCCCTTTTTCATTTGACACATATTCTCCGCTGGGGAGGCCCTTGTGCTGGGTTCCAGAGTTCCAGAACCAAGTCTGAAGAAGCCAGTTCAGCCAAGGGAGCCTCAGAGTCCTGTCACAAATTATACATGCCATGACTTGGTCTGGGGAGGTGGGAGAGTTGTAAGATGCAGGAAACAGTGCGAGTTCCTAGGATGGGGAGATATTCTGCACAGTTTGGGCTATTAGAAAAATAAAGATAATATACCTGCTTGGGGTAGGAGTGGAGAGGCTTGCATTTTGGCTGGAGAGACAAGAAAATTGTCAAGGTAGTGGAGTAGAGAAGGGTTAGGATACAGGGAAGGGGGATGTAGCTTGGCCAGGTGTGGTGAACAGGGGAGGCTTCTTGGGGTGATGACCCTTCCCTTTCCTCCCCAGACTAGTCTGCTACCTGCAGCCTCTCTGTGCACCTCACACCTCTCCTTCTGAAACGGCTGCTCTCCCCTTCCTCACTCTCTGATGATACTTCATCTGACTTCCCTACCTCAACAATGTGAGGGCCAGAGAGCAGACCTCTTCCTTCATTCATTGCTTGGGTACTGGAACCTGTCTAGACAGAGCAGAGGCTCAGCAAACATTTGGGGGAATTACTGGATCAAAAGAAAGCCCCCCCAATTCCTCTGCTTCCCCCCCCACACACACACACATACAAGGAAGACGTGTGTTTAGAGCAGGGATCCAGCAGGATGTGCAGATTCAAGCAAGAAGAGACCTACCTGCCTGCAGCCGGAAAGGAAGTTTCTAGCCAAATGGTGAGGGGGTGTCTAGGTATGACTCCAGATTAGGAGAGCACCTATACAGAAAGGGACAGGGCAGGTCCTTTTGCAAGGTGGACCCAGCCTTCCTTACCCCTGGCATTCTCTAGCATTGGGGTCACGGCTTTCCCTCCCCAGGGCTCAAGGGTTCCCCAACCCCGTCACTCCTGGGTAACCTGCCCAGTTTGGGGAGAGGGAGAGAAAACCCACCCAGGGACCCAGCACTTAGTGCCAAGAGAGAAAGTTCCTGTGGTCTCCCTCACCTTAGGGCCAAGGCTGGGGCCAGAATAAGATAGGGACACAAGGGTTCAGGCAGGAAGCATCAGAGCTCACTGGAGTCCTGGAGCTGTGTGTGGGGGGAGTGTGTGTCACATCACCAAGCAGACAAGAGTGGGAGCAACATCAGAGAGGCAGCATAGCAAAGCACAGCCCAGCTTTTGAGAAGGGCTCAGCAAGAGCAAGCAAGCCATTCTGGTGCCGCACAGCACAGTCCCAGTCGGTGCCCCTCTTTCCAACCACCAGGTGACAAAAAGCCCCGGAGCCCCGGGCAAGACAAAGTTTCTCAAGAAAACAAAAAACAAGTCTGCAGACTTCCCCGCAGCTGTTTTCCGCGGGGGCGGGGAGGGGTTATCTGAGGCCTGTGGCTCCCCTTTGGGCAGCTCAGTCCTGGCTGGGCCTGCCTTGGCCCCTCAGCCCCTCGGCTGGCTCACGGAGGGTATCGGGTACTCGAAATGCCCTGTGCCTGCAGGGCCTGTCGGCCAAGGGACCACTCAGTCCCAAATCTCTGCAGAAAGTGAACTTCTGAACTTCCCTAGTGTGGTTTCAGTGGGGCTGGTCAGACCCTCTCCAGGCTACAGGCAGCATAGATGATGCCCCTGCTACTTCTTTCTGCGTCGATGAAGGGGACACTCGGGCCAGCCTCCGGCGACAGCTCCAACCTTAGCAACTGCCCCTCAAGCCGCGGGCCACCCGTGGCCCTCAGTCTCAGACTCAACACAGATCGCTCTGAGGCGAATCCAGGCAGGGCGCTTTAACATCGAGGTGAAGATGCTTAAGTTCGGCAAAAACCCGCATTGGCCAAACTGCTCCCGGGCTTTCTTCGGAACTGCCGGGATGGCAGCTTCAGACTGTTAGCTCCTCCAGAGAGAGGAAGCTGCCCGGGCTCTCCCTGCCCCCCACTCCCACCCCAGCTGGGTGCTCCGAAGTAAACCCCGCTGGGAGGCAGGGCGCTAGGGCGCGGGTCCGGCAGTGATCTCCAGACGCCTCAAACCCTAGGCGCAGAGTGAGCGAAAAAGAAACCCGCTAGGCACCGGGTTGGCAAGAGAGGTCGGGGGTACAAGGGGATAAGCAGGGTTGCTCTCTGCACTCCAGATCTCCCCATTCCCATACCCTCTTCTCCTCAACCGAGGAAGTCCGGGTGGAAGGAAGGGATCCGCCGCCGTTAGGGCCTCTGGCTCAGAATCCCGCATCCCGCGAAATTACACGGTCCTTTGCGGGAGTGGGAACGGCTGGGACCCCAGGTCCCTCAGGGAGTCCCGTATTCTAGCACCATGGGCTCTGCCTAAGTGCAGCCTAAAGAAGTTTGGCTTTGGGGGAAAGCGCGAGGTCGGAGCGCCGCCAGGCTAGTAGCCCGTGGGGGGGGGGGGGGTCCAAGGGAGACGCTACAGCCGCCACTCTAGGAGGGGGATCCTGCTTGGTCACTCCGAGACACCCTTCCCTGATGGCCTCCGGACCCCTCTGCCGCCCCCTCCCCGCCACGCACACGGTGGGGCGGGGGCTCTCCTCAAATGGGGTGAGTAGAGGTGTCGGCTGCATGGTCCCCCACCCTCCAGCTCTGGCGCACAAATTCTCAGGAGCCGCTTGGAGACACTCTCAAGTCCCTAAGAAGTTTTCCGATCTATCTCCGAGCTGATGGAGGGATGGGGGAAGGGGGTTGACCGGTCCCGGCACCTCCGAGGTGCGGCCCCAGCCGGACTAGACCCCTTCTCACCCGAGGCAGCGCGGCCGGTGGGACCTGGCCTCCTCTTCCCCCATCTGCCTCCCGCGTGTCTTGGGCAGTCCCGTACAGACTGGGTGGGGGGAGCTCACTTCACCACTTCCCTCCCCAGCTCAGGAAAGTCTGGTTGGTGAAGTATTCTTTGTCTGACTCGGTGCTGTGGGGAGGTCGTGCCCCCTTACACCCCATCCCCGGCGGCGAGGCCGGGAGGGGGCGGAGCCCAGATTCTTGGGGGAGGGTGGGCCTCAGTGGCCTCTCCAGGCCCCCCTCTCACGCGGGCCTCCGGCTGCCCCCCCTCCCGCCACCGCGCCGTAGCCCCCACCTGTTCCCAAGGCAGCTCGGAGCCGCGGGGGCCTGGGCCAGGGGCGGGGTGTCGCGTCTGCGCGGGGTCAGTGCGCCGCGGCCGGCCCAGGCTGGAACAAAGTGCGCCGGCCCGGGCCCGGCTCCTCCCGGCGCCCGGCGCGTCTCCGGCGGGCAGTTTGCAAACACAAAGTGAGCCAGTGAGCGGACGAGAGAGTGCGCGAGCTAGGGAGTTGGTCTGGTTGCCGGCCCAGCCCCCACCCGCGTC
>NW_004444001.1:7088978-7132420 GCF_000243295.1 Trichechus manatus latirostris | reverse complement strand
GAGGGAGGAGGGAGCGAGAGAGCGAGCAGCGCAGGGAGGGGAGACCAACTTCTAGCGCTACCATAATTCGCCTAAAGCAGGTGCAGCAACTTTCACGCCGCGAGGTTGGCGGCCGTGAACGACAGAAGACCACGTGGAACAAACTTTAGGGGAGGATAAGTGGGGGCCTGGATAGAAGACGAGGGGCTACGGATCTGAAAGGGAGAGGTAGACCTCAGGGATTCACCCTACTCCCGCGCTGCTCCTCCGGCGTGCTTTGCAAACCCCGGCCTCTCCCGGGAGTCTGGAGGTACGGCCGGGCCCGGCTCCCACACGGTTCACTGGCTCCCGACGGGCTGTGCCGGGCTCGGGGAGTGGCCAGGGGCCCAGAGCTCGGAGCCGCCGTCCGGCCACGGCCCTTCCTGGCCTCCCTCTCGCTTTCCACTGCGTGGGGGCTCGGGGTGGGCTTTTGAACCGGGGTGGGGAAGCTCCTCTGGGCTTTGTGAATGTTCCTCCCACCCACAACCCGGGCGCACGCTGCCTCCCTCTCGGGTAGCGGAATTTCCCGTAAAGTGCTCTGCGAACCAGTGAAGAAGGGGCCCAAGGCCGGATCCACACTGGTAAAGCGAAGTGCAAAGTCGACGCAGTATCCAGACAAATTGGATTGTAAACAAAACTCAGCGTCTCCGAATAATCCCTTCTGCTCAGGCGGGCTGGAGGGATTGCGGTGGTGGTGGTGGTGGTGTGTGTTTGGGTTTGGAGGGGTGAGTTGGCATGAGGAAAGACCCACGATCCGACAGGAGCCTCAGACGCCCGTGAAAATCTGAATAAAACCTCCTGCCCATCCTCCACCCTCCACACCCACCACATCTCCCGTTTGTCTGTGTGTGTTAGGGATGGGAAGAGGTGGCGGATGCTTCAAGGTTCCCCTAGTAGTGCCTCCAGGGAGCCCAGGGATGCCAGGTCCCCCATGATTAAGGGAGGACCCTGAAGTGGGGTGAGGGCAGGAAGGGAGTGGCTCTTGAAGGCACTTCTGGTCCAAATCACCTGAGGCAGGTGAATTTGGGCAGACACATAATGCCCATTGTGGAATGGGAGCTGGGGCTGCTGTGGGGATTGGTGAGTAGGTGAGTCACACTGTGCCTGGGGAGAGGATTCCTTGGAGGAGAAGCCTTTTCAAATGCGGCTTGGAAGAAAAGGGGTTTCAGGAGAGGAGGCTCCCTTTTGGGTTGCCCCCCATCACCTATTCTCCCCCTTTTCTGTGGGTGCAATAGCCAGAAGTAGTTGTAATGCTAGTGATACCTGCCCAGGTTCAAATTCTATGTATTTGCCCTATTGAGTGGGTGTGACAGGCATACTTGGGTCCTCCTAGAGCCTTTCAGATTTCAAGGTATGAAATTGTTGGGGTGGGGGGAGAAGGGCTCTCTAAGTGCCGTTTATTTGGATATCACAATGTCTTTTCCATTGTAGTAACAGCAGTATCAATAAGAATAAAATAACAATAGCTAACATTTGAGTCATACCACATGCTGAGCATAGGACTCATTTAATCTCCACAGTAACCCTATGAGGTAGATAGTATTATTATCTCCATTCTACAGAGGAGGAGGCTGAGGCACAGTAGATTAAGTTGCTTGCCCAGAATTACACAGCTGGTAAGCGATGGAGCAGGATTCCAACCAGAGCCACTTTGGTAAGGACAGGGAAGAAGCTCATGGAGGTCTTTAAGGCCGTGTTGCTAGCTTAAGGGGTTGACTGAGGGGGAGACTATTTGGGGAGGAAGGAAGCCCTTAGCAGTGTGAAGAGCCAGCTCTGGTGGGGATCAGGTGTGTGTGTCTGGAGGGGCAGGTCCTTGTGTAAGGCCAGCGACCATGCCCCTCAGCCCTCTCTCCCATCCTTCGTGCAGCAGGAGCAGAGGGTGAGGTGGGAACTAGGGACTTCCACATGCAAAAGAGGGGATTCCTACAGGGGACAGGTGGAATGAAGTGACCTCCAGTAGGCTTTTCCAGCTCTTTCCTGGCTGACTCTTATACCCACCAACTCTGTTTCCTATACCCTTCCTGCAGCAGCCCTTCACACCTCACACTGGGCTCACTTGCCCAAAGGGATTTCCCTGGGAAATGCTTTTGCTTTCATTTCAGTCAGCCTGCCACCTCCAGGCCAGTTCTGCCCTCCGCCCCCAGTGAGTCACAGTGAGGGGCCCAAGTGAGGCAAAACCTTGTCTTGTCGTCACCCAAAGGGCAGTTTAGTGAGGAAAACAAGGCCTTACCAAAGAAAGATACACAACAAACACTCCCAGATCAATGCAGCCAACCCAAAGCCCTTCCTCAGGGTTGGGGGGGGGGGGGGCTCTGAGAGAAGGTTCAAAAGAGTAGGGCTTCTGAAGGGAAGTGACTAGAAACAGGCAAGAGGGGCCCCTTTCTGTCCTTGTTTCCTTGCAGAGTCCTCTGAGTCCTGGGCTCTGGATGTGGCAGGAACCAGGGCTCATGGCCTGGCCCTACAGGAAAGGCCATGGTTAGGAGCACAGCGGCTGGAGTCAGGCAGCTTTGGGTTGACCTTCAGCCTCTCACTAACCAGTTGTGTGACCTGGGCAAGTCACATAATGTCTCAGCCTCACTTTCCTCATCCACCAAATTGGGAAGACAGCATAAAAAAGCATGACTGCTTTCCATAAATGCTTATTTTCCCTCTTGTGAGCCCCAATTCCCTCACCTAAAAATGATGAATATCAACCTTATAAAATGGCAAACCATAAAAGCTGACACTTACTACATGCCTGCTGTGTGCCAGGTGCTTGACCAATGTGTTGTTCAACTTCCTCACCCCAGTCCTGGTGGCTCTTCTCCCCACTTCACAGGTGAAGAATGAGGCTCAGAGAGGTCGGGTAACTTTCCCCAGGTCACATAGCTAGGAGGCAGTGCAGCAAGAACTTGCCCTCATGTCTTCCTGCTCTGAAGCAGCTGCCACCCTGTTGTGGGGATGAAGTGGGCTAATGGATGAGCTTGTTCATAGTACCAGGCCTGATACTCAGAGCACGTTAACCATTTGCATCACCCAGGGATTCCCCCAACACACCAGGCCTAGATATTTTTTATACATTTTTTTCTCAAAAGCTTTTTTTAGTTATTAAGAAATAAAACTTGACCAGTGTAATATAGCAGCTCCACTCCTAAGTATATACCACCAGGAATGTTTCTCAAAAGGCATGCACTAGAATAGAATGTTCTTAGCGGCACTGTTCGCAATAGTCATCAACAGTGGGATAGGTAAATAAATCATGGTATTCTTGTACATGGACTAGTACTCAGCAATAAGAACAAACAAACTACTTCCATCTACTATCCACAACAACATGAAGGAATCTCACAAACATGTTGAGCCAAAAAGCTAGACACAAAAGAGAACACAGGGTATGGTTCAATTTATCTGAAATTCAAAAACGGGTCAAACTAATCATTGGTGTTGGAAGTCAGGAGAGTGACTACAGCACGTAGGGAGATACGATGGGGAGGGGCATGAGGGGGCTTCTGAGGGGCTGGGAATGTTCTGTCTCTTTTTATTTGGGAATTGATTCCATGAGTGTGTTCATTAACTGTAACTGATGATTTTGTGTACCTTTCTGTCTGCTTAAAAATGAAAAGTTTAAAAAATGTTGCTGACTTAAGATCATTAGTCATGAAAAGCAAGCCAAAACCAAACCCATTGCCATCGAGTTGATTCTGACTCATAGCGACCCTACAGGACAGGGTAGAACTGCCTCATAGGGTTTCTAAGGCGGTAATCTTCACAGAAGCAGACTACCACGTTTTTCTGCCGTGGAGTGGCTGGTGAGTTCAAACTGCCGACCTTTTGGTTAGCAGCTGAGTGCTTAACCCCTATGCCACCAGGGCTCCTTCCTTTAGTCATTAGGGAAATACAGATCAAAACCACAATGAGATACCACTTTACAACCATTAGGATGGCTATTATAAAAAAAAAAGGAAAATAACAAGTATTGGTGGTGAGGATATGGGGAATCAGGACTCTCATCCATTGCTGGTGGGAATATAGATGCTACAGCTGCAGTGGAAAACATTTTTGGTGGTTCCTCAAAAAGTTAAACATAGAATTACATGACAATTCCACTCCTAGGTATATATGCAAAAGAATTGAAAGCAGGGACTCAAACAGATACTTGGACACCAGTGTTCATTGCAGGATTATTTAAAATAGTCAGAAGGTGGAAATAACCCAAGTGTCTATCAACAGATGAATAAATAAACAAAATGTGGTGTGTACATACAATGGAATATTATTCAGCCATGTTTAGCAAGGAAGTTCTAATACATGCTACAACATGGCTGAACCTTGGAAACATTATCCTAAGTGAAATAAACCAGATACAAAAAACAAATATTGTATCCTGCTTATGTGAAATATCCAGAAGAGGCAAATGAATAGAGACAAAATAGATTAGTGGTTACCATGGGCAGGGGAGTGGGGAGGGGAGCAGAGAGTTAATGCTTAATGCATACAGAGTTTCTGTTCGAAAACAAAGTTTCTGATAAAAAAAAATTGGAAACAGAGTGGTAATGGTTGTACAACATTGTGAATATAATTAATACCATTGAACTGTACACTTAAAAATCATTCAAGTGGCAAATTTTATGTTACATATATTTTACCACAATTAAAAAAAAAAAATGTTCCGAATATAGTTGAGGCTCTTTGCATATCCCTCCCTCCCTTTCTTCATCCTTCCCTTCCCAGAGGTAACCACTCTCCTAAAGTTAGTGGGTAGCCTTCCCAAGTAAGTTTGATACTCTTTGCTGTTGTTAGCTGCCCTGAGTAGACTGGGACTCATGGCGACTCATAGAGTATTGCCTGGGTATTTTAAAAATTAAGTAAAAGGTATCCTTCTGCACCTTGCTTTTACTTTTTGTTGTTGTTTTACTCCATGTTGCGGAGATGAATTCAGGTTTGACACATGCATCTCCAGGTCAGTCATTTACGAGCTGCTAGAGAGTATTCCACTACATCAGTGAGTCCAGATTTCTCTGCCCACCCTGGCCTTGTGTTGATGGACAGTTAGTTGTTTGTGACGTTTGGCCACTGTGGCCACACTGCAGTGCACTTCCTTCTGGGAGCCCTGAGTCAGGCCTTCTGTTTCACTCTCCTTTGCCTCCCGCCCACCCAGTCGCCCAGTTGAGTCATCCCCTTTCCCCTTGTGGTTCCTCCACTCCAGAATCTCTTCTTCTCTCCCCATCTCCCAGCTGTTCCTCCCTACCCCATTCCCAATGTTTCTGACCCAAAAAGGCCCAGGGTCTATGCTGAGTAGAGGTGTGGGAGGGGCAGCTTTTTCCACAAAGGCCCCTGTTCCCCAAGATAAATGATGATTTTAACAAAGAAATATTTCATTAAGGCTTGATATCTTAATGAACTGTGCCAGGAGCCTTCAAGGCACTCTCTAGACTCCCCCCTTTTTAAGGGGGGCTCCTACCCCTGAGGAGGCTTACCAGTTTACCATATTGCCCTGAGTAAAGGACCATGCTGGTGTGGGGAGCTGTCCCAGGGGGCTGTGGAAAAGAGGGCACCCAGGACTGGGGGTGGGGCCGGGATGCCCTTCTTGGCACTAGGCTGGCCCTTTGCCTGGGCCCTGGGAGATGTTGGCAGGCCTCTTCGCAGTCACTTTTAGGGACTCAGAGACTCAGAACTTGTCCAGGGGTGGTGGGCGTGCGACTTCAGGCTGATTGGTAGAAAATCAGTTATTAAAAATCAGGAAATGAACAATAACCCGACAAGCAGTGGACAATTTTGTATCAATTACAACACAGCGTCTTTGGGTAAATGAGATCCCTCACCTAAGGGATTCCTGCGCAAGTTGAGAATGTGACACACAGGGATTGGCCAAGAGAGTAGACCCAGAGTCCTCGCCCTCCCCTCATGCGCTGTGCTCAGCTCTTCACCAAGGGGGAGGAGTGTACATGGGGCTGGGGAAAGGATGCCGAAGGAGTGGCACAGAGGATGAACCTCTTTTTCCTTCATTTAGTTCTTCCTCTTCTTCCTTCATGAGCTACCCCGTGGCTTCTTCCCTAGTAAAGACTCTTGGATTTAAATCCCAATTCTTTCATATTCTGGCCTGAGATCCTAAAGTAAGGGTCTTAACCTCAGTTTGTTTATTTGCAGAATGGGGAGAAAGATGAGGGTCTAGTGGGGAGATGGTGAGGAATAGCATAACTCATGTAGGTTCTTCTAAGTATAGGCATTTGTTATGAACTGACTTGTGTCCCCCAAAAATATGTGTTATAAATCCTAACCTCTATGCCTGTGGCTATAATCCCATTTGGGAATGGGTTGTCTTTGTTATGTTAATGAACAAGATTAGTGTAGGGTGTGGCTTGAGCCAATCTCTTTTGAGAAGCAGAGAGGGGAAGGAGGGGAAGAGACTTGCCAAGCCACATCTAGATGACCCAGGAGCAGAAGCTCAGAAGAGACAAGGACCTGCCTCCAGAGCTGACAGAGACAGAAAGCCTTCCCCTAGATCCAGCACCCTGAATTCAGACTTCTAGCCTCCTAAACTGTGAGAAAGTAAATTTCTGTTTGTTAAGGCCACCTATTTATGGTGTTTCTGTTACATCAGTACTAGATAACTAAGACACCACTGGATAGATTGTAGCTATTATTATTTCTTGATTACCCCAGCCGGCTTCCATCTTTTTCCTGTCCTCTTTAGCCTTCATGTGTCATTGATGTTACAATATATTGCTGGCTAGCTTTTATTTAACATACACCTAGTAACTTGTAACGAATTGCATTGTTAGTTAACTATTTAGCCATTTATTCCTCATCATTCCAACTAATAGTAAAACCTGCAAAAGCTGGAAACTGTGTAAGGCGGAACCTGTCAGAAGGAAAACTCAAAACTAAAACTAGGTAGGATTCTTAATAGAGAGCGATAGTAAGCACCCTGTCAAAGGTGGAAAACGTGAGATTTGGAAAAACAAGGCAGTACCATCGAGTTCCGGCTTTCACAGGTTTCACTGTAATAAACTCCCTGAGGTTAAGGACCCCTTATTTTAGTCATTTTTGGGTTTCCCATTGCACCCAGCATAGTGTCATTTGTCTAATAGGTACACAATAAATGCATGTTGATCTGATTTGATTGTGACTTGATACTTTAGAGCAAAGTTAAAAAAACAAAATAGCCCGACACCTCAGGACAAGTTGGGACCCTGCAAATATCAGCTGGAGGCTCTAGAACATATGCAATAACTATGTCTTAATTGGAGGGAAACAGCTGAGGGCCAAGGAGGGACTTGGACAGAAAATGGGATGAGGCAGCATCCTCACTCCCTCAGGGCCATCCCCTCCTCCCAGAGGGCCATGCTCCCCATTCTTCTCATCATTCCTCCCTGTTCCCTTTCTGCTTGCCCACTATGGAGGCCCTCAGAAGTCTGTGCTTAGCAAGGGAAACATTCATTCCCCCATGGAACCCTGAAGGCCTGGAGTTTGGGGTCTCAGCCACTGGACCAGAGGGAGTCAGAATCTTGACGCTGGAGGGTGAGGTTGAATGTGAAGGAGGGAAGTCAAAGCAGAGGGAGCTTCACACAGAAAATAGCTACCACCTGTGGCACATCTGGAAACCCTGGTGGCGTACTGGTTAAGAGCTACGGCTGCTAACCGAAAAGTTGGCAGTTCGAATCCACCAGGCGCTCCTTGGAAACTGTATGGGGCAGTTCTACTCGGCCCTATAGGGTTGCTATGAGTCAGAATCGACTTGACAACAATGGGTTTTGTTTTGTTTTGTTGGTTATTGAGCATCTGTTGTATACCAAGCACTTTTTGTACGTATCTCGGATCTCCACAATGGCCCTAATTTTATTTTGCCAAGTGGTGGAGGGATGTAGAGTGGGTATAAGGGAAGATAAGAGAGAGTCTTTATAAGTCCCTTATTGTATGTGGCATCTGGCTGGCCCCATGGTGTGGGACTTCCACATTTTCCTGGGGATTCCATGTATTGGCCCAAGTAACATTCCATACCAGGCCTGGCTTGGGAGGAGTATGACGACGGGATAGGGCAGAGATGGTACAGTCCATTTGCTCCATGAAGCACCATGTGGGATAGCCCCACCTCCTTCCTGGTTCTCCTGCACCCTTCATTTTTCTGGCCTTACCCTGTTCCCCAGAGTCTTATCTCCTCCAGTCCCCTCTACTCTTGACCCCTGGCCCTCTGGCCCCCAAGACCTCCCTTGTGGCTGTTAGGCAGCAGGAAGTCCCTGAGCCAGGCTCTGAAGGCTAGAGTGAGCCAGGATTTTGATCAGAGAATAACCACCCATGTTCTGGGCACTGTGCTAAGCACTCTTTATGTGGGACCTCATTTCACCTCCCAATAGCCCTATGAAATAACATAACAGATGTAGTTAGTGTCCTGCCCATGTCCCCTTGCCCTGACCACTTATACTCCTAGCACTTCCAGTTGCCAGGGCCTGCCTTTCCTTGCCAGAGGGCTTTCTCTGACCTTTGGTGCTGCTTTGCCACCTTCTTGGGAGGCCAGACATGCTGGGAATGAACACTTTCTGGGGCAGTCCCATTACTGCAATGACTGATGGGAATTGGTGGATGAATACCCCAGCTCCCCCTCCCTCTGGTGGGATAACTCTGAGGCCTGGGCTCCCAGGGTTTCTCCAGCAGGATCGAGCCCACTCTAGTAGCTGGCTTGATAATACACATTTTATTGCCTTCCTTCCCTTCCTTGTTTTACTTTCCCACTTCTCCACCTCCTGAGTCAACCATTTGCAACGGAATAGTTGTCTTAAGGACTGCTACTGAGGAACCCAGCCTAAGTCAAGTGGGTACTGTTATTATTCTTGGTTTACAAATGACAAGATCAAAGCTCAGGAAGGTTGAAATTTGCACACCGTTGCATGACTTGTTAGTGAATTCTGACTTGTTACACTTTACCATTCTACTATATGGCTTCTTGAGGGCTCTTTTCCCCCAGGAGTCTGGTTCAGGGTCATTCCCCTTGGTTTCTTGCCTTGAAAGGCAAGAGATGAGTAGCAGGGTGGATCAGCCATACACTGGCTGGAAGTGGGGAGTGTCTCCAGGCCACCTAGCCCTCCCTGACTCTCTCTTTGGGCCACTGGCCAGCAGTCGTAGCCAGTCCCTGGATCCAGACGGAAAGAGAAGAGGTGAACACATGCAGGGTTGGACAAATGACAAATGGAAAAAAGTTAAAGCCACCTGGAGTGCCAGGAAAGGGGAGGACTGAGCCGGGGCACAAGGAGAGGGTGGGCTCAGGGCTGAGGAATCTTTCCAAGCCTTTTGCATTGTACAAGGGGCCATAACTAGACATCCCTGGTTGCAGCAATTCCTATCAAAGCAGGAGGAACTAAGGTGAGAGCGAGGAAAGGAGTTCTTGATAGTGAAATTTGCCCAGCCTTGGAATGTGGGAAGTCCCTTACTGAACCTTAAGACCAGGGGAAAGATTGGCCTGTCTCTTTTATGAGTGTGGATGTCAGCACCTTGGGGCAGGGACAGGGACAGGGACAGGGGTGACCTGATTCCTCAAAAGACAAAAGTTAGTCGGAGAGGACATGTTAAAATTTTCTGCTTCTTTGGCTTTCATGACACTTTCATCTTAGTTTAGGTTCTTCCAGAAGCTGACTCAGAGAATGATTGGACGCAAGCGGTTTATCTGGGAAGTGGTCCCAGGAAATACTTGTAGGAGCATGGGGGAGTGGGGAAGAAAGCCAGTAATAGAGCCAGCATTATCATGCAAATAACCACCGTAAGCAAGAGGAGCTTAGCCACAGTGGGGAACTCCAGAAGACGTATGGAACCTGTGTCAAGTCATCCATACCACAGAGCCAGGAAGCTGGGGTATTTATCCACCAACTCCCCTTCTCTCATTGGTTGAGGGCTGCTTCCAGGTGCATTACCTCTCTGGCACTTCCAGCTTGCCAGGAGGAGGAGCCAAGTGTGTTTCCAAGGCCAGAAAAAAAGCCTTCAGGCAGAGAGCAGGTGTTTGCTGTAAGCAGACCTCTGCGTGTAGAGAGATGTGGGCAGGGTGCCAGCTACCACCCTGTGCTCTCCTATTCTCCTCCTTGACTTTTCCTTTTCATGTGCCCTTGTGGGTTCATCTTACCCCCTTTAAATGTTTGATGTTCTCAAAACTTCAGCCTTGACCCATGACTTCCTCAAGCTACACATCTTTCCTGGACCATCCCATCTACCGTCATGGTTTTTAACTATCACCTGTGGGATGGTGGCTCCAGGTATATCCCTATCTTGAACTTGATCCTGCCCCCATGTCTGGGAGTCTCCAGCTATGGCATGCTCAACATAACCCAGACCAAATCATCGTCTTTACTCAAGAACTGCTCCACTTCTGCATTATCTCCACATTAGTGGCACCATGATCCACCCAGTCACTCTACAAACTAGGAATCACCCCTTAATTCTCCCTATCTCTTCCTCTTCACATCCAGTCAGCCACCAAGTCCTGTGAGTCTGGCTTCCAAAACATTTCTCAGAATCATTCTGTCTTCTCCATCCTCCTCCCACTCCCACTGCCTGGGTCTGGACCCTCATCATCTTCCATCTAGAGTATTCTAGAAGCCTCCTAACTGGCCTGTCCACTTCCAACCTGATTCTCTCCCTGTGTGTGCCTCCTTCCAATCCATTCTCCACAGTGGTCAAAAAGTTCTATCTAACATTCAATGGCGTATTATTCAGCCATAAAAAGGAATGAAGTACTGATACATGCTACCACATGGATGAATCTAAAAAACTTTATGCTAAGCGAAAGACACCAGACACAACAGGTCACATATTGTATGATTCCATTTATATGAAATATCCAGAATAGGTCAATCCATAGAGACAGAACACAGACTGGTGGTTGTCAGGGGCTGGCGAAGAGAGGAATGGGGAGAAACTGCTTAATGGGTAACCTGTTGCTGTCGAGTCAATTCTGACTCATAGTGACCCTATAGAACAAAGTAGAACTGTCCCAGAGGGTTTCCAAGCCTGTAAATCTTTACGGAAGCAGATTGCCACATCTTTCTTCCATGGAGCTGATGGTGGGTTTGAACCACAGACCTTTTGGTTAGCGGCTGAGCACTTAACCACTGCACCACCAGGGCTCCTGCTTAATGGATACAGGGTTTTATTTGAAATGTTGGAAATATATATTTTGAAACTAGATAGAGGTATTGGTTGTACAACATTGCGAATGTATGAAAAGTGTTCTATCTAAAGTACCAATTTGAACTTGGCATGCCCTACTCAAAATCCATTCCCACAGGGCCAATTCAGACACCTTAGCCTGGTACACAAGGCACAAGTGGCCCTGTCTTGAACCTCCTATTCCATCCCTGGCCACTCCCGGCTCTGCCACCAGGGACAAGAGGCATGTGCTGTACTCTTCCACACTAAGCTTCCTCACATGCTGCACCCTCTGCTTGGAATATTTGTTCTCTCTTTTGGCTTTCGCTACGGACTCTGACTTCAATGCCCAGCTCAAATGGTGCCTCCTCTTGGAAGTCTTCCCTGATGTTCTGGGCTGGATTAGGCACCCTCCTTTTGTGCTTTTGTATCAGTGCAAGCATCAGAAAGACCATTTCAAATGGCCTTAAATAACAATGAGAATTGATTGGCTCTTGGAAATGAAAAATCAAGGGATATGGTCGCCTGTAGATGATTCTTGATCCTGGGACTTAAAATGATCCCCTCAGACTTGGGTTCTCTATATTGCTTAATTCTGCCTTTCCCTGGGTGGGCTTTATTTTCAGAGTCCTTGTAGGGAATCCCATAAATTCAGGCCCACATCCTGCCAAATTCAGTCCAGTGAATCGTCCAAGTGAACATTGGCTCCTTTGCACCTGATTTGGGAATCACTTGCCCCTCTTCGGAGTCCCTGGGCAGGGCAAATGGCTAACACACTCAGCTTCTAACCCAAATTTTGGCAGTTCGAGTCCACCCAAAGTCACCTCAGAAGAAAGGCCTGGAGACCTACTTCTGAAAAATCAGAAACAGTAAGTATTGTAGACTTTGTGGGCCAAGAGGCAAAGTTGAGGATATAGTGTAAGTACTTACATAATAAGAAGGAAAACAAACTTCCACAAAATTTCTGTTGAGGAAATTACAAATACAAAAATAATCAAGTACATTTTTTTGTAATACAAGTCTACTAATGAGAAGAAAGGAACCCTGGTGGCTCAATGGTTAAGCACAGGGCTGCTAACCAAAAGGTTGGTGGTTCAAATCCACCCAGTGGCTCTGCGGGAGAAAAGACCTGGTGATCTGCCCCCGTAAAGATTACAACCTAGGAACTCCCTATGGGGCAGTTCTACTCTGTCATATATAGGGTCACTATGAGTCGGAATTGACTCAATGGCACACAACGACAAAGAGAAGAATAATTTTTGGGGGGAATAACATTTTTACTTAATTGGGGTTCAAAGTTAATGCTCCCCATCATCAAATTAATGGCAAATATTCATCTATAAAAATGATTCCTGGCTCCCAGGCCACACAAATATAGGCAGCAGGCTGGATTTGGCCTGTGAGTCATAGTTTACAGACCCTTGCCTTAAACAAACCATTATGGAGCTAAGAGAAGCAACTGTGAGAAGCTGGGAAAGGACATGCCAAACCACTCTGATGTTGGAGATGATACCTATACCACAGGTCTTTGCGTACAGTACTACTTTGTGATGTACCTTTCACAGAGTTGGGCTATAGGGGGCATTTTATAAGGCATTTCTTTATAAGGCAAGTTCATGTCTGTTGAGGGAGGTGTTCTCCCCTTAATCCTGACAATATCCATATGAAGTAAGCAGAGCAAAGGTGACTGTGCCTCCACAGAGGGGAAACTGAGGCTCAGAGAGAAGAAGTGGTTCATCTAAGGTTTCATAAAAAAGGCTCTTTGGGAAAGCTTGGAGGATTCTAAGATGTGGGCCCTTGGAACACGTATTTTGTTGAGTGAGTAATTGAACAAATGTGATATCCCCTGGGTAGAGGGGCAGAGGCTGGACCAGCAGCAGGCTGATGTGGACATGGCCAAGGAGGCTAGGTCTCCAGCTGGCCCTGTAACATTCAATGGCTGACTGGGATAGACTGGTCAAAATAAGTGCTCAGAAACCCGTTCTGCTTCAAGAATCTCTCAGCATAGGCCTATCTCCCTTATAAGTCCCCAGGTGGGACAGGTGATACCACCTCAGTAGCCCAGAGCCAGACAGAGATCAGGCTTCGAGCAAGAGTGCCCAGGACCATAAACAAGGAGTCTGAGCCCTCAACTCACTGCCTCCAGCCTCCACCCTGCAGGCCTGGCCTCATCTGGGTCCCTAATGATCATTCTCAGCTCCTGCTGGCCAGGGTGGGAATTAAACCTTGATATTGGGATGAGTCCAGGGCTGGGGGCTGGCTTTGGACAGCTCTCAGCAGGACCATCTTGGCCCCCTCAAGGGCTGACCTGGCCTCAGGCAGGGCAGCCCAAGGTCAGGGAGGGGTTCTGGGGGTGGGCAGAGGCAACCATAGTGAAGGATGGATGATGATCTATAGATGCTGAGCACATGTGTGCTGGTACAGACAGACAGACAGACAGACAGACACACACACACACACACATTCACACACTCCCATGCGGTAGAGGTCACACACGAACACACCTCTACCCATATTCACTACCAAGGTCACACAATCATACACACACACATTCACATACTCCCTGGTCTCACACACATATTTAACACACTCCCATAGTTACATAGGAAACCCTGGTGGTGTAGTGGTTAAAGAGTTCAGCTGCTAACCAAAAGTTCAGCAGTTCAAATCCATCAGCCCCTCCTTGGAAACCCTATGGGGTAGTTCTATTCTGTCCTATAGGGTTGCTATGAGTTGGAATCAACTCGACAGCAATGGGTTTGGTTGTTTTTTTGGTATAGTCACATAGTGACACACACACATATATACTATCAAAGTTACACAGACACACACACTTATTCACACACTCTATAGTCATATAGTCACACCTACACCCATATTCGCTACCAGGATCTCTCTCTCTCTCTCTCACACACACACACAGACACGTTCTCATGATTTCCCACACTTATTTACATACTCCCAAGCTCATACAACATGTTCATATACACCTATGGCCATAAATGCATACATGTAAATACTGTGTACATATCATCACACAATGACACACATGTATACACTATCCAAGCCACACAGACACACACTCGTGTTCCCACAGCCACATTATCACACATACCCGTATATACTACCAGGATCACACACATACATTTACTTACTCCCAAGATCACCCCTGTATCGCACCCATGCACATACTCACATATGACTGTCTCACACACACACACTCCCCCTCAGTCTCACAGTCTTACTACGCACAGCCCCCCACACTCCCCGGCTCTGATGCTCACACCCCTGCACACACCCTTGTGCCCCCGCCCCACTCCCACACACCCACATGGCCACACTCAGAGGCCACCCCGTGGAGGTCACGCTCAGGGACCCCGCACATTCGCAGCCTGACTCTTGGCGCACCTCTCACATCCTCTCCCCACCCACACAGTCTCTCCCTTTCTGACTCCTCCTCCATCCAGCACACCCGATCCCCACCAGCCCTCAGGGCCGGAGGCAGCAGATGGGCCACTTGGTCCCACCCTACCAGGATACTCCCTTGCCCTCTGGATTCAGAGCCCCTGATCCCCAAGTCTTCCTTCTTTCCAGACTCCCACTCTTCCCTCTCAGGGGCAGACAGACAGACAGACAGATGCACACACACACACACACACTCTCACACTCACACATGCCCCTCCAGCAGCCCCACGACAGCAGTCTGTTCCTCATTATGGGCCAATGCGCCTGTTTACTCACCCAGCTGGAGATGGTTAGAGAGTGATAAATAATGAAAGAGAAAACAGGCTTTTCCCCTCTGCGGCTTCTATTTATGTAACATGTGTCACAGCTCACTCACAGACTTTGTTTCGGAGCTGGTTGCAGGAAATAGTTTATTTTTTTCAGATGGTGGCTTGCGGGGTAGGGTGGGGGGTCGGGGTTTGGGTTTCTGGTCTCACGCTTATGGGAGTTTTGGGATCTGGCTCCCACAGTCCTCCCCTCTTGGCGCCTCCTCTCCCTGCCTCCCTGACACCCCCAGGGCGGACACATTGCTCCAGGCTGCTTTAGAAAGGGGTTCTCCCTCTCCACCCATTTGGAAGGAGCTGGGATGGTTGGGGGCCCCTCCCAGCTGCCTCTGAAACCCCCCAAACAGATGGGCTTGTTTTAAGAGCCAGACAGCTTGAGGCAAGGACTCCCTGAGAGCAAGCTGTTGGACAAGGGGCTTCCTAGGTAGCCTGCACCTGCTGGGGAGCGCAACAGGATTAATTCTATAAAATAAGAATGGAAAGATCCATACTTTGTGTTCACATAGCACTTTTATATCCATGGTCTCTTGGGCCTCACAGCTTTTCACTGCTGCTTCCCAGGTTAGGAAACTGAGGACCAGAGAGGTGAAGGGACTTGCCTTGGTCTGCTCAACTGGTCAGTGAAGATTCAGGACCTCAAACCCAGACCTTCTGACTCCAGAACATGCCCCACTGCCTCCCTTCCCCAAGGGCACCTCCCTTGGTAGAGTTCTGGTCAACTTAACTCATGCTGAGGTAGAGGGCAGTGGTGGTGGTTCAGTGGAAGAGTTCTTACCTTCCATGTGGGAGAACTGGGTTCAATTCCCAACCACCACCCTTCTGTCAGTGGAGGCTGGGTGTTGCTATGATACTAAACAGGTTTCAGTGGAGCTTCCAGACTAAGACAGACTAGGAAGAAAGGCCTGGCGTTCTACTTCCAAAAAAACTCTATGGATCACAACAGTCTCATCTGGTCATGGGGATGGTGCAGGACCAAGCAGCATTTAGTTCTGTTGTGCATTGGGTCACCATACCATGAGTTTGGGCCAACTCAATGGCAGCTAACAACAGCAAGGTAGGTGGGAGCAATTATAAGGATGTGGGAGGTTGAGATGTGGGAGAATGTGAGCTGTCAGAGTTCTGAGAAAGGCCCTCCCTCCCCGTCCTTCTCCAAACACCAAGGCAGCTCCTCTTTGGGTGATGCACCAGCACCAGGGAAAGAAGCAGCACAAAGTTGTCCTGCTCATCAACCCCTGGTGCAGGGAGGTTCTTGGAAGGTTTGAAGGCAACTAAGCCTCCTCCTGTCAAAAGCATCTACCCCAACCTGAGCTTGCCTGTCTGAATGCCAGGGCAGGGAGTCCATACCTTCATTGGACACAGAGCCCCTATGGTGTTCCAGGCCACCTTCTGGGGGAACCCAGAGGTGCCGACCTTTGAGGAATGTAGAGTCCACTGTGGAAGATGGGCAGGGAAGCCCCCAACTCCTGTAGGCTGTGGGGAAACTGTGTGTACAGGTACGATGGGATGACAGCTGCAGGTGCAGACACCTGCCCTGTGACCTCAAGGGCTTCTCACACGAAGTGCCTCAGGGATCTCCTGGCTTCTGGGAGAAACGACCACATTGCCAAGACAAGGACTTGCAATGGTCTGACAAGCATAAACTTGCACAATGCCGACCCAATGCAAAACAGAAGCACCAAGGAGGTGGTCTTCACATTCAGTGGGTGTCAGCATCACAAGGGGAGCTAGTTGAATGCTGATCCCTAGGCTCCACCTCTCGGTGCTAATTCAGCAGGCTTAGGTTCCTGGGAATTCTGAGACTGGAGGTTCCCTAGGACTTGGGAATAACGCTTCCTTAAATGGACCCATTAGGCACCTCCCCTCCCAAAGATGAGACAAGGCATCATGGCTACATCAGGAGGGAATCTGACTTTCTTCAGAGTGGGAATGAATTGGTCAGAAGGAAGATAAAATTGATTTGGTTGGGAAGAAGGTAGGGAGGGAGAAGGAAGAGAGAAAGGAAGGAGAACGGGAGAGAAGGCAGGTGGGAAGGAAGGATGGAAATTAGCATTTTTCCAATACCTGTTAGGTGCCAGCCACTACTAACCCAGCTGCTTTGACTTTTTGACATTTATGCCCATGTCTGGAACCTAAAACATGGTCAACATTCTATTTCTTTCTTTCTTTTTTTAAAAATTTTATTGTGTTTTAGGTAAAGTTGACAGCACAAACTGTTTTTCATTCAAAAATTTTGTACACAAATTGTTTTGTGACATTGGTTGTAATCCCCGCAATGTGTCAGTACTCTCCCACTTTCCCTTTCCACCCTGGGTTCTCACTGTCCATTCGTCCGTTTTTCCTGTCCCTTCCTGCTTTCTCGCCTTTGCTTTTTGGTAGGTGTTGCCCATTTAGTCTCATACTTGACGGGCCTAAGAAGCACGTTCCTCACATGTGTTATTGTTTGTTTCATAGGCCAGTCTAATCTTTGGCTAAAACGTGGACTTCAGGAGTGGCTTCAGTTCCAAGTTAGCAGGATGTACAGGGGCCATAGTCTTGGGGGTTCCTCTCTAGTCATCATCAGACCAGTAAGTCTGGTCTTTTTTAGTGAATTTGAATTTTGTTCTACATTTTTCTTCCTCTCTGCCTGGGACCCTGTATTGTGATTCTTGTCGGAGTGGTTGTCGGTGGTAGCCAGGCACCATCTAGTTCTTCTGGGCTCAGGCTGGTGGAGGCTCTGGTCATGTGGTCCGTTAATCCTTTGGACTAATATTTAAATTGTGTCTTTGGTTTTCTTCATTCTCCTTTGCTCTGAACATGCTCAGACCGATAGATGTATTTAGATGGCTGCTCACAAGCTTTTAGGATCCCAGACACTACTCACCAAAGTAGGATGTAGAACATTTTCTTTATGGACTATGTTATGCTAGTTGACCTAGATGTCCCAAGAGACCATGGTCCCCAGCCTTCAGCCCAAGTAACTCAGTCCCTCATCCTGTTTGGATGTGTCCAGGAAGCTTCTATGACTTTGCCTTGGTCAAGGTGGGCTGACTTCTCCTACGTTGTGTGTTGTGTTTCCCCTCATTAAAGTTAACTCTTGTCTACTATCTAGTTAGTGACTTCCCCTCTCCACCCTTCCCCTCCCTCGTAACCATCAAAGGTTGTTTTTTTCTGTGTGTAAACCTTTTCTTGGGTTTTTATAATAGTGATCTCATACAATATTTATCCTTTTGTGATGGACTTACTTCACTCAGCATAATGCCCTCCAGATTCATCCATGTTGTGAGATGTTTCCCAGATTTGTCATTGTTCTTTATCGTTGTGTGGTTCCATTGTATGTACCATAATTTGTTTATTCATTTATCTGTTGTTGGGCACTTAGGTTCTTTCCATTGTTTTGCTATTGTGAATAAAGCTGCAGTGAACATGGGTGTGCATATGTCTATTCATGTGATGCTCTTATTTCTCTAGAATATATTCCTAGGAGTGGGATTGCTGGACCGTATGGTATTTCTATTTCTAGCTTTTTAAGGAGGTGCCATATCGTTTTCCATAGTGATTGTATCATTTTACATTTCCACCAGCAGTATGTAAGAGTTCCAATCTCCCCACAACCTCTCTAACATTTGTTATTTTCTTTTTTTTGATTAGTGCCGGTAATGTTGGGGTGAGATGGCATTTCACTGTAGTTTTGATTTGCATTTCTCTAATGGCTAATGATCATGAACATTTTCCTCATGTGGCTGTTAGCTGCCTGAATTTCTTCTTTGGTGAAGTGTCTGTTCATATCCTTTGCCCATTTTTTAATTGAGTTATTTGCCTTTTTGTTATTGAGGTGTTGAAGTATTCTATAGATTTTAGAGATTAGACCCCTGTTGGATATTTCGTTGCCAATATCTTTTCCCAGTCTGTCGGTTCTCTTTTTATTCTTTTGGTGAAGTCTTTTGTTGAGCGTAAGTGTTTTATTTTTAGGAGCTCCCAATTATCTAGTTTATCTTTTGTTGTTTGTGAATTGTTAGTTATGGTTTGTGTTGTATTTATGCCATGTATTAGGGCCCCTAGTGTTGTCTCTATTTTTTCTTCCATGATCTTTATTGTTTTAGGTTTTATATTTAGGTCTTTGATCCATTTTGAGTTAGTTTTCCTGTATGGTGTGAGGTATGGGTCCTGTTTCATTTTTGTACAGATGGACATCGAATTTTGTCAGCACCATTTATTAAAAAGACTATCTTTTCCCCATTTAATGGACTTTGATCCTTTGTCAAAGATCAGCTGAACATAGGATTTACATCTGGGTTCTCAATTCTGTTCCACTGGTCTATGTGTCTCTTGTACCAGTACCAGGCTGTTTTGACTACCGTGGCAGTATAGTAGGTTCTGAGATCAGGTAGTGTGAGGCCTCCTACTTTGTTCTTTTTTTCAGTAATGCTTTGCTTATCTGGGGCCTCTTTCCTTTCCATATAAAGTTGGTGATTAGTTTTTCCATCTTGTTAAAGAATGCTGTTGATATTTGGGGTGGGATTGCATTATATCTGTAGATTGCTTTGGGTAGGATTGACATTTTCACAATATTGAGTCTTCCTATCCATTAGCATGGTATGTTTTTCCATTTATGTAGGTCTCTTTTGGTTTCTTGCAATAGTATTTTGTAGTTTTCTTTGTATAGGTCTTTTATGTCCCTGGTTATATTTATTCCTAAGTATTTTATCTTTTTAGGGGCTGTTATAAATGGTATTGTTTTCCTGATTTCCTTTTGATATATAGGAAGCCAACTGATTTTTGTATTTTGATCTTGTATCCTGCTACGCCGCTAAATCTTTCCATTAGTTCCAGTAGTTTGCTTGTGGAATCTTTGGGGTTCTCTATGTATAGGATCATATCATCTGTGAATAGGGATAGTTTTACTTCTTCCTTTCCAATCTGGATGCCTGTATTTCTTTTTATTGCCTTAGTGCTCTAGCTAGGATTTCCAACACAATGTTAAATAGGAGTGGTGATAAAGGGCATCCTTCTTTTCTTCCCATTCTCAGGGGGGAGTGCTTATAGCCTCTCTCCATTGAGAATGATATTGGCTGTGGTTTTGTATAAACCAAAACCAAACCCATTGCTGTCAAGTTAATTCCAACTCATAGCAACCCTATAGGACAGAGTAGAACTGCCCAATAGGGTTTCCGAGGAGTGGCTGATGAATTCAAACTGCCTACCTTGTGGTTAGCAGCTGAGCTCTTAACTACTTCACCACCAGATGCCTTTTATTATGTTGAAGAATTTTCCTTCTATTCCTATTTTATTGAGAGTTTTTATCAGGAATGTGTGTTACACTTTGTCAAATGCCTTTCCTGCGTCAATTGAGACGATCATGTGATTCTTTTCTTTTGTTCTGTTTATGTGGTGGATTACATTGATTTTCTAATATTGAACCAAGCTTGCATACCTGGTATGAATCCCACTTGGTTGTGGTGTATTGTTTTTTTGATATGATGCTGAATTCTATCGGCTAGAATTTTGTTGAGATTTTTTGCATCTATATTCATGAAAGATGTTGGTCTGTAATTTTCTTTTTTTGTGTAGCTTTGCCTGGCTTTGGTATCAGGGTTATGCTAGCCTCATAAAATGAATTCAGGAGTATTCTTTCCTCTTCTATGCTCTGAAATAGTTTGAGTAGTACTCTTCTATGAATGTTTGGTAGAATTCAGTGAAGCTATCTAGGCCAGGCCTTTTTTTTATTGGTAGTTTTTTGTTTTGTTTTTTTGTAATTACTTCTTCAATCTTTTCTCTTGTTACGTGTCTGTTCAGATTATCTATCTCAGCTTGTGTTCGTTTAGGTAGGTAGTGTGTTTCTAGAAATTTGCCCATTTCCATTAGGTTCTTTAATTTGTTGGAGGGCAATTTTCCATAGTATTCGGTTATGATCCTTTTTATTTCAGTTGGGTCGGTTGTAATGTCCTTTATCTCATTTCTTATTTGGGTTATTTGCATCCTCTCCTGTTTTTCTTTTGTCAGTTTGGCCAATGGTTTGTCGATTTTGTTGACCTTTTCAGAACGAGTTTTTGGTCTTGTTGATTCTTTCCATTGTTTTTCTGTTCTTTATTTCATTTATTTCTGCTCTAATATTTTTTATTTCCATTCTTCTCATGGCTGTGGGCTTCTTTTGCTGTTCTCTGTTCTATTTGTTCCAGTTGTAAAGCTAACATTTTCATTTTAGCCCATTCTTCCGTTTTGATGTGTGCATTTATTGCTATAAATTGACCTCTGAGCACTGCCTTTGCTGTATCCCAAAGGTTTTGGTATGGTGTGTTTTCATTCCCATTTAATTCTAGGAATTTTTTTATTCCCTCTTTGATTTCTTCTATTACCCAGTTGTTTTAAGCAAGGTGTTTTTCAGTTTCCATGTATTTAATTTTTTCCCCTTGTTCTTCCTGTCATTGATTTCTACTTTTATGGTATTGTGATCAGAGAGAATGCTTTGTGTTATTTCCATGTTTTGGATTTTACTGAAGGTTGCTTCGTGGCCTGAGATGTGTTCTATTCTGGAGAACATTCCGTGTGCATCAGAAAAGGATGTACACTTTGCTGCTGTTGAGTGGAGTGTTCCATATATGTCTATGAGGCCAAATTGATTGATTTTGGCCTTTAGATCCTCTGTGTCTCTGTTGAGTTTCTTTCTAGATGTTCTACTCTTTACTGAGAGTGGTGTGTTGAAGTCTTGTACTATTATTGTGGAACCGTCAGTTTCTCTTTTCAGTGCTGTTAGAGTTTGTTTATGTATTTTGGAGCCCTGTCATTGGGTGTGTAGATATTTATTAAGGTTATGTCTTCTTAGTGGATTGTCCCTTTAATAATTATATAATGTCCTTCCTTGTCTTTTATGGTTGATTTTGCCCGAAATTCTATTTCATCTGAGATTAGTGTTGCCACTCCTACCATTTTTCCTTATGTTTGCTTGATATATTTTTTCCATCCTTTGATTTTTAATGTATGTATGTCTTTGTGTCTCAGGTGTATCTCTTGTAGACAGCATATTGATGGGTCATGCTTTTTTATCCATTCTGCCACTCTCTGTCTCTTTACAGATGCATTTAAGCAATTTACATTCAGTGTGATTAGCAATAGGTATGAGTTTATTGCTGTCATATTGCAGTGCTTTTTTTGTGGTGTTAATGTAACATTCTATTTCTTATTTTCAAGTACTGCTCATACAGACATACCCACCCCACCTTGAATCAAAACTTTTGTGTGTCAGCCAGGGTATTTTTACACATGTTTGAGCACTAATTATGTGCTGGGCACTGTTGTAAGTGCTTTACATGTGTTGTTTTATTTTTTTCTCACCACAACACTGACAGCTAGGCAATACTACTCCCGTTTTACTGATGAGGACACCAAGGCTCAGAGAGGTTAAGTAACTTGTTTAAAACTACCCAGCTATGTATATCCTGGCAATAGAAAGAGCCAGTGCTCTTTTTACTGCTCCAGGGAGGAATCATACTGAGGAGGTAGAGGACCCGAATCCAGAACCTGTTTGTAGACCTCTCTTTAGGACTCCCTCCCTCCCACTCCATGGAATGGAAAATTGGATGAGGAGACAACCTCTCTGCACTCACCCAGCCCCTCTGCCTTTGGGAAGACAGCCTTGCTCTGTGTTGTTTTTAGCTGCCATCGAGTTGGCCCCTAATTCATGTACAATGGAATCAGACTATTTGATCCATAGGGTTTTCAGTGGCTGATTTTCAGAAGTAGATTGCCAGGCCTTTCTTCCTAGTTCATCTTAGTCTGGAAGCGCCACTGGGACCTGTTCAGCATCATAGCAACACAGAAGCCTCCACTGACAGATGGAGTAGTGGTTGCACGTGAGGTGCATTGGCTAGGAATAGAACCCAGGTCTCCTGCATGGAAGGTGAGAATTCCACCACTGACCCACTATTGCCTCCCACCTTCATAAAACCCACCCAGCTTGCACCTTGATCTCAGAGTTCTCTGCCTGAAGGCAAATGCCCAGAACAGGAAGTCGAGCTCCTGGGATCTCCTTTACTACCTTCCAGTTTAGTCGCTGGAGCACTTGTGGCTCTAAGGGTGTCCCAGAAGAGAAGGGCTATGTAAGGAGGCTCAAGGAGCACCCCTTCCTGGGTTTCCAGGAGCATCTTGCATCCGTGTCCCCTTGGCAAGTGGTGGGCAGATGGATGGATGTGTTGCAAGCCAGCGAGTGGGAGTGTGTGGGGAGGGGCAGGGCTGGCAGAGCCCCCTGTCAGGATGTTTGTTCAGGCTGCTGCGGGTGAGCCTAATTTCAAACATAGGGATTCACAGCAGTTTCAAGGGGCCCTGCCCAGACACTTGCCTGCACACACACCTGCTCTCGTGTGACTCCCCTCCCCTGCATGTAGAGTCCCCATTCATGAAAACTCAGACAAAGCTCTGGACTCCAATGTCCCTCATGGACAATGACATATATAGTCAAAGTCATCCTAAACCCCAGGTGCTGGGCCTTCTATACATGTTGTCTCTAAACTTCACATTCGTCTGCAAGGACAATTTAATGACCACTCTTCTACCTTAGAGATGAGAAAAATAGGGCTCAGAGAAGTCAAGTGACTGACCCAAAGCCACACAGTGATCATGTGTCGAGCTGGGTTTGGCATCCCGGTCACCTCACGCCAAGCTCACACTTTGTCCCTTCTCTGGGCTGCTTTCCCTGTCTTTCTCCCAGCACCCAGCACCTAGTAGGTGTCCAGGAAGTCCTTGCAGACTTGATTGACCGATTAATGTGCACAGAAGTGTTTTCTCTCACACACACACTCCGTGCAGGCCTCAGCTGTTCCTTTCTCTAAACTCATCTTGAACTGTGATCTCCCTGCCTCCTCCACAGCCAGAGCTAGCGCCGGCCTGGATTCCCTGGGCTTCGGCCTCAGTTTCGCCTCTATCTTACAGGCCCACACATCTGAGCAAGGCCCTCCCTGCTTTGAGGAGACCCACAGCACTGGCTGAGCCCCTGCTGCAGGCCTGACCCTCACTCTGGAAGCCTCCAGGATCCAGCCACCTCCATCCTCCCCTCTTCCTCTGAAACTTCAGGGCTGGCACTGCCCCCTGAAGCCCCCTCCCCCCGGGGCCCCCTGGGAGCATAGGCTTTGCTTGAGGGCAGCGAGTGAAGCCGGCTGTAACAGAGAAATTTCGGCCTCCTCTTTAGAAGTCCCGGAGGAGGCAGATCTGAGGAAAGGCTGCCGAGAAGGCGCCTGCAGCAATGTCAGCTTGAGAACAACCCGGCTGACAGGATGCTGAGCGGGGATTAAGGTTGGGATCAGGGAAGCCAGGGAAATGAAGGCAAGTTAGCCTGTTCCCCTCACTGCCACCACCCGCTGCCGCTGCTGGGTTTGTCTTCTTGTTTGTTCTCTCTCTGGGAAAGTGGGTGGGGAGGGAAGTGGGCAGGGTCAAGGCAGGGAGGTGGGGGAAAGGACAGGGAGAGGTGGAGAAGGGCAGGCGAGGGTGGAAAGGAGGAGGGTGGAGAGAAGAGGAAGTCAGGCCTCCTCGGGTTCTCAGGGCTCAGCCAGGGCCAGGGCAGGTCCATAGAGGTCCCTCATCTGGGACCCTTCCCCTATAGCTGTCCCTACTCGCCTGGTCAGTCTGTTGGCCAGTCAGGCAGCCAGCAGTCCCTGTGTTAGGGGCACGTGTCCCTTCCCCATATGTGGAACTTGTCCTCAGTGTTGGTGGCAGGGCCAGTGAGGACAGAATTGACTTTACCCTGAGAGGCTCGCAGGCCAACGTGGCAGCACAATACACCCTCAAGAAAGGAGACGAACCTGTTTCCACCTGTCTACAAATGCAAGATCCTGTTCTGAGAAGGCCACCACCTCGACCTGCCTCATCATTGAAATGTCACAAGAGCCCAGCCAAATGGACCGGTCATCCGGTGCAACAAAATTTGAGTGAAACCTCAAACCCTTGCATCGTCACTGGAGTGTGGTATGGTGGTTCAGAAAGTGGCTTCTGGACTCAGACCACCTGGGTTTGAATTCTGGCTCTGCCACTTATTTGCTGTATGGCCTTGGGCAAGTGGGCTAACCTCTCTGTTTCTCAGTGGGGATAAAATAGTAGCACATCCTCATAAGGCTGTTAAGATGATTAATGGAGTGAACACGTGGAAAGTGCTTGGAGTAGGGACTATCACATAGGACGTGCACGATAAGTGTAGCTTTATTTATTATCGGGGGCAGAGTGGAGGGATAATAGTGGCCACTCCAAGTTAATCTCCTGAAACCTTCCTGGAAGAAATGAGTGTGGAATCTGATTTGGGAGACTGGGACTTGGCAGAGGTAGAAGAGTGAACTGGGGGTGAGAGACAGAGCTCTCTCCTGTCCAGGTGAGTGTGGGGCCCGAGTCGGGCAGGGATTAAAGGACATGTCTACTCAGAGGCAGAAAGAATGCATTTCCTGAGAGGCCCACTTGCAGCTGCTCTTTCTTCAAAGTTGCTACTCTAACTAGGGGTAACATGACTATCCTCTCCTAGCCCTGCCAAAGGCAGGTCAGGGGCACAAAAGCCGTGAAAACATGCTGTTTACCATGGTGACCTCTCAGAATGGCGATTATGCCAGAAATTCTAGTGATTCTGAGAGGCTTCTAGTTGCACTTAGGTTCTCTGGCCCTGGCAAGGGACAACGGTAACAGAGAGAGGTGCGGAGAGTAGAACTTAGAGGCAGACAGTCCCTGGGATTGGGTTCCCACTCTGCCACCAACCAGCTGTATGACTTGGGGCACATCAGGTAGCCTCTCTGGGAGTCAGTTGAAGTCCCTGGGTGGTGCAAAGGGTTTGCTCGTGGCTACTAACTGAAAGGTTAGTGATTCAAACCCACCCAGCAGCACTGTGGAAGAAAGGCCTGGAGACCTGCTTCTGTAAAGATTACAGCCAAGAAAACACTATGGAGCTCAGTTCTACTCTGTAACATATGGTGTCACCATGAGTTGAAGTCAACTCAATGGCAACCGGTTTGGTTTTGGTTTGTTTTTGGGGGGGCCTCAGTTGCCTTGTCTGTGAAGTAGGATAATAATATCTCTCTCAGAGTTGTGGCAATGAGTAATTACTCAGTAAATATCTGCTGTTAATTTTCAACTTGGCAAATAGTTATTGAGGCCCAATGAGATACCAGAGTCCCAATGAAAGAGACTCTTTCATGGCCCTTGAGGGGCTTGTGGTCCACACTCAAGTCAGAATATGAGGCGAAGGTAGTGATGCTTCCCCAAAGGTTCACTGGGAACCCGGAAGGGGAGTTCCTGGAGGAACCTCTCCAGGGCTGAGGCACACCCAAGGCCTACTGACAATGGCCTACCCTGCAGCTCCTCCTGGTAGTCCTCAGCCCCCCACTCCATGGAGCACTGGCCATTGATGAGTCTGATTTCTCGGGGGGAGCTCCTAGACAAGGGGGCCCAGTCTCTGCAGAAGCATGGGGGGGATCCTCATTGAGAATTTTAACTTTAAGGGCACTGGCTCATAGAGAAACTAATTTTAAACCAAGTTTCTATTTTCTGTTTATAAAAGCTGTATATATTTATTGTAGAAAATTTGGAAAATACAGAAAAGCACAAAAAAGGAAATAAAGGTCAGCCATAATAAACCAGCCAGAGATAACTATGGTAAGGTATTACTATATTGCCTATTTTTTTAAGCACACACTCATACACACACTCACACAAACTCACGCACATTCACAAATATTCATACACTCACACGCATATTCACACACTCACCTATTTACACATGCAATTATGTAACTTTCTATTACGGCATACTTAATGCACACATATCTAACAATTTAGAAATAAGATCATGGAATCATGAATACATCACTGTTTTGTAATTTGATTTTGTCATTAACTAAAATATCAAGGACCTTTCCCCACGTCATTAAATATTCTTCTCCAACATAATTTAAAATGACTGTACAATGCTTTATCTTTTTGGTGTATCACAAGTACATTATTATTATTTTAAATAATATTTTACTGTGTTTTCAGTGAAAGTTTACACAGCAAATTAGGTTCCCATTTAACAATTATTACAAAAATTGTTCAGTAACATTGGTTACATTTCCCACAATGTGTCAACATTCTCATTAATTCCCTTCTGGATGTTTCGTTTCCAGTAATCTGGTTTCCCTGTCCCCTTACCCTTTTATCTTTGCTTTAGCATAATTGTTGTCCTTTTGGTCTCAAATAGATGATTTTTTAAAGGTGAGCAGTACTCACGGGTAATATTCTTTATTTTATGAGCCAATCTGTTATTTAGCCAAAGGCAAACTCAGGGGATAATTTTGGTTCAAGGTTTATGGAGTATCTCAGGGCGATAGTCTCGGGGAGTCCTCTAGTCTCAACCAGTCCAGTAAGTCTGGACTTTCTAAGAATTTGAGTTCTGTTCCATCCACATTTTTCTCCCCTTCTGTCAGGATCCATCTATTGTGAAGGCATATTATTGTATCAGTCCTCAGCTGCTGGTCATCCAGATTGCTTGTAGACGTTTGCTATTATAAACAACACTGTGATGAACATCCTTGTAGAGAAACCTTTGAGGGGATGGCTAAATTTGTAATAGTTTTATGTATCTATTTACCCCCACCTCCGATTGCGAGTCTATCTAGGGCAGTGTCTGCATCTTATTCATCTTTGTGACCCCAAAGTTTACCTTGATGCCTGGCTCTCCATAAGCACCCAGTGATTGTTGAATGAATTGAATTGCATTTCTGGAGCATGTGTTCTGGGCGAAGGAACTGGCAGGGTGAGCCTCTCTGCAAGGAGCTCACCATCCCTGATAGAGCACTCAGGGGTCCCCACTGCCCCTAAGATGGGTCTGCCAATTTCTCCTAGGAGAAAATGTTCCCAAGCCCAAAGCCACTGGCTGTCCTGGTGGTGTAGAAGTGCCTCTCTTTATCTCTTATCTTCCTGGCAAATGTTGCCTCCCCCTGCCAGGGCCCTCCTGCTCGCTGGGTACCTCCCATCTAGGACTCATTTGAGTTCTTCTGTTGTGTCTTCAGGCTGAAGGCCCAGCCGACAGAGCCCTTTCACCTGCTCATTACTGTTGGAGCAATGCTGTGGCGGCTCCCGGCTCCCCATGAAGCAGCCCCTCTCCGCCCCGTTTCTGACACTTGGCCCCTAGGAAGTGTCCGTGGCACACCTCGTCCCTGCCCCCTGCTCTGCCTGCCACCTCCCAGGGCACCAAGGGGCCCTTGTCTCCTCCTCATGGGGGCTCTTGCTGATACTCTTTCTTATGTCTACAGATTTGTAGAATCAAGGATTTGGGTGCTAAAGAGACCAAGCTCCCGGCTTTCAACGGGTCTTTTAAAACAGAGAGAGATAAGAGGCAAACAGAGAGAGGTAAAACTTATTAATTTAAGCTCCCCCCTCAAGTGTCCATGCTCCCAACCTCCTGCAATTTTCTCTCTTCTTTTAAATTTTTGTTTCCTCTCCATTCCCTCTTATGCTGTTCTCTCCTCTCCTTCTCTTTTTTCTCCCTCTCCCCCCTTCCCTCTTCAGCTCTGACATCCACTCTCCCACCCTCCTGTCCTCATTTCCCCTCCTCTCCCCTTCTTTTTTAAGTTTTTTTTTTCTTTTAACTTTCAAGGTCATTCCGGACTCCTGACGCTGCCAGTCCCTCGGCGAGCCGTGAGCACCATTGGCGTCCGTGGCCTCTGTTTCCGTGGCAACCCAGTAACCATTAATTTTCAATTAAAGGAGACAAAAAGCTCGATGACAGCTCCAGGTCTGCTGAAGATGTCAAGAATCTGTATTAATATACAGCAAGAGAGCATAATTGTGTGTCCATCTTCCAGAGCAGCAAAAAAATGGAGGGATAATTACCAGCTCGAAAGCCACTCTGTAATTTAGTCCTTACTGTCACCACAGCCCTCCACATTAGCATAAATTAAAAGCAGAGTTTATTGTTATCAAAGTGCATTGATATCGCCAGACCAGCTTTCTTCCTTTTAACTGTTTGTTGTGGGTGAGTGACTCCCCAACTCTCGCCGGGGTCTCCCTGGGATGGCAGAAGTGGGAGTGCAGGTTTGCTGAAGTGTGAATGCTAGACCTGGAGGTCCTGGGTGTTTCTGCCACCCTCCCTTGAGGCAGATGGGGACAGGGGTCAGGGTGTCGCCCCCTCCAAAGGGGTCTGGGGATGGCGGTGGGGGCTTGGATAAGGATTCATCTTTCACATGTGAGCCTTTGTTTTGCCAAGGGCTCTCCAGCTCTTTCTAGAGGGGGCTGTGTTGCTCCATGTTGGGGTGCCCCTTAGTACCTAGTGTAGCTCAGGACAGGTGATCGGCACTCAAAGCCAACCTGTTAAACAAAGGAATGAGTGAATGTCAAGGGGTCTTCCCTTCTGTGTGGATGTTAGTGGGGCCTTCTCATGTTCCCAATTCAGGGTGTGGCCAGCTCAGCAGACCGGTGCTCCTGACTCTGGCCCAGTTCCTGCTCAGCCACCCAGGACCGCAGCTCCCCAGGGTGGCCTCTCTGGGTCCCCCTCTTGCTGCTTGGCCATCCACCCCATGGCCAGGGTCCTGCCACAGCCACCTCTCTGCAGACTTACCTTAGTGTAGTTGGAGTGCCTTGAGGTATTGCCTACCAGGGTGCCAGTGACAGCGGCAGAAATCATGAATTTCCGTGAATGGGGGCTCCAGGGTTTTCTTGTATTCTATCCAGAGAGAGTTGTCCTTCAGAGGGGAATTTATTGTAATTACCCTTAAGGGAGCGATCTTTACACAGTCAGTCACAACACTGACCTCCTGGCTGAGATCTGACAGCAAAATTACAGGCTGTGTACTCAACAGAAGGGGCATCCTCCTTTTGGCGGGGCGGGGGGGAGTTGGTGGGAAGGAAGGAGGAGGAGGAGGAGGGGAAGGAGATGCAAAGGCTTTGAAAAGAAAAGTGCTGGCTTGCAGCTGCCAGGCCAGCGGGTTCTCCTTGGCAAGGCATCGATGGAGCAAGGAGAAGGCGCATAGATTGCCTGGTACTTCAGCTGGTTCACAAGGAACAGACAAGGAGGGGACTCCAGCCCTTTGAAGTCTGGAGCCACGGTCTGTGATCTTAGCTAGTCTTATTGTAGGTAGGGTTTGGAGAGTATTAGAACTATTGAAGGAGCCCTGGTGGCACTGTGGTTAAGCGCTCAGCTACTAACCAAAAGGTCGGTTGTTTGAACCCACCAGCTGCTCTGCAGGAGAAAGATGTGGCAGTCTGCTTCTGTAAAGACTACAGCCTTGAAAACCCTATAGGGTAGTTCTACTCCATCCTACAGGGCCACTATGAATGGGAATCAGCTAGATGGCAATGGGTTAGAGTTTTTTTTTTTTGATTGATGGCACAATGGGACAGGAAGTGCTTCACTGAAAGGTTGGTGGTTCTAACCCACCCAGCAGCGCCATGGGAGAAAGACTTGGCAATCTGCTCCCATAAAGATAACAGCCTAGAAAACCCTATGGGGCAGTTCTACTCTGTCATATGGGGTTGCTATGAGTCGAAATTGACTTGATGACACCTAACAACAAGAACTATCTGAGGTGTTCCTGAGTGGCAGAAATGGTTAAGCACTCCACTACTAACCAAAAGGTTGAGAGTTTGAACCTACCTGGAGGCACGTTGGAAGACAGGCCTGGCAATCTGCTTCCGAAAAGTCACAGCCTTGAAAACCCTATGGAGTAGTTCTACTCCGTACACATAGGGTGGCCAAGAGTCAGAATTGACTCAATGGTAACTAATAAGAATACGAACTATTTGATAAACTCTTCAGGTGTGTTTTCCCAAACATATCTGTCCGTTTGTCTCTCCCACAGGGCCTGAAATTCCATCATTCTTCACACCTTTGAGTGAACACTTGCTAGGCCCTATTAACATGTCCCTGAGTTGCCTGGCAGGGCTAACATGCTCATCTGTGATCATTCTATATTTAGCACGGATTTATCTATCAGACATGCTAGCCTGTCATGTGGCAGAACCCCAGGGGATGGGACACAGGTCAGTCAACTTTTCATGAGATAATGGAGAAAATCAGGTGTGTGGGCTGATCTTGATGGACTGTGGAGCTTGGGAAGGAAAGAAGGTAATTCCCAAAGTTTCAGAGCTGGAAGGGATCCCAGAGGTCAGCTGGTCCAAACTCCTACCAAAGCAGGGTTCCCCACTGCTCTGCTTCTACCCCAGATCAGCCAATTCCTGTGAACATGTTAGCTCCAAACGAGAAGGTAGGAACTTTAGGGAAACAGGTTTTCACTCATGCTCAGGAGGAACTTTCCAACTGTCAGTACTGTTAAGCTAACGCGTTAACCCTTCTCATGTGGGATGGCCCTTCAGCTACGTGAAAATGATGCTCAGCTGCCTGACCCCCTCTCCTCCAATTCTGGGACTTGGTGGCCCATCATCATCCAGCTCACCCTCCCCTGGAGGAGCTGAGAAGGTACCTGAAAGGATGAGGGAGGGCACAAAATGCAAACCCAACATTTATTGAGCACCTACTGTGTTCCATATAAGGTTTTCACTGGCTAATTCTTTTCAGAAGTAGACTGTGGGGTCCTTCTTCCTAGTCTGTCTTAGTTTGGAAGCTCAGCTGAAACCTGTCCACCATGGGTGACCCTGCTGGTATCTGAATACCGATGGCATAGCTTCCGGCATCACAGCAACACACAAGCCCCCACAGTAAGACAAACTGACCGACATGTGGGGGATAGACACAGTGACTGCAGCAATGGGCTCAAGCATAACAATGATTGTGAGCATGGCATAGGACTGGGCAGTGTTTTGTTCTGTGATACACAGGGTCACTATGAGTTGAAACCACCTTGACGGCACCTAACAACAACAACAGCTATGTTCCAGGCCCAAACACACACCATACATCCTTTCATCCTCACAACCATTACTGAAAAATCTACTGCTGTTGAGTCAGTTCCAACTCATAGCAACCCTACAGGACAGGGTGGAACTGTCCCAATGCTGTAATCTTTAAGGAAGCAGATTGCCTCGTCTTTCCCCATGGAGTGGCTAGTGGGTTTGAACCACTGACCCTTCGGTTAGCAGCTAAGCGCTTAACCACTGTGCCACCTGGGCTCTTTAACCATTAGTGAGGAGAGTATATGTCATTCCCATTGTATTGGAAAGGAGAGAGTGACTTGCCCCAAATCACCTGGTGGGTGAGGACCAGAGCCAGGATCAGAGACCAGCCTCCTATCTAGGCTGAGACTTTGAGAATCCAACTGCCTTCACCCATAGACCCCTCCAGCATCAGCCGGGTTTGGGCAATAGGCTCTGTCATTAGTCTCCTCTCTCCCCACCTCTAAGATGCCTTTTCTCCAGAGCCTTTCTCTCTTTTCTATTTGGCAGGGAGGAGGAATTCCAGGGGAAACCCAGCTTAGGTCCTTCTTCCTCCTGAAGGCTCTCCTGCCCACCCCAACCCTCAGTAACGGTTTCAATGAGAGTAATAACAACATCAGTGATTACTTACTGACCACAGGACTATCCTCCAGGGCTCGTACTAAGTGCTTTGTTGTTGTTGTTGTTACCTGTTGTCGAGTTGGTCCCTGACTTATGGTGACCCCATGCACAATGGAACTAAATGCTGCCCCGTCCTGTGCCATCCCCATGATTGGTTTTGGATTGGACCTTTGTGATCCATAAAGTTTTCACTGGCTGATTTTCAGAAGTAGATTTCCAGCCTTTTTTCCAAGTCTGTCTTAATCTGGAAGCTCTGCTGAAACCTGTTCAACATCATAACAACACACAAGCCTTCACTGACAAAACGAGTGGTGCCTGCAGATGAGGTATACTGGCCAGGAATCGAACCTGGAGCTCCCACATGGAAGGAGACAGTTCTACCACTAAACCACCACTGCCCCCATACCAAATGCTTACTGTATTTGTTTTAATCCCCCAGGAATCTGTCCTGGCCAAATCTTCTGCCTGGACTGCTCTCCCCTCAAATATCTGCATCTCCTTCAAAGATCTCCTTCTCAGTGAAGCCAAACCTGACTATCTTCTCCCAATTCCTTGTACCCTGCTTTGTTTTTAAGGAGCCCTGATGGTGCAATGGTTGGGCGCTTGGCTGCCCATCGAAAGGTTGGTGGTTCGAACACACCAGTTGCTCTGTGGGAGAAAGATGTGGCAGTCTGCTTCTGGAAACCCTATGGAGCAGTTCTACTCTGTCCTGTAGGGTAGGTATGAACTGGAATTGACTCAATGGCAATGAGTTTTTTTTGTTTGCTCTATTTCTTTCCACAGCGCGTATCACCTTCTAGCATAGTATATAATTTACTTATTATGATACTGGTTGTCTGTCTCCCTGTGTTTTACGCTCCAAAAGGGCAGAGACTTTTGTTTATTTTGTTTACTGTTGTAGCCCCAGCACCTACCACAGTGCATAAGGTAGCGGTGCTCAATAAATATTAGTCAAATGAAAGAAGGACGACTCAGAACCCTTGAGGTGGGCATTGTTATTTTCACCAAGAGGAGCTAGGGCTCTAATTCAGGGTTAAATGGCTTGCCCAAGGTCACAGACCTGGTAATACCCAGATTCAACGGTACCACCCAGATTCAATCCCTCATTTATGTTGGACTGTTGAATATGAGGCCATTAGGGTGGGCCCTGAGCCTGTTCTGAACTTTGGGAGTGCTGGCTTCTGGGGGATTCTTCTAGGTGCCTCTTCTCTCCCAAGCAGGCTGAGGGGGGCTCCCCCCATTCCTGCAGCTCCTTTCCACCCCACCCCCACTCCCAGGCCTGGGAGGGGCTGCAGGTGTCCCCTGATGAGCTAGGTCCCTGCTGGGGCTGCAGTCTATACCCAGCGGGCCCCAGGAGGCCCCCACCTTGGTTTCTGAGTGGTTCCTCTCCCCATAGATGTAAATCCCGGCCCCAGAGTGGCCACACAGAACATACATCTTAAACAAACACTTCTCCTTGCTGTTTATCTCCCTGGCCTTTAAACAAACTCTTTCAAAGGTTTCTGCTGATAGGAGAGATTTACTGAAAACCATTCCTTGCTTAAAAGCCCCGGGTTTATGCTGCCAGCGTGGGGGCAGCAGGGCCTTCAGGCCTGGGGTTTCTCTGCCTCCGGACCACATGTTTATCCTCCAGGCCTTGATAGAGAAGCAACGCAGACTAATCTTTATGGAAAAGAAAATAGTAAAAGCAGGAAAGGGTGGGGGGAGTGGGGAGAAGTTTGGTTCTTGTCACAGACTCCAGGAGGCCATGGCAGGTCCCTGTGCAGTGGCTCCCTCCTCACTACAGCGGCCATGGGGGTGGGGTGCAGCACCTGCCTGGAGGGGTGGGGCTCCCTTGAACTTTGGACTGAAGGCCAGTGGGCAGGTAAGCCTCTTCTTGGGCCCCCACCCCTAACAGAGGCCAGAGTGGGCCTCTTCCGGCTAGACGGGGGAGGGGCAGCAGTCCCAAGACAATGTCTGTTCCTGCATTCAACCACCATTGATGAAGCATCTACTGTGTGCCAAGACCTGGAGGTATGGAGAGGACTAATCCTTAACGTTTATTGGAGCATTTCTGTTGACCTGGAACTGTCCTAAATTCCTTACATGAATTAACCCATTTAATAGTAACAACAGGCATTGGTGGTTTGGGGGTAGAATTCTCCCCTTCCAAGTGGGAGACCCTGGTGGGATTTCCAGCCAATGCACATCACGTACGAACACCATCCGTCAGCAGAGGCTTGTGTGTTGCTGTGATGCTGAACAGGTTTCAGCAGAGCTTCCCGATTAAGACAGACTAGAAAGAAAGGCCTGGTGATCTATTTCTGAATAACAGCCAGTGAAAACCCTATGGATCACAATGGTCCAATCTGCAACCAATCATGGGGATAGTGTAGGACTGGGCAGCATTTTATTCCGTTGTGCATGGAGTCACCATGAGACACTCGATGGAAGCTAACTAAACCAAAAAACCAAACCCATTGCTGTCGAGTCAATTCCGACTCCTAGCAACCCTACAGAACAGAGTAGAACTGTCCCACAGAGTTTCCAAGGGGCGGCTAGTGCATTGGAACTGCCGACCTTTCGGTTAGCAGCCAATCTCTTAACCACTGTGCCACTAGGGTTCCACAACAACAAATAATACAAACAGTAGCCCCAGCAGTAGATTCCATAATTATCCCAGTTTTGCAGATGGGGACACCAAGGCACAGAAAGATTACTGGGCCGCACTCCGGAGGTTCTGGTGTAATTGGTTTAAAGTGCATCCTGAGTGGAGAACCACTGCTACAGAGATTGACGTTCTTCTTTCCTCCCTACTCGCCCTCCCAATAATACAGTATTTCATCAATTCTAAGGTGCATACATCTTAGAAATCGAGATGTGTCTCAGAATTATTTGTCCGACATTTTTCTTTCTTAGTGGAATGTAAAATAACAGTGCACTTTACAACCTTGTTGTACAACCTTGCTGTTAGTTGCTGTGGAGTCAATTCTGACTCATGGCGACCCCATGTATGCAGAGTAGAACTGCTCCATAGGGTTTTCAAGGCTGTGACCCTTCAGAAACAGATCGCCAGGCCTGTCTTCCAAGGCACCTCTGAGAGGGTGTGCTTAACTATTCGTGCCAACAAAACCTGTTGCCATCAAGTCAATTCCGACTCATAGCGACCCTATAGGACGGAGTAGAACTACCCCATAGGGTTTCCAAGGAGGGGCTGATGGATTTGAACTGCTGACCTTTTGGTTAGCAGCCAAGCTCTTAACCACTGCGCCACTAGGGCTCCTGTGCCACCCAAGGACTCCTTAAATTTGTTGAAATACAGTAATAGGGAACTAACTTCTAGCACCTGTTGGGCCCTGGGCTAGGTGACTTGCATACATTATCTCATTTAATCCACCTCCCAAAACTGCCAGAGGAACAGGTCCTGTGAGCGTCTCTGATGAGAAAACCAAGGCTCCAAGAATTTGGTAACTTGCCCAAGACCACCAGCTATTGAGAAGGGGAGCCAGGATTTGAACCCCCAGTTAGATGTTCTAAAACTTAAACTCCTGACCCTTTAAGGTGCTTTATACTTTCAAACTGCCTTCACACAGATTGTGTCCTTCAAGGGATGCCAGACTGAACTGTTATTTCCATTTTATACTTAAAGACACTTAGACCCAGAAAGGGTCAGTGAGCTGTTGTAAGTGACATAGCTCATTGGCCTGGCTTCTCAGCCCCTGAATGTGGGAAATCATGAGAGGATTTTGTTTTATTTTGTTTTGTTTTTTAAATCCTACCTGGGCTTTTGTAGATGGAAGGTGCTCCGAAGAGGGGAGCAGGGCCAGGAGAATGGTCTGTGAGAGTGTGAACCGTCCTGGGTCCTCGGTCCTGGAGGCTAAAGCCGAGGTATGTCCTGGGACTTCCTGAGGGCAGAGGCCACAGGCAGGGGCAGATGTCTTTGCAAAAACTTCTCTGACTTCCGTCTGTGCTTTGTTTGTGAAGTGAAGGGGGGCTGTGGTGGCAGGTGGGAACAGGAGCAAAAGGCCAGGTAGGAATTTCCAAGTCTTTAGGCCCCTAGTTCAGGCCGGAAGCCACTGCCCCAACTCCATGTTTACACCCAGCGGCCACGCCCCTTGGGAACACCAAACACTGACACCCCCTCCCCAGGACTCCTGTTTCCAGGCCAAATACCTTTCCCCTCACCCTGAAAGCACCTTCCATCACCTGGGCCCTGCAGTTGGGCCAGGCTTCCAGCAAGGAAGGCAGGGGTAGAGTGTGAGGAGGAGGCTGGGGGTGGGATGAGGTAAGGTAGAGAAGTAGGGAGGAGTCAGGGATAGAACAAAGAAAGTTATGTGGGTGATTGACTCACATCCTTCACCTTTCCTTTTGTGTTACTCTGTCCTTAATTAGTGGCACCCAATTTCCCTCCCTCTATCAACTCTTGCTGTAAGGTACTTCATTCACACCAAGGTAAACATGACTGATAAACAGCTTCTATAGTGACCCTTTCAAGAGAGAGATGCATTTCGGCAATGGCTTCTTTGTTTTTTTGTCCATTCATTCTTTCATTTACTCAACAACTTTCTTTGGCATTCCTGGAGAACTTCCACCCCATTTCAGAGCCTTAGCCGAGGTATCTCTAAATTGTTTGGTCTGCTGTTGTCCAAGTTTTGGGCTTTGCCAGTAATGACACCCTCATCCTCTGACAGCATGCAGGTATATTGGCAGCAACCCAAGCTTTCTTTTTCATGACTCCAGTGAAAGGAAAGGTAATTCATTCTCATGAAAAAAGTTTGGGGGGACTTGGCGACTTTAAATGAGAAAGGTGGTGCTCTAATGGTGGATTTCAGGCACCCACCCATCAGTTTATTCTAGTTTGGCCCCGGGGCTGGTCTCCTCAGGCCAGTTGGGCAGGAGCCCATCCAGAACACCAGGCATTGGGGTGGAGTTTCCAAAGGCGGCCACTGGCAATTGGGGTTCTGGATTTGTTTCCCTCTGTGTCCCTCTCTATAGTGAAGGGCGCCAACGACAGACTGTGAGCTGAGAAGACCTTCGGCTCAGTACTGGAAGGGGCCTCAGGAATTATCTAGTCCAATGGTTTGTTGTTGTGTTGCTCTTTGTTGTTGAGCTGATTCCGACTCATAGTGACCCTACAGAACAGAGTAGAACTGCCCCATAGGGTTTCCAAGACTGCAGTATTTACAGAAGCAGACTGCCATGTCTTTCTCCTGCAGAGCGCCTGATGGGTTCGAAACACTGATCTTTCAGTTAGCAGCTGAGCACTTAACCACTGCACCACCAGCCTTCTTAGTCCAGTGATTTACAGAGGGTAAAATAGCTTTAAAATAGCACACCCTTTAATAAACTTAATTTACACTGAAACTTGAAGTATAACACAGCTACGAGTTGTAGTTCTGGTTGAAGTTGTGAGGGAGCTGGACCTCGCCCACTTTGCTCCGCCAATTACCCCCTGAAGGGGCCCAAAGCTCTTCTGTGGAACTCCAAAGCTTGGCAGAACACACATCCACTAAACTAGTCTAGTGATCTATTTTTCGGACAAGGACACTGAGTCAGAACATGATGGGCAAGATGATGGTCCCTAGGGCCCTCCCATGCTCTGCTTTTGGTTCATGTTCGTTTCCTGGACTTTACTCAAGTTCTTTCCAACTTGACCTGCAAGATCCTACCTACTCTTCAAATGCCATGTCCTCCATGGAGCACTGGGGAATTCTCTCATCCAGCTACATCCACCCCCTTCAGTGTTCCCAGAACTGATTGGTTGCTTTTTCCTAGGAACAACCCCCCTTGCATTTCTGCTTGTCTGGAGCAGGTCTTCTCTCCCTTGCTCTCAAATTCAGGGGCCTCTTTTTTATCCCAAGCATCCGGCCCATTAGTCAGTGTGCAATCACAGTGAGATTGTTATGAGTTTTCTTGGGTAATAGTGAGACACTTTGCCCACTGGGGATGGGGGCCAGCCTACTGGACAGCCTCAGTTCTCATCAACTCAATGTCCTGGGGCACTGAAAATGATCCAAGATTGTTATTTGGAGACCTGAAGCAGGGAGGAGGGCACAAAGCCTTCAGAGCTGGGGGGGGGTGGGGGGTGGCTTTCTGCACTGAATTTGCCCCTCTCCCAGCCCCAGGAAGGTGTCAAGTAGAAAGGGGGGTGGGGAAAGAGAAGCCAGGACCTCCACATCTCTCACCATCCCCGATTTTCCTGTTCTCTGGCATTTTAAGAGCTCAGACTCAAACCCTTCAAGGGCTTTTGAAACAATTAGATTTGCAAGTGCCCAGCGCTCAGTCTAATTGCTTAAAAGCCACTTCAGCTCCAACTGACCCAGAGCAAAGCCTGGGCGGTGGATTGGGGGAAGGGAGACCCAAGACACTCTGTTGCCCTCGCTCTTAGGCCTTTCTTGGTGACCAAGGCCTGGGCAAGAGGTGATGCTGAAAAGGGACCTTGCATTGTCCCCAGCTGGCAGTGCCAGCATTATCTCCCTGCCCCTGCCCCTTGCCCCCAGGGAACCCATCACATCTAATCCTTTGGTCAGGCATTTTGTCATACATATCCCAGCATCCTCGGTGGTCTTAGGGGAGGTGTGTCCATGGCCAACTTACACAATCATGTTCAGAAAGTGATTAATCCAAGTGTTATGATGCAATGATGCAAGCTTTGAGGTATCTGACTCAGAGATGATGCTTCTCTTCTGGGATCTTCTGCGACTGGGGCGTGAGGGGCTTTTGCAATCTCTAAGTCAATTCCACTTTTCCATGCCTTCCTGATTTGTCTTCCCCCAAATTCTGGTTTCTGCCTAAAATTCCTCTCTTTGGCTCAAGACCTTGCAATGGCTCCATATCAGAGAAAGTCAAATCTTCCCCTCGGCTTTCCAGTCCCTCCAGAACTTGGCCCCACCTCACCGTTCCAGCTCCATCTGTCCTGTATCCCCCCCAGCTCCAGCCCACCTCTGAGCTGAGCCTGGAGGGGCTTGGAGGGGACTGGACACCTAAGGCCTGTAAGCTGACTTGAGAAGCTCGGGCTTTCTTTCTTTCTTTTCTTTTTTTTTAAATTTTTTTTTTTTTATTGTACTTTAGATGAAGGTTTACAGAACAAATAGTTTCTCATTAAACAGTCAGCACACATATTGTTTTATGACATTGGTTAACAACTCCATGACATGTCTATACTCTCCCTTCTCAACTTTGGAGGACCTTTTTTTTTGGTGAAAATATACATAGCCAAAGTTACACCATTTCAAAAGTTTCTACATGTGCAATTCAGTGGCGTTGATTACATTCTTTCAGTTGTGCTGGTATTCTCACTTTCCTTTTCCAAATTATTCCATCACCGTTATCTTCAACTCACTGCCCCCTAGGCTTCCCATCTAACCTTTTCATTGCTGTTGTCCATTTGATCTCACATAGATAATTCTTTTTTTTTTTTTGGTACCTTTGATGAAGGTTTGCAGAACAAATAGTTTCTCATTAAACGGGTAGTACACATATTGCCCAGTGACAATGGTTAACAACCCCACGACATGTCAACACTGTCCCTTCTCAACCTTGGGTTCCCTATCACCAGCTTTCCTGTCTCCTCCTGTTGGGCTTTCTTTTGTGGGCAGCAGGGAGCCATTGGAGGGTTTTAAGTCAGGCCATGCCATGATCCAATTTGTGCTGGAGAAAGATCACTCTGGCTGTGGAGAAGGGAGAGGAGGGGCAGGGCTGGAGGCTGGGAAACCATTTAGGAGGCTGTCATGGTGGCCTGGTGAGAGATGAGGGTGGCTGGACCAGAGGAGCTGTGACGGGCTTGGAGAACTGTTTAGAAGGTAAAGTCACCAGGATGTTCAGATGTTCGCTGATTGGATAAAATGAATTAGAAAGTAGAAGGTATAGTGACCCATGTTCAGCTCCAGGGCCCTTAGACTGGATATGAGAGGCTTTATGTATAGACCCTCCTCCAACCATGGTCCTCCTCATGGAACAAGGAATCTGCAGGACTTACCCAGAACCATTCCTCCTTCTAGACCATTCTCCAGGTACCCCTGTACTCCTTGATGTTGACTTGATTCTGACTCATGGCAACCCCATGTGTTTCAGAGTACAAGTGTGCTTCATAGGGTTTTCTTGGCTGTAATCTTTACAGAAGAAGATGTCTAGGCCTGTCTTCTGTGGCACCACTGGATGAGTTCTAACTGACAGCTTTAGGTTAGTAGTCGAGAGCAAACCATTTGTGCCACCCAAGGACCTTCCAGGTACCCATGGCCCTAGAATTCCTTGCCCAAAGGGCATGGAACCTGCACCCAGGGCCTGTGCAGGCCATCTCCTTAGGCCAGCCTCCAGAGGGTGAATGATGCTATTCTCTGGGCTGAGTACAGATAATGTGGACAGAGTATGGGTGTGCAGACTAGGGTGTCCACACGTGTGTGCATGATGTCCTTCGTGGCTTAAGATGAAGTTGGGGGTGGAGGAGAAGGGAGGCAGGCTGGGGGCAGGGGCTCAAGGCTTACAGGGGCACTTTCTCCCTGCCCTGCCAGGTGCAGAGCTCCAAGAAGCCCCAGAGTTCTAAACCCAAACCTGGTCTTCCACATCTTTTAAAGGTATATGTGTCAGTGCAGGAGAATAGAACATATTTTATTTAACAGTTTGCTAACTTGATTTATAACTTTTAAATATTTAGACATATGGAATGTGGGCCTCCATTTGTACTTTTGCCCAGCCCAGGAGGAATGAGTGGAAAAGTCCCCGAGAACCAGGGTTAGGTCTTATTTGCCTTGTTCACCCTCCCCCCAGCCCTGGGCCCCTGGGCCTTGGTAATTTCCATCCAGCTGGAAAGAGAACCAGATCCTAGTCTGATAGTAAGAAGTGTGGCCTAGATGTGACCCAAGGGGGGAAAGGTTGGTCAGGCAACTGCAGAGGCATCTTTGGAGAGGAGGCTGGTAAGGAGAAGTTTCCAGGGACTCAGTGTGGCCTGGGCTGAGGTTGGGGGCAGGGAAGGCAGATCCCTATGCCCAGGGGGAGCGTATGGCCCAGACTGCTTGGGTTCAAATTCCAGCTCTGATCTTCGGGATTCTGTGGCCCTGGGGCAGGCTGTTTAGGCTCTTAGTGCTTCAGTTGCCTGTAAGATGGGGTAATAATCCCTAATAGTCCCTACCTCCTAGGGTATTCAGGGAACATGAAGTAAGTCTCTGGCCTATAGTAAGTGCTAGAAAACATTGGATATTACTATCACATGAAATGGTCCCTTGGAAGGGAACTTATAAGCCAAGCTAAGTGGCCCTACCAGTTACCATCTAGTTGACCCCAACTCATGGCAACCCTGAATCATGATAACTCCATGTGTGTCAGAGTAGAACTGTGCTCCATAAGGCTTTTTTTTTTTTTTAAATTGTATTTTGTCTTTATTGTTGTTGCTGGGAATATACACAGCAGAACATACACCAATTCAACAATTTCAGCATGAATAATTCAGTGACATTGATTACATTCTTTAAGTAGTGCAACTATTCTCACCTGCCTTTTCTGAATCGTTCCTCCCCTATTAACATAAACTCACTACCCCCTAAGCTTCCTATCTAACCTTTCAAGTTACTGTTGTCAATTTGATCCCATATAGATAATTCTTTAAAAGAGCCCAATGATCAAAGCAAACATTCTTTATTAATAAAGCTAGACTACTGTTTGGTTTAAAGCAGACTTCAGTGGATATTTTTGGTTTAAAGTTTAATGATTGTCTCAGGGCAATAGCTTCAGGGGTTGATACAGGCTCCATGATCCAGAAAGTCTGGATTCCATGAACATTTGAAATTTTGTTCTGTATTTTTACCCCTCTTTATCAGGATTCTTCTATAAAATCTTTGATCAAAACATTCAGTAATGGTAGCTGAGCATCATTCAGTTCTTCTGGTCTCATGGCAAAGGAAGCCGTTGTTCATAGAGACAGTAGCCACACATTCCATTTCCTTCTCCTATTCCTGACTCTCCGCCTTCCATTGTTGCTCTAGGCAGATAGAGACCAATTGTTGCACCTTGGATGGCTGTTTGCAAGCTTTTAAGACCCCAGGCACTATGCAACAAACTAGGAGGTAGAACAGAAGCATTAAACACAATATTAGGTCAATTAACTGGGGTGTTCCATGAAACCATGATCCTAAACCTTCAAACCAAGAAACCAAATCCCATGAGGTGTTTCGTTGTACAGAAGCAGTTTCAGCAGCTGCTCTTTTTTTTTTTTTTTTTGTTGTTGCAAATATATCTATCACACAACATTTGCCAATTCAACTTTTCACAGGTGTACAACTCATTGACATCAATTACATTAATCGGCTGTGCAACCCTTATCCTTAACCAGTGAGATTTTTCCATCACCATAAATTGGAATTCAGTGCTCCATAAGCAATAACCCTTTCTTTCCCTCTCCCTTCTGCCCTTGGTAACCACCAAGAAACTTTGGTCTCTATACATTTGCCTCTTCTTATCTCTTTATATAAGTGAGGTCATACCATATTTGTCCTTTTGTGATTAATTTATTTCATTCAGCATAATGTTTTCAAGGTTCATCCATGTTGTAGCATATATCAGGACTTCATTTCTCTTTATGGCTCAGTAATATTCCATTCCATTTTGTTTATCCATTCATCTGTTGATGGGCATTTATGTTGTTTCCACCTTTTGGCTGTCGTGAATAGTGCTACAATGAACATTGGCATACATACGTCTGTTCTCGTCGCTGCTTTCAAATCCCTTGGGGATAGTCCTAGCAGTGGAATTGCTGGATCATATGGTAGTTCTAAGAAGCCCTGGTGGCCCAATGGTTAAGGGCTTGGCTGCTAACTGAAAGGTGGGTGGTTCAAACCTACCAGCTGCCCTGTGGGAGAAAAGACCTGGTGATCTTCTCCTGTAAAGAGGTACCATCGAGTCTGTTCCGACTCATAGCAACCCTATGTACAACAGAACAGAAACACTGCCTGGTCCTGTGCCATTCTCAAAATCGCTGCTGTGCTTGAGCCCATCGTTGCAGCCACTGTGTCAATCCATCTCATTGAGGGTCTTCCTATTTTTTGCTGACCCTCTACTTTACCAAGCATGATGTCCTTCTCCAGGGACTGGTCCCTCCCGATAACATGTCTAAAGTACATGAGATGAAAT
>NW_004444001.1:7071393-7088878 GCF_000243295.1 Trichechus manatus latirostris | reverse complement strand
GACCCTCTACTTTACCAAGCATGATGTCCTTCTCCAGGGACTGGTCCCTCCCGATAACATGTCTAAAGTACATGAGATGAAATCTAGCCATCCTCACTTCTAAGGAGCATTCTGGCTGTACTTCTTCCAAAATAGATTTGTTTGTTCTTCTGGCGATCTATGGTATATTCAGTATTCTTCTTCATTAACAACATAATCCATATGCTTTCACATGTATATGAGGTGATTGAAAATACCATAGCTTGGGTCAGGTGTACCTTAGTCCTTTAAGTCACATCTTTGCTTTTAGCACTTTTAAGACGACTTTTGCAGCAGATTTGCCCAATAAAATAAAGATTACAGCCTAGGAAACCCTATGAAGCAGTTCTACTCTGTCTATAGGGTCGCTATGAATTGGAATCAACTCAGTGGCACACAACAACAGCAACAACATGGTAATTCTATGTTTAGTTTTTTGAGGAACCACCATACTCTTTTCCATAATGGCTGTACCATTTTGCATTCCCACCAGCAGTGGATAAGCGTTCCAATTTCCCCACATTCTTGCCAACTTTTATTATTTTCTGTTTTGTTTTATTTTAGCCATCTTAGTGGGATTGAAATGGTATCTCATTGTGATTTTGATTGACATCTCTGACGGCTAATAATACTGAGCATCTTTTCATGTGTTTGGTAGCCTTTGAATATCCTCTTTGTTGACATAGGGTTTTCAATGGCTGATTTTTTGAAAGTAGATGGACAGGCCTTTCTTCTGAGGTATCTATGGGGGACTCAAAATTCCAAGCCTTTTTTAGCAGCTGAGCATTAACCCTTTCCACTGCCCAGAGACTACAGCTAAGGGCCAGCTCCTGACAAATCGGAAAAGGAGTTGAAGTTGGTTTTGGTGTCAGATCTTTCTCTACCCACTTAGGGTTGCCCATGGGGGGAGGGCACTCAGTGATCAGGCTGCCCTCCCCCGCCACGCCCTGTAGGGCTCCCCCTTCCTCTTGGAGCTCCACCATCTCTGGGGGCCTTGCCAAGCAACTCTCTTGCTAATACTTGAAAAACATTCACAGAAGATGTCAATGGGCTATAATGGGCCCAGGACTGTGCTAAGCGCCCTGAACACTTTGTCTTATTTAATCCTTTCAATAATCCTAACAGCACTGTTCCAGATACTTATCCCTATTTCACAGAAGAGGAGATAGGAGCACGGAGGTTAAGTAACTGCTGATAAATCACAGAGCTAGGACTAGAACCAAAGAATGTGTAGCTACAGAGTCCACAATCTTCACCCCTAGGTTGCTGTTGTTGGGTGACGTTGAATTGATTCCCACTCATAGTGGCTCCGTACGACAGAATAGAACCAGCCCATAGGGTTTCCTAAGCTGTAATCTTTAGGAGAGCAGATTGCCAGGTCTTTTCTCCTGTGGAGTGGCTGGTGGGTTTGGATCGCTGACATTTGGTTAGCAGCTGAGCACTTAACCATTGCGCCACCAGGGCTCTTTTCCCCTCGAGGACTCCTGCCTTGTTCAGAGCTCCTGTGACACTCCTACCTGACAAGAGGTTAGATCTTCTGGAGAGGAGGGCTTGTCCCAAAGGAGACTCTTCAAGGGGTTGGTAAGGGAGACTAGGCGTTGAAGCAAGAGTATGATGGTGGGTTAATACTCTTGTTTGTTGGGGAGAGGAAGTTCTTTTGGTTTCCCTCAGACTACAGTCGAGGGCCTTCCAGGCAAAAAACAAAGAAAACAACTTTCTTTTTTCAAGGGACATGGGTGGGCTATGGGTAGGTCTGGAGAGGAAGGTATTTTGTGTGTTGGAAATTCTGGGCAGCTCTGTTTTTGGCAGTGAGGGTTCCAGATGGAGGGGATTCTATAGAGACAAGAAGTTTCTCCTTCCCTGCCCCTATCCCGTGTCAGCCCCACAGCCTGCCTCTACTGGGGGCCAAGGAGGAAGTCAGTGACACGAGTGCCTCAGAATGCCACCAGTGTTGGGGTCAAAAGCTCATTAAATGACACTCAGCCATCGCTTGCTTGTTGAGTGGAGACAGAGATGTTTGATTCTGGCCCTGCCACCCCCCTCCCGCACTTTACAATCTCAGAGGAAGATGGACATAGTGGGGCTGCATCACATAGAAAAAACATCCATCGAAGTCTGCCCTCTGGCCTGATGTGAACTCACTGTGTGACCTTGGGCAAGTCACTTACCCTCTCTGATCTTGATTTGTCATCCATAAAATAGAAAAGTTAGGATTGATCACTGGGTTGACCATTATTTTCCTCTCAGTGATGGAACCCTTAGTTCTAATGAAATTCAACACAGAAGTCTGCTACAAAAAGTGGGTCTGCTCTGCTTATGAGAAGTGGGGAGCCAACCTTCTCTGGCATCTTCCTCTTCTTTTCAGATGATTTCTAAAGGCATCTCTAAGTGTCTTTGATTCTAAGGCCTGACATTGACCAAGCTTGGGAACAGACTCCTGAAGGAAGTCAGCGGTAAGATGGACCTTGAAGGCAAGAGGATTTTGACAAGCGGAGGTGTGGGGAGGGCACAACAAGTAGGAGGCACCGTGTGAAAAATGATGCAAAGACAGAGAAGGCAAGGTCTCTGCTGGCAAAGAGTCAGCCCGGCTGAACTTGAGGAGTCCTGTGGAGCCCCTGGGTGGGGCAAGCAGTTAGCGCCCTAGGCTGTTAACTGAAAGGTTGGAGGTTCGAGTCCAAGTCCACAGAGAGATGCCTCAGAAGAAATGCCTGGCAACCTACTTCTGAAAAATTAGCCGTTGAAAACCCTATGGAGTATAGTTCTACACTGACACTCGTGGGATCGTCATGAGTCAGAGGCGACTCAATGGCAACTGTTTTGGTAGGAGATGAGGTGGAAAGAACATAATAAGGGAGTTCTCAGGTGGTGTCCCACAGGAACATCACAGGGGGGTCAACAGGTAAAAATTATTCCTACGGGGTGGGCAGGGAGGGTAGATAAAGAGCCAGCATCAAGGAAATACTAATGATAGTATCTTCTCATAGGGTATTTCAAGGGTTGTTGTTGGGTATCGTCAAGTCAATTTTTACCCCCAGTGACCCCATGTGACAGAGTAGAACTGCTCCATAGTGTTTTCTAGGCAGTAATCTTTACTTTAGCAGTTCGTGAGGCCTCTCTCCTGCAGAGCCACTGGGTGGGTTCGAACCAGCAACCTTTCGGTTAGCAGCTGAGCACAGAACCATTTGTGCCACCAGGGCTCCTTATTTTGCAGGTTGAATGAGTTGCTATATCTAAAGTCCCCAGAACAGTGCCAGGCACACAAGGAAATCTGTGTAATCTTTTGTTAAATACACCCAGACCAGAATGGACCCTGAGGTTGCCAGACTTCTGTGTCCTTTTTGGCCTCTGGCCCAGCCTTGTTGATGATGGCTTAGAATGTCACCTGCTTCCCTGGTGGACAATTGTGGAGATTATGAGATGTGCGTGTATGGGAGGGGCTGGGGGGTGTTGCTGCAGGTGTATTTTAGCCACTCCCCAACACACACACACACACTTACACACACACACACACACACACACACACACACACACACTTCTCTCCCTCAGTCCTTTCTCTGGAGCTGGAGCACTCCTCGCCACCCCCACCCTCCAGAGCCCCTGATTTCCCTCCCCGCCCCCTGCTCCAAGCCCACACCTTGCTCACAGCCTCCTCCCTCCACTCCCTGAGCCCCTGGCCCTCCCACCCACCATAAATCTGTAACTCAGGAGGGGGGCCCATGGTGGAAAATGGCAAACCAAACCAACCCCAGCTAATGAAAACGGCGATAAATCTCTGTCTATCAGGTTTGTTGTGAGCACAAACATTGCCAAACAAGGGCCCAGATGGCCTGCAGGCCCTCCTCCCTATGGTCTGCAGAGCTTTAAATGGAAATGGTTGCTTTCTACATCTATTTACTGCTTGGAAACAGGGGATGATTGAGGCCAGTGGTGTCTGGCCAGGAAACGGGGGACAGGCCAGGTAGGAATCCTTTGCCCTCCATACCTGAGCAGGATTCCCAACCCTGCTCCAAATGAGGCCTGTCAGACACAGGCTGGTGGGACAAGGGGGCTGGGTAAGGGAAGCGGCTGGCCCCTGGCTGACATTCGGGCCCCCAAAGCCAGGCCCCAAGGCACTCCAGTTCCCACACACACTCCTGGGAGCCAGACCCAGCTCCTCACCGTTGTTTCCAAAATGCTTTGCCCCCTGCCTAGAACTTTCCCTCCATTCGACTCAGTTGAAGCCTGCCCTATCCTTCAAGCCCCACCTCCGCCAGGATGTCTCCCAGCCTCTAGTCCTAGCCTCTAGGCTCCATCCTACCACATTGGCCACTGAGAGCCCAGTGCAATCAACACGAGGTATCTGCTTCAGAGGTGGACAGATCTGGGCATGCAGCCAGGCATTGCCGCTTAACTGAGCGACCTGGGCAAGGGAATCTCTCAGCCTCAGTTTCTTACTCTGTAAAATAGGTATAATTATCGTGCCTACCTCAGGGGATAGTTGTGAGGAGTAAATGAAATGAGCATAGAATGTGCTTAGCAAAGTAAGGAGGACAGTCTGAGAGCTCTGAATGTGTTGGCATTTCTTACTAGTGCCACCCAGTAAGGACAGGACAGCATGCTTCTCTGTGTCCTGTCTTTGTTTGTTTGTTTTTCAATAGACTTTTTCCCCCTTCAAGCAGTTTTAGGTTTACAGAAAAACTGCGCGGAAAGTACAGAGAGTTCCCACACACTCTCTCTTCCCCCTACACACTGTTTCTTCTGTTAGTAACATCTTGCATTCCTGTGGTACATTTGTCACAACTGCTGAACCAATATTGATACATTATTATTAACTAAACTCCATAGTTTATGTTAGAATTCACTCTTTGTGTTGTACAGTCCTATGGGTTTTGGCAAATGCATAAGGTCATGTACCCACCATGATGGTATCGTACAGAATAGTTTCACTGCCGTAAAAATGTACTTTGATCCACCTATTCACCCCTCACCTCTCTCCTTGGAACCCCTGGCAACCACTGATTGTTTTACTGTCAGGAAGTCAAACGACGTATTGCATTGGGCAAATTTGCTGCAAAAGACCTCTTTAAAGTGTTAAAAAGCAAAGATGTCACTTTAAGGACTAAGGGACTCCTGACCCAACCCATGGCGTTTTCAAATGCCTCATATGCATGCAAAAACTGGACAATGAATAAGGAAGACTGAAGAAGTGACACCTTTGAATCATGGTGTTGGTGAAGAATATTGAATATACCACAGACTGCCAGAAGAACAAACAAATCTGTCTTGGAAGAAGTACAGCCAGAATACTCCTTAGAAGTAAGGATGGCAAGACTTCATCTCATGTACTTTGGACATGTTATCAGGAGTGGCCAGTCCCTGGAGAAGGACTCATGCTTGGTAAAATAGAGGGTCAGCAAAAAAGAGGAAGACCTTCAATGAGATGGATTGACACCGTGGCTGCAACAATGGGCTCAAACATAGCAACTCAGTGGGCAACTGGGTCTCAGTGAGACACACCACAGAATAGTCCCCCTGGGTGCAGAGACAGACTGCGTATTTACTCACCAACTCCAGCTTCTCATTAGTTGAAGTTGTTCCTGGGGCTTTAAATCCCTGGCACTTCCCAGCTGGGCTGAGTAAGCTCCTGTGGGCCCAGCACCGGAGAAACTCTGCAGGTGAGAAGCAGAAAGCCTACTTGAGGAGGACAATTCCCAAGTTTGCTGACACTTTCCACCATAGCTGCAGATGAATCAACAGGTGGCCCTAGAGGATGTCGGGGAGGCATCAGTAGCATCCTTTGCAGAATTCTTCACCTTCTTATCCCCACAGCTTCTAGCACAGAATTTTGCACATAATAGACAGATCATGGAGTCCCTGGGTGACGCAAACAGTTAAGTGCTCGACTACTAATCAAAAGGCTGGCAGTTTGAATCCACTCAGAGGTGCCTCAGAGAAAAGACGTGATGATCTATTTCTTTCCAAAAGGTCACAGCCTTGAAAACCCTATGGAGCACATTTCTACTCTGCACACACGGGATCGCCAGGAGTTGGAACTGACTCAACGGCAACTGGTTTTTTTTTTTGCTCTGTTTGTTTTAAGCACATCGTAATTACGTGAGGATGAAAAGGAGGTTTGGGCTATGAGCTGGGAAAATCTGACCTCTCCCCACTGTTCGAGTTTTTACTCATTGTGTGACCCTAAGCAGAGTCCCTGCGTGGTACAAATGTTAACGTGCTTGGCTGCTAACTGAAAGGTTGGAAGTTTGAGTCCACCCAGAGGCACCTTGGAAGAGAGGCCTGGCCATCTACTTCTGAAAAATCAGCCTCTGAAAACCCTATGGAGCACAGTTGTACTCTGATACACGTGGGGTCACCATAAGTTGGAGGTGACTTGATGGCAAATGGTTTCAACTGGTGACCCTGAGCAACACATATGACCACTCTGGGTCTCAACTTCTCCTTCTGTAAAATTGAACATTTCTATCCTCTCTGCTTCTTCATAGCCCTGTTGTGATCAGTTGGGATGGCATTTAGGGGGTGCTTGATAGCTAAGAGGTGGCTGTGATGATGTGGTGAGGGTAGCTTCCCCTATGCAGGTGTTGCCCAAGGGAGAGATGCCTGGTGGCATGTTATTCACACACACTTTGTGGTCAAAACACAAAGGTGTACCCCTCTGTTCCTGCTAGGATGCCTCCTGCCTCTTCCCACCCCATGACAACCTCAAAGGGTAAAGGATCAAGAAAGAAAAGGCCAAGGGGCTCCAAACCACTGAATCCTCAGTGGAAATCACCCCAAATTTCCCTAACAAGGGTGCTCTGTTGTCCTTATTTCGAGGTCAGTAACGAGTTTCGCAAGGAGTCCTGGTGGCACAAACAGACTGCTAACCAAAAGGTTGGCAGTTCAAACCCACCCAGCAGCTCTGTGGGAGAAAGTCCTGGCAATCTGCTACCTTAAAAATTACAGCCTAGAAAACACTACGGGACAGTTCTGCTCTGTCACATGGGGTTGCTATGAGTTGAAATCGATTCAATGACACCTAACAATGACAGTGAGTTTTGCTGATGGCTAGTGAGTATAGAAATCATTTAGTACAGAAGTTCTTGACTTGGGGATCTTAGATTCCCTAGGAAGCCCATTGATAAGCTTTAGGGATCCCTAAATCCCTTGAAAATATATGCAAAATCGAACGTGTGAGTATAACGTGCTCACGTGAACTACTCTAGGTTGGTGGTCTGAAGCTTCCAGCAAATTCTCAAAGGTGTCTGATCCAAGCAAAGTAGATTTAGCCCTAGCCCATGTTTTCCATCTCAAAGGTGGAGGACACTGAGGCCCAGGGAGGGAAGTGACCTGCCAGGTCACACATTAGGAACTGGGTAAAACCCGAGGCCCGTAGTGACTGGTACTACGATCCTGTGTGGTTGGGTAGGTCGGGTATGTCGGCCTGGTTGCACAGCCATAAAAGCAAGCCCAGCTCACCAGGATGCTGTGGCATCTCAAAGGCACCACATAGTCACTATTCCCTGGGGATGAGGGTAGGCACTGAGGCCTAGTTCCATGGAAAACAGAACAAGAGGAAAGCAGGCCGAATCTGGAAAGAAAAAGAACTCCCTGTTACGGAGAAAGTGCTGAGGCAGGGAGCTTAAAACTTGAGTTAAAACTCTGCCATGCTACTTCCTGGCACTGAGACTTCCCCACACATGGGCGGGCCTCAGTTCCCAGATGTGGAAAAAGAGATGACAATAATGCTTTCACATCTAAGTTGTGGTGAAGGTTAAACGAGACCAAACGAATGAAAATGGCATATAAAAAAGCAAAAGTTGTACACAAATGTTAGTGATAATTATTATAGCAGAAGCCTGGTGAATACTTGTTTTGCTACTAGGAGGAAACTGTGTACCACCTAGATGCCAATTACCCAGTTCTGGACAACTATGAAATTCTCCTTCAGGTCCTTGCAGCCTGATGTCTTGGTAAGAGCCCTGGTTTCAGAGTCAAACCTGAATCTGTACCGTAGCTCCACTATCTGTGAATGCATGTGATCTTGGACAAATCCCTTAACCTCTCTGGGCCTCAGATTACCCATCTGCAAAATGGAGATACATGCCTACTTCATGGAGACATGAGGATTTGATGAGTTAGTACAAGTGAAAATACCTAGAATGGTATCTGGCACATAAGTGCTCAATAAACATTGGCTATTTTGTTTCTGTTTGACAGTTTGTAAGTTTGGACAGTTTATTTGTCTCTGTGTCCCCCATGTCTGTCTTCTCCACTAAAATGCAAGCTCTGCAGAGTAAGGACATGCCTGTCTTTTTTTCACAGTGGTATTCCCCAGGCCTGGCACACAGCATGTTAAATGAATGAGTGGAAGTGCAAAAGCACGTTTTTAAAGATGGGAAGGAACTCTGACAACGTGAAAACTCTCATCAGTCTGGACCAGCCCCACGAGAGGGACCTGGAGCTGTGCCAAGAGCCCTACTGGAGGTCAAGAAAGTTGGCGTCTGATCCTAGCTCTGTCGCTAACTACTGACTAACCTCCTGAGCCACCTCCGGCAAGCCAAGGGGCTGGCCCTCTCTGGTCCTTTGTGTGCTTCCTCCAGAGCGTGGGAGTCCTGAGATTCCAGGGCTTCCCCCTTACAGGCTGGCCTCCAAGGAGCTCTGGCCAGCTGGGGAGTGTGGGATTTCGGGATAATTCAGCCACTTAATTAATGAAGAGGAAGGAGAAGTGGGAAGAGGATAAAGGCAGGGGAGGGAAGTAATCCTGGAAGAAAAATCAACATGCAGCGGCTGCGGGCGGGGGTGGGTTGGGGGAAAGCCACTCTGGGCCAAAGCGCCCAGCCGCTATGCGCGCCCCGAAGCGTGTCTCCTCCGCGGCGTGTGCGCCTGGGCTTCAGCCTGCCCTTCCCTTCCTTGAGCGCCTTGCCACTGACTTTCTGACTTCTTAACTTGTCAGCAAATCCCAGAGTTAAAAATGCACACGCACCCCGGCCAGCCGCCAGCAGGGCTGTCTGGCCGCGGCTCCAGATGTGGGGCCACCTCGCGGGCCGCCCGCCCCGCCGCGCAGACTAAACAATCGGCCTTGGCCGTGAGCGCAGCGCAATTCCAGATGCCGCGTCCCTCGCGCCGCGCGCTAATTGGGCCGCGGGCGCGAGGCTCTGTCAGCGCGGGCAAGGCCCTCGCGGGGGCAGCTTTGGCCCCGCGCCCGCCCCGCTGTGCTACCCGTGGTGGGGGGGTGTAGTCGGGAGACTAAGGAGAATGGGAGGGAAGGGGGAGAGAGAGAAAGAGAAGAGAGTAAGACAGGCAAAAAAGAGACAGAGGAAGAGACTCAGAGTTCTGAGACAGGGAGACATACGAAGAGAGATAGAGACATTTTTCAAAAGAGAAAGAGACAAAGACAGAGAACCAGAAAAATCAGACTATTCAGGTTTAGGAAACACAGTCGGAAGAGAGACAGAGAAACAGAGGCAGCACAGAAGCAGAGAGCAGACACAAAGACCATGAGCAAGGAACCGTGGACAGGGCCGGGAAGAACCGGGGCTGCTGGGCGCACGAGACCGAGTGTTTACGGCCGGGTCGCTGATGCGTTACGGATGTCTACACTTTTGTTTTACAGCACGCCCGCCACCCCATTCTCACTTTTTAAAACTCGTTAGAGACCTCAACAAGGCTGGCGCCCTAGTACTGGCCGTGGGGAGCCTGAGTGACTGCAAGGATAAGCCCTAGCCCCCAAAAAAATCCGAGCCGTCGAGATTTCACCCCCAAACCTGAGCTTGGAGACGAAAAATCGCTTTGGACGCTGCGCGCCGGGAGAGGCTTTGCGGGGGCTTGCCTAGAGGCTGGGGGAAGATGCTCCAAATGATCCCTGCTGGGCCCCTCCTCCCCCCAGCCAGCCACCACGGGGGCACCCTCCTTTCCCAGGCGCCCTGGGGCGTCCTTAGCCTCGGGGGCAAGGGAATGAAGGGTTAGCCGGGCCCAGGGCAGGGAAGCCCACCGGGGACCACCCGGGGAAGCCCCCCTCCCAGCTTCTTGTTCTGCCCCCGCCGGGAGGCCTGGGCGCCCAGGGGGGGAGTACGAAGGGCAGTGCGGCGGCCCGGCGGCTCTTGGAGGCCCCTCTCTGACAATCTTTCCTTTGTTTGTTTTCTTAAATCTGGGAGGCCCGAATTCCTGCTGGATTCCGTAGGTTTCACTCAGGAAGGAGGCGCCCCCACCCCCACCCCCTCTCACTTCGGGCACGGCTGCGGGGGGAATGGCAGGTTCTTCCCGGAGGCCCGCGGCGCGCAGCACGCGGCCCCGGGCAGGTCGAGCGGGTGTAGGGCGCGGCGGAGAGTCCCGGGCGCCCAGCCCGCTCGCGTCACCGCGCAGCCCCGCCGGAGGGCCGGGGCAGCCTCCACCAAGAAGAGACAGAGAGAGAAAAAAATCAAACCAGGAGCGTTTTAAAAGACACAAAGAACAGCCCTCCCCCACCCCAGCCTCCTTCCACACCCCTCCATCTCTCACTCTCTTCTCCCCTTTTTATTTTGGTCTCCAAACTTGAGCCTCATTAATTTCCAAAAAAAATTTCCCCCAATAAAAGGCAAACATGGAAAGAAAAACAAACTATTATAAAATAGAGGAGGGAGGAAATGTTATTTAAAAGGTTAGCAGACCGCATCATTTTCCAATGATATTATATACTCCCAGCAGTATCCAAAATATATATGGGCCCTGAGCCAAGAATGTTAAAAAAAAAAAAAAAAAAAAAAAAAACTTGAAAAAACCCCTCACTTAGACACAACATCTGGACTGGGGAGCGAACAAACCCCCCATTTATCACACTTAATCCTCCAATGAAGCAATCGACAGTTGACTTCTGTTTTGCTAATTTAGCTGCTTTCAAGCGCCGGCTCTGTCCAGACCGGGAATTAAGTGTCACTTGTGGAGGGCCTGCCCCGCCCCCGCTGGTCTTCCCTCCCTGTCTCCCTCCCGCGCCTGGGCCCTCGGATGGGGAAAGGCCATTAAAGAAGAAACTTCTAACGAATCCCCTTTACCCCCGCCCACTAGGGTCAGTGACAGCCTGGACTCTGACCTTCCTCTGCCCCTCGCCCAGCACCCTGACACCGACTTTCTTGGCAGCCACGGCACCACCAGCCAGCTGCCTCCCCTCTCGGACTCGATGGAGTAGTGGCGTCCGCGGCACCAAACGCCAGCAGCTCCAGGCCCTCACCCCGCTCACCGGCTTCTCCTCGGATTGACTAGGTGCTGTCAGCCTCCTGCCTGGGGGCTTGGCAGCTTGACCCAGGGCCCTGGGTGCTTGGCTGCTGGGAGCCTCCATTCCTGAGGCAGGAGGCCCAGGGCCCAGCAGTGTCCAGAGACAATGGGATCTTGTAAGGGCACAAGCGGGAGAGTGAATAAATTAGGGAGAGTGTATCATTTGAGGATTAGTCAATAAATCCCTGGGACCCTGGCCCAGTGGGGCTGGTGCCAGAGGCAGGGCTGGCCCAGAGCAGACTTCCTTCCTCAGCAGCTTTCCCTCCCTGCCCCAGAGGCCTCTGGGCCTCTCTCTCTCTCCTCACCTCTCTCTGCCCATCTCTTAGTGTCCATGGCTCCTCCCCTAAACTTTGGAGCCCAAGACACAGCCTTTTGTCACTTCCCTGCCTGGTCACTGGGGGACGGTTCTACAAGGAAGCAGTGAAGACTGCAGGCGAAGAGACTGTCCTCAGGCACCTGACAACAGAAGAGGCTGGAGAAAGTGCCCCAACTCCAGCCAGCTGGCTCCTCTTCACTTTGACCCAATTCCTTCTCCCAAGACCCCCAGCTCTACGAGTCCTGGCAGAGTCCCCAGGAACAGCCTGGGCTCCTCAAAGATACCCCCAGCACCCTGAACCCCAGTCCTCCTCAGGCTTTCAAGGTGGCCTGGCTGGGCCTCAAACTTCTTGGGGAGGAGCCCTGAGTTCTGGCTTCAATCCAGGTGCAGCCCACCCCAAGTTCCCTGACCTCACCCTCCAGGGCCCATGGAAGCCTCATACCTGGGGTACCTTCCACATAGACTATACTCATAGGCTATGCTCATGTAATGAGCATCTGCTATGGGCTGGAGCCCTGGTGGTACAGTGGTTAAGAGCTTGGTTGCTAACCAAAAGGATGGCAGTTCAAATCCACCAGCCACTCCTTGGAAGCACTAAAGGGCAGTTCTACTCTATAGGGTCTATGAGTCAGAATTGACTCAGTCAGCAACGAATTTTCTACTACATGCTGGGCGGTGTGCTAGACTCAGAATTCGAAGGTGGATGAGACTCTTTTCCTGCCCCCGGGGGCTTAAGCTCCTACTGGGCCTTATTTTCTTTTCTATCAAGATGTCATATCACCCACTACAATAAGCAGTCATTGAACACGTGCCATATGCCAGGCACTGTGCTAGGCACTAGGGGTTCAGAGATGATGAAAGATGGTTTCTGCCCTCAAAATTGCCAGGCAGGCAGACGTGCCAACAATGAATTCTAAGACAAGACTGAAAATAAGGGCCTTAAGTGAGGCTTTTACAAAAACTTCAGTGTGTCCAGAGGAGCACTCACCCTGCTCCTGGGTGACCCACCTTGGCTGGGATGGGGGAGGGGTGCAATGGACCCTATGGTGGTGGGAAGGGAGCCTCATAGCACTTTCAACTCTTGAAGTCCATCCTAGGGGCAGTACAGCCTAGTGGTTTAGAACAAGGGCCCTGGAGTCAGGTGCTGTGGTTCAACTTCCTGCTCTGCTCTGCTCCGTCAGTTATGGGATCTAGGGCCTCTTAGTCTATTTGAGCCTTGGTTTCATCAGGTAACAAGTAGAACTTAGTAACTTCCTTGTGAGGATCAATGCGACAGTACAGGGAAAGCAGCTAGCAAATGGCAAGCTCTGAATGAATGTCCACTCTAATTATGTTTCTTCCGAAGGATATGGACAGACCACTTCAGGACCTCTCCGTCACCCTCCCTCTACACCCTCCTTCCCAGTCTCAGGACCTGCACAGTGATGGGCACATGGAGTAAGTGGTGGAATAGATGGGCGGGTAAAATAGAAAGCCCGTTAAACCTTGGTTCGTATGACCCTAGGTAGACAGCACTGTGCGTGGCAGGTGGTGGGCCTGAAGGGGCCGTCTCTTCCCTCTGACACCTGGCCATGGGCTTCGCTGGTTGTGATGGCTTTTCTTCTTGCTCCCACATCTCTGGAAGTCAAGCAGAGTGGGCCTGTCTCAGTTACCTAGTGCTGCTGTAACAGAAATGCCACGAGTCGGTGGCTTTAAAGCACAGAAATTTATTTTCTCACAGTTGTGCAAGTGAAAAGTCCAAATCAGGGTCTTGGTGGGGATGATTCCTTCCTTGCTGATATCCCTAGCATTCCTTGGTTTCTTGGAGGGTCTTTGGTGTTCCTTGGCTCATAGACGATCCTCACAAGGTGTCTGTCTCCCCCGTGTGTGTGTGTGTGTGTGTGTGTGTGTGTGTGTGTGTGTGTGTGTGTGTGTGAGAGAGAGAGAGAGAGAGAGAGAGAGAGAGAGAGAGTGTGTGTGTGTATTCTGGCCTTTTTTATAACTCAGAAGTCATTACCCTACACTGGTAATGATATCATTAACATAACAAAAGGAAACCCCTATTTTCAAACAGGATCATATCCACAGGTACAAGGACCAGGAATTTAACACGTTTATGGCGAACACAATTCAATCCATCACAGGGCTTCTCTGAAGCCCCTTTTGCTATGCTCAGCAGAAAGCCAAGCCATCCTGTGACTCTGGTTTGGGCTGAGTCCTGACTTGCTGTGTGTCCTCGGGCAAGACATGCCCCCTCCTTGGACTCCGCATAGGTGAAATGAGTGGGTTAGACTGGATGCTCTCCAAGCTCCTTCACAGCCCTTCCGTGTATGTCTGATTCTGTTCTGAGCTTGGGGAACCTCATCTTCCTTTCTGGAGCCAGCTCATTGGGAGGTGTGGTTTTCTGCTCTCCCATTTCTCCCTGCCTCTTGTCTTTTTCTCCTCCTCTCTTTCTCTCTGCTCCTTTTCCCCAGCCACAGTCCCAGGGCCTGGAGGGACTGCTGATGCTTAACTCCTTCCTGAACGGCTTCCCTCTCCCACTTCTACCTGGCTTCTTGATCCCAAACAAACCTGGGCATGAGGAGCTGGGCTTCTCCATCTGTCTTCCTGGCTTAGAGCCTTTCCCTAAAGGTCTTGGTGGCGCCCTGACCCTTGACCTCTGACTTCTTAAACAGTAGGAGAATGGCATCCCAGCTGGACCAAGGGAGTGCCTAATATGGGTCTTCTGTCCCCAGAGACTGGCAGGCTCTGTATTCCCACGCTGCCCTCCCCACCAGAATCCCAGGCTCAGGGAAGGGGACAGGAAAGGAAGCTCTTTCTAAGCCTAGCTGACTCTCTGCTCCTGAACCCACCTTGCTCACAGTGCCATCTCCCACCTCTGAGGCTGAGAGAATCACTTTACAGAGTTCCATGTGCCTGGAGGTTATTATCATCACCAAGGAACCATTTATTGTTGTTGGGAGCCATTTCCGGACAGCCTACTGTGTGCCAGGTACTGTGCGACGAGCCAGGAGGAGGTGTCTGTTTTGGAGTAGAAGGGAGTAGGGGTAGGGCAAAGGCTGGGGGAGTCCCCAAGGGGGTGCCCCGCTGCCAAGCCTAGGGCCCGTGGGCAGAGGGTTTGGCAATGCCTGTGCGTGGGCTCAGTTGGAGTGGCACCTGAGATGGAGCCAGGTCCTGGAGGCAGGTAAACAGGACACTGTATTCTGGGCGTGGTAGAGAGGAGGACATGGGGGGCACAATTAGCTATTGTGTGCTCTGGAATCGCCTTCACTTCTGGGCTCCCTCCCTCCCCATCACCATTCCACTGGGCTGTACAAATATCATGATATGCAGAAGATACAGTAGTAGATGTTTTCTTCTGAACCCCTCTGCTCTTGCCTAGACCAGAATGGACCAGGATGGTACAGTGGGTGCTTTGTGGTCCAGGCCTTGGTATTATTCCCGAGCTGGGAGGGAACAAGAAGAGAGCGTCTGGTCACTGGGATGCTGTTGACAGAGCATCTAACAGAGTCTGGTAACTGAGCTCCAGCCTCAGCTGGGCTCCCAGCTAGCTGTGTCTGTCCTTTCAAAAGTCATTAAACTTCCCTGAGCCTCACTTTACTTATCTGTAAAATGGGATAAGGGTGACCCTGATCTGCCTACCTCGTAGTGTTGTGTGGTGCTGTGACAGAACCTTGGATACTGTCAACAGCTGTACATAGGGCAGAGTTGGCTGTTTTTGCTTGTATTGTTACTCCAGCTATAAGACCCCTCCTGCTTGAGAAATTTCCCCATCTTGAGTTGGGAGTAACCGGCAGAATTGGTGACTACCTATGTGTGACTACTGAGGGACTTAAGGATTCAGATTCTCAGAAGATTCAGCCAAATGACATTCATTCATTAACCATTCATTCCATTAGCAAACATTTTTGAGGTTCTACTCTGTGTCAAGCACTCTGAGGCTTCAGGGACCTCAGGGACCTCCTAGTCAGATGGGGAGGCTGGACACAAACACACACAACATTAAAGTATAATAATAATAGTTAATACTTATTGAACTCTTACTATGTGCCCAGCATAGTTCCGAACACTTTACATGTATTGAATCATATGGTCATTCCCATTTTAAAGATGAGAAAACTGAGGCACAGAGAAGTTAAGCGACTTGCCCAAAGTCACACAGCTAGTAACAGAGCTAGAAACAAGATTTGATCCCAAGCAGTCTGTGTCAATCCTGAGCTCTTAGCCAGTTACATAGTACACACGGCAGAAATGATCCTACACAAAAAGGGCAAAAGAACAGCAAAGAAAAGTTTGGGTTGAGCCTCTGAAGGAACAGAAAAGGAGAGGAGGGATCTGCTATTGTTCAGCTTCCTCTAGGGCAGGACAAGATGAAACAGGCTTGACTTGCAGCTGGAAGGATATGTAGTGTCAGAGCACAGGGTCCTGGGATATGTTTCCAAGACAGAATCTGTCTTCCTTGAAGATAGTAAACAGCTCTCTGATTGGGATAGATTTCCTGTCATCCTTCCTGGAAGTAGACAACAATGGCTTGGGGTCCTTTACAGCCCGCAGCTCTGTGAGGGAGAGGCCTCAGGAGGTTCCCAGTAGGAGAATATGACACCTACATCTCATAAACTCTGCACTTCACCAATCCCAAAGCCTGGGCTCCTGCTCCGTCTCTTGCCTGCAGTGTGCTGCTGGGCTGAGAGGTATTACGTTGGACTGAGTTTGCCAGGATGTATTGCTCAGGGAGCAAGTGATGGAAACGTACCTCCAAATAGCTTAATCAATAAGAAAGGATTTATTGGCTCAAATAAGCAGGAAGGATAGGAGTGTGTGTGTGTGTGTGTGTGTGTGTGTGTGTGTGTGCGTGTGTTGGGGGGCAATTTAGGAACTGCCAGATCTCAACATGGAAAAGCTGGACAATGAATAAGTATGACCAAAGAAGAATTGATGCCTTTAAAAGATGGAAACAACCCAGGTGCCCATCAAAGGACGAATGGATAAACAAATTATGGTATATTCACACAATGGAATACTATGCAACAATAAAGAACAATGATGAATCTGTGAAACATCTGATAACATGGAGGAATCTGGAAGGCATTATGTTGAGTGAATTTAGTCAGTCACAAAAGGACAAATATTATGTAAGACCACTATTATAAGAACTTAAGAAAAGGTTTAAACAGAGAAGAAAACATTTTTTGATGGTTACAAGGGTGGGGAGGGAGGGTGAGTGTTATTCACTAACTAAGTAGTAGACAAGAATGATCTTAGGTGAAGGGAAGGACAACACACACTACAGGGGAAATCAGCACAACTGGACTAAACCAAAGCTAAGAAGTTTCCTGAATACAACCAAACACTTCGAGGGACACAATAGCAGGGGCGGGGGTCTGGGAACCATGGTTTCAGGGGACATCTAGGTCAATCGGCATAACAAAGTTTATTAAGAAAGTGTTCTGCATCCCACTTTGGTGAGTGGTGTCTGGGATCTTAAAAGCTAGCAAGCGGCCATCTAAGATGCATCAATTCGTCCCAACCCACCTGGAGCAAAGGAGAATGAAGAACGCTGAAGACACAAGGAAAGTATTAGCTCAAGAGACAGAAAGAGCCACATAAACCAGAGACTTCAACAGCCTGAGACCAGAAAAACTAGATGGTGCCTGGCTACCATCAATGACCGCCCTGACAGGGAACACAACAGAGAGTCCCTGATGGAGCAGGAGAAAATTGGTACAGTACTCGAATTCTACTGAAAAGACCAGACTTAATGGTTTGACTGAGACTGGCGGGACACCAGAAGACGTGGCCCCTGGACTCTCTGTTAGCCTAAAACTAAAACCATTCTTGAGGCCAACTCTACAGACAAAGATTAGACTGGACTATGGGACATAAAATGATACTCGTGAAGAGTGTGCTTCTTAGCTCAAGTAGATACATGAGACTAAATGGGCAGCT
>NW_004444001.1:7031942-7071293 GCF_000243295.1 Trichechus manatus latirostris | reverse complement strand
CTGGAGGCGAGATGAGAAGGCAGAAAGGGTCAGGAGCTGGTTGAATGGACACGGGATATCAGGGGTGGAAAGGAGGAGTGTGCTGTCACAGTAAAGGGAGAGCAACTAGGGTCACATAACAATGTATATATGAATTTTTGTATGAGAGACTAACTTGAATTGTAAACTTTCACTTAAAGCACAACAATTAAAAAAAAAAAAGAATTGATGCCTTTGAATCATGGTGTTGGCAAAGAATATTGAATATACCATAGACCGCCAGAAGAATGTACAAATTTGTCTTGGAAGAAGTACAGCCTGAATGATACTTAGAAGCAAGGATGGTGAGACTTTGTCTCACATACTTTGGACATGTTATCAGGAGGGCGCAGTGCCTGAGAAGGACATCATGCTTGGTAGAGGGTCAGCAAAAGAGAGGAAGACCCTCAACGAGATGGATTGACATGATGGCTACAACAATGGACTCAAGCATAGCAATGATTATGAGGATGGCGTGGAACCGGGCAGTGTTTAGTTCTGTTGCAAAAAGGGTTGCTATGAGTTGGAACTGACTTGATAGCACCTAACAACAACAACAGATCTCAGCAGATACCATCAGCTTTCTCTCTTGTCCTCTCTCTTGATCTCATCCATATCTTGGCTATGTTTCATTGGTGTGTGATTGCCTCATTTCCCCTCACTACTATGTCAACTGCTGTGGAGTAGTGGGGAAGGCAAGGAGGCTCAGGGCTTCCTCTCAGCTGCTCAGTAGGGGGGCAGAAAAAGACTGGAGAGGAGGACACTTCATGTTCACATCTCAGAAGAAAGAGAGCAGTTACCACTCACAACAGCCTTTGTCTATAAAATCCTAGGGGAGGACTCCTATTGGCCTAGCATGGATCATGTGCCCACCTCTTGAACAAATCAGGTTGTTAGGATGATGGCATGCTATGATTGGTCAGGCTGGCTCATGGGCCCACTCTGAGGACAGAGCAGCTGTGGAACTGTGATTGGCAGCCCCACAAAACTACATGGAAGCAGGGAGAGGCTGTAGGAAGGTCACCAAAAGTGGACAAAGCTACTGAGCAGATGCACACAAAGGATAGAGGAAACAGTAGAATCGATTTGGCACACCTTCTTGGAGTTTCCATTTTAGTCCAAGAATTTTTGACGAAAGTATGTTTGATGATTTTTATAATATTATTTTTATTTTATGACACATATGGCTATATTATGGAATAAAATTCAAATTTCATATAGACTTCTGACATAAAACACAAGATGTCAAAAAGTTTGCATTTGCAGCAGGCAATTTTCCTTATCTACCACCCATTCCCAGACTCTGCATATTTTTTCAAGTTCCCCTGACCTTAAGGACACTTGAACAAGGATGGAGGTAGAGTTAGAAAATTTGAGAAGCATGGGGACTAGAAATAACGTGGATTTTGGAACCAGAGAGATGCAGCTTCAAATTTTGCTTTTGCCACTTTCCGGTGGTGTAATCTTAGGAAAGTCACATTCTCTCTCTGAGCCTGTTTGTGCCTCAGTAAAACAAGCACTATAATGCCTATCGTGATGATAAGGAGTAAGGGCCCCAGCACTGAAACACTCAGCCCAGTGCCTGGGTCAAAGGAACCAGTTACTAGTTGCTGTCCAGTCTACTCCGACTCATGGAAACCCCATTTGTGTCAGAGTAGAATTGTATGTCACAGGGTTTTCAGTGGCTGATTTTCTGGAAGCAGATCGTGCCTTTCTTCTGAGGTGACTCTGGGTGGACTTGAACTGCCTACATTTTGGATAGCGGCCCAGTGTGTTAATGGTTTGCACCACCCAGGGACTCTAAATGTCAGCTTCTTACTTCCCTCCTTCCTGTGTCTAGGGGCTCCTCAAACCAGTTCCAGCAATCTAGGGTCCTGGGAGCAGAGAAGGGGGACATCTCTACCCTGCTGCAGGAACTGAGCTAAACCCAGACCCCTCTACTGATGCTGGTAGAGGCATTGTGACTCTCTCCTCTTAGGTACTATAACAGTACACTTGGGCATGGGTGACAACTGGCTCCACCACCAAGTAGACATTGAATAAGCAATTAATCCTTGCTAGTGTAGACACAAGGAGCCCTTGCTGGTACAGTGGTTAAGTGCTCTGCTGCTAACCAAAAGGTTGGCAGTTCGAACCCACTAGCCACTCCAGGGGAGAAAGATGTGGCAGTCTGCTTCTGTAAAGATTATAGCCTTGGAAACCCTATGAGGGCAGTTCTACTCTGTTCTGTAGGGTTGCTGTCAGTTGGAATTGACTTCATGGCAACGGGTTTGTTTTTTGATTTAGTGTAGACACAAGATCACTCACCCAGGGTGAATTCATTGTTCCACATTCCCAGACCACTTTTCTTGGGGTACATATTACCAAGCACTGCAATGACACGCTTACTGATTTACATGTCTCTTGCTACCACCAGTTTGTGAGTTTTTGGAGTCTTCTCACCTCTGTATCTCCATCACTCCACACAGAAACTGCTATGGAGTAAGGGAGATCAAAAGAAGATGGAGGGAATACACAGAGTCACTGTACCAAAAAGAACTGGTTGACATTCAACCATTTCAGGAGATGGCATATGATTAAGAATCGATGGTATTCAAGGAAGAAGTCCAAGCTGTACTGAAGGCATTGGTGAAAAACAAGGCTCCAGGAGTTGACAGAATACCAACTGAGATGTTTCAATAAACGGATGTAGCGCTGGAAGCGTTCACTTGTCTATGCCAAGAAATTTAGAAGACAGCTACCTGGCCAACCGACTGAAGAGACCCATATTTGTGCCCATTCCAAAGAAAGGTGATCCAACGGAATGTCAAAATTATGGAACAATATCATTAATATCATATGCAAGTAAAATTTTGCTGAAGATAATTCAAAAATGGTTGCAGCAGTATGTTGACGAGGAACTTCCAGAAATTCAAGCTGGATTCAGAAGAGGATATGGAAAGAGGGATATCATTGCTGATGTCAGATGGATCTCGGCTGAAAGCAGAGAATACCAGAAAGATGTTTACCTGTGTTTTATTGACTGTGTGGATCATAAGTTATGGATAACATTGTGAAGAATGGAAATTCCAGAACACTGAATTGTGCTCACGTGGAACCTGTACACAGACCAAGAGGCAGTCGATCAAACAGAACAAGGGGATACTGTGTGGTTTAAAATCAGGAAGGGTGTGTGTCAGGGTTGTATCTTTTCACCATATGTATTCAATCTGTATGGTGAGCAAATAATCTGAGCAAATAATCTGGACTATGAAGAAGAACGGGACATCAGGATTGGAGGAAGGCTCATTAACAACCTGCAATATGCAGATGACACAATCTTGCTTGCTGAAAGTGAAGAGGATTTGAAGCACTTACTGATGATGATCAAAGACTACAGCCTTCAGTATGGGTTACACGTCAACATAAAGAACACAAAAATCCTCACAACTGGACCAACAAGCAACATCATGATAAATGGAGAAAAGATTGAAGACTTCAAGGTTTTCATTTTACTTGGATCCACAATTAACACCCATGGAAGCAGCAGTCAAGAAATCAAAGGACATATTGCACCAGGCAAATCTGCTGCAAAGGAGCTCTTTACAGTGTTAAAAAAGCAAAGATGTCTCTTTGAAGACTAAGGTATGCCTGACCCAAGCCATGATGTTTTCAATCACCTCATATGCATGTGAAAGCTGGACAATGAATAAGGAAGACCGAAGAAGAATTGATGCCTTTGAATTGTGTTGTTGGCGAAGAATATTGACTATACCATGGACTGCCAGAAGAACGAACAAATCTGTCTTGGAAGGAGCACAGCCAGAATGCTCCTTAGAAGCAAGGATGGCAAGACTTCGTCTCAAATACTTTGGATATGTTATCAGGAGGGGCCAGTCCCTGGAGAAGGACATCATGCTTGGTAAAGTAGAGGATCAGTGAAAAAGAGGAAGACTCTCAACAAGACAGATTGACCCAGTGGCTACAACAATGGGCTCACACATATCAATGATTGTGAGGATGGTGCAGGACTGGGCAGTGTTTCTGTTCTGTTATACATAAGGTTGCTATGAGTCTGAACTGACTCGATGGCAGAATGCAGGAATGAGTGGATAGATCTGCTGTTCTGGGTCGCTTCTGGTAGCCTGTCCAACAAACAACTGTACCACCACTCTTTATTGGGCCCTTGAAATGTATCAGGCATGTGTTGTTATTGTGTGCCGTGAAGTCAATTCCAACTCATGGCAACCCTATAAAGAGTAGAACTCTGTACAGGGTGGAACTGCTCCATAGGGTTTCCTAGGCTGAAATCTTCATGGGAGCAGATTATCAGGTCTTTTCTCTGCAGAGCTGCTGGGAGGTTCAAACCACCGATCTTTCAGTTAGCAGCCGAGTCCTTAACCACTGTGCCACCAGGGCTCCTTATCAGGCACTTACTATGAATTTTTTCATTCATTCTTTTATGTAATCCTTCAAACAACCCTCTGTCATAGGTACTATAATTTGCCCCCATTTTCGAGATAAGAAGCTGAGGCTCAGGGTTGTGGAACTTGCCACGGTCACCCAGCCCCCGCAAATGAAATACAATTGCAAATACAATTCTGTCAGATGTCAGAGCTGGAGAAGAAACCTCTGTGTGTTTCTGCCTTCCATCCCAGGCTATACTGAGGTGTGGAGAGAAGAGGGCAGGGGTACAGAGAAATTCCCAGAAATAAAGCTGAAATGGAGGTCCACTAGAGAGAGAAAGGGTTGGTGGTCAGATAGGCTGCTGGGTGAGGCTGGGGGAGGGGGAGGAGAAGGGGGTCCCTTGGGGGCTGAAGGTCATAGGAAAGTTCAAAGGGACTTGGGGTCTGGGGAGACTGGGAGGTGGTCAAGTGCTGTAGGAGGAGGTGTCAGGGTAGGGTCTCCCCCCTGGAACTGGCTGGGGTTGAGAATCAGCCCCTTCAGGTTGTTTTCAAGCTGGATTGGGGGGTGTTTAATATTAATAGTAATGACTGTGGCGGGAAGATAATAGGCCTCAGTCAGATTAGAAGGGGGTAAGCGCTTATCTATGGCTGCTGAAGACACATGTCTTTCACCTGCTCCTTTAATATCCCCCCTCTTTCATTCCACCACCCACCCCCTCCCACCAGCCTAGAACAAAAGGGGTATTATGGGCCGGGGTGTTTTCAGGCTGCAGCCAAGGAGACCTTCCCTTCCCCCTCCCCCTCCCCCCTCCCCGGTTTGAATGAGGCTTTTTCCTCTCGCAGGAGATTAGCTCAGTTTGACAAGGCAGTGAACTTTGGGAGGGGTGAGTGGGGGTCTCCTACGGGAGCCTCCAAAGTGCAACCCTGATGAATGCTGCCGGAGAGAGACCTCAAGAGACAGCCCTAAAGACAGACACACAGAGTTAGCGGCAGACAGACACACAGAGAGCAGAAAAGGCATGGAGGCAGAGTTAGGTCCTGAGACACAGGGAGCCGCCCCACACACAAACACACACACACACACACACACACACACACACACACACACACTTCAGGACAGTGGGGTTGGAGAAGGAGAAACTGGGCAAGAGGCACACACAGAGATACTGACAGAAACACGTACACTTCAGGTGTTGGGGTGAGGGAAGGAGAGACAGGGAGAGAGACACACAGAAAGACAGACACACATACACACACAAAGAAAACAGAGACAGAGAAACGCACACATACACACTTGCCATCCAACAAACTGACCCAGAGAGAGACAAAGGCAGAAAGAGAGACGGGGGGAACAGAAAGACATAAAGATTGAGACAGCAAAGGGACAAATAAGGGTGAAAAGTGGAAGAAGAAAAGGTGAAATTGGCAAGAAGCATAGAGAAGAAAGGAGACTTAGAAGGAAAGTTGCAAGAAGGCCGGTGGTCCTTGACCTTTGGCGCTGGCTCTGCTGCCTGGCCTGGCCCCCTTATGAAGTCAGGCAGCTCTGGAGCAGGTATTTTCATGGCTTGGGAGGTCTGGGGATAGAGATTGAGCATGGGCGGGTGGTGGTGGGATGCATGACAGACAGAGAGGGAAAGACAGACTGGGAAACCAGCCCAGAGACAAAGGTAGTAAGTTGGATAAGGGTGGAAAGAAAATGCCAGTGGGAAATGTGAATTTCCTGGATAAGGTCGTTCCCAGCCTCTGGAAATGAACAGGTATAGAGGTGATGTCCTCGGGGTTGGGGCTCTGAGGAAACTTCTTGGGGCTATGTAGAAAGAGTATCCATCACAGCTGCTGGTGTTAAGATGGAAAGAGGAAGAAAACCAAAGGTCACTTCCACTTCCCTAACCCCACCCTCATCCCCATGTGGGAGAGGTCCAATGGCATAGTAGTAAAAGAGCTGGGTTGGTAGACCCAGACAGTCCTGGGTTTAAATCCCAGCTCTGCCATTGTGTGACTTCAGGTAAATAATCTCAATTTCCCCAGCTACAAAATGGGAATAACACAGTATTACTCTCAAGGGGGTTCTAAGACTCAGTTTAGAATAAGGTATTTAGTATCACCAGAGACCCAGAGAAGTCCCTGGGTGACGGAAATGGCTTGTGCTTAGCTACTAACCTAAAGGCTGAACCCACCCATAGGCACCATGGAAGAAATTCCTGGCAATCTGCTTCGATAAAGATTATAGCCAAGAAAACCCTATTGTGCAGTTCTACTGTGTAACACATGGGGTCATCATGAGTCAGAACTGATTTGATGGTAATGGATTTAGAGATTCAGAGTAAAGGTTAAAACCTGGTTACTTAACTGTTTGCAGGCCCTGTTACAAAGCACCTATTAAATATTATTTCAGTTTAATCTCCAAGAACTAACTGAAGAACATTGTGAATCACAATGCTATTGATGGAGCCATATTTGAAATTAGATAGTTTGAGGTTTAGCCACCACTGTCTCTCTCACTGGGTACTGCCCTTACTAACAAGAGACACACAGTCCCAGTCTCCATCCTCCAGAAGGTGCTCCTCAGCCTTTTCAGGAGGAAAAGCTGCTTTTCATATACCCAAAGGGGCTTGTAGTTCCTGCTGGCAGAAGAGTAGATGAGGCAGCAGTGTGCTAGTACACGTTCATCACCGACTGGGGTAGGGGGAGCGAGAGCCCTGCTTAGTAGTGTCTGCCAATTTCCATGGTGTAAATACTCCCACCATGGCTGACTTCCAGCTACCCATGTGACATCACTAGATGCGGGGTTGGGAAGAGATGCCTGCAGTCTGCTCTGGCAAGCTGGTATGAGTTGCTCCAGCATCCCACTGAGTAAGTGGGGCCCAAGATGTCTGCACAGAGAAAAGATGGCTTCAGTGTACCCCTCTTTTCCCCTGGAAGATTGCATCCTCATTTAGGGGAGAAGGGGCACCTAGTACCCATAGTCAGTGCCAACGCAAGGTGATGTATCAAAGTTTCCAGACCAATGGCACATGCCATGAAGTTTGTAGATGTGCGGAAGTGGGAGGGAGTACTAGGGCTGGTGGTGGTGGGGGAATGGGGCGCGCTTGTTTTCTGTCCATCCCTCTGTCTTCTAAGCCAGGAACGCCTAAATGACAGGGATCACTCTTCTCCCCAAGTTCAGTTCTCTCCTTCCTTGCTCCCTATACCCCCTGCCTGGACCACCCTCCTAGGTGCTGTGAATTCCCAGAGTGTGGCAACAACAGTGGTGGGGGAGGGGTGACAGCAAAGACCTGTGGTCCCCCCTCCTCTGGGGCCCCAAGTGCCTTCTGTGAAACCAAATACTCCCCCCAGTTGCCCACCCGGACACCTGACTCCCTCCTGGGACCCACTTGGGGCACAAGCCTTTTCCTGTCTGGGTCTTGGTAACCCCCTGAAATCCCAGCCTCCCTCCCCCGATCCTTTCCAAATGCTTATTAAGCCGTTTGCAAATCCAGGGCGTGAGTTTAATAAAGCAGAAGACAGATGCCATCCATCATGGGGGGCGGGCAGCAAGCTGATGGACTCACCCCCTCCTGGCTGCCTCTAGGTCAACCAGCCACACAGCTGAACCGACACTTCTCCTTGCTACCCCTCGCCTCGTTCCCCATGCAGGACCTCCCTGCTGCGTGTGGTCACTCTTCAGCCCGCATTCCTGCCACAGATCCCGGATCCCACTCGAGAGACCACTGGCTCACAGCAGACAGAGAGCTGCTGGGAATAGAGAGGTCAACCAACCCCCGCATTCCGTGTGGATGCCTGCAACAGGCAGGGCCGGGACTAGGGTGCAACATTTAAGGGGGTGCCAAAGCCCTCAGTAATTAAGGCAAGTAATATTTTAGTGCAATGTTTTTTTAAAAATAAAAATTATGCAAAAAGATCTATGATGAACACAAATTTTAAATAAAGATGTTTATTTAATTTTAAATAAACTTATTTATTTAAAAATTTAAGTAATGATTTTTTCCTGTTGCCTCAGTCTCCAATATAACAGCCCCCTTCCCTCGTATTCACTGGGCTCAAAAGGAAATGCCTGGTGGTGTATGCAGCCAACATCTATCCTTGCCATGTCTTCTCACAAGACTTTCAGGATCAAGAGATTCCTGGCCAAGAAACAAAAGCAGAATCGCCCCATTCCCTAATGGCTTCGAATGAAAACTGGTAATAAGATCAAGTACAACTCCAACAAGATACACTGGAGAAGAAGCAAGCTGAACTGATAAGGAGTCACCCATGTGACGGCACAGTATTTATGCTCTATCAAGTTCACTAGCATCTTGCCGTATCAAGCTGAAAATTTCACCACTGTTTAAACAATCGAACATATTGGAAAATTCTGGTTTGTTCCTTTGTTTTTATGCTTCTGCATTAACAGGTTGGTTCAGTAAAAATATGTGAGCTTTTTGTTTGGGGGTGAAAAAAAGCACACGCCTGATCTGCCCCCCTAAACTTGCTCCCTCTGCAGGCTTCCCATCTCAGAAAAGGCAACTCCATCCTTCCAGCTGCTCAGGCCAATCTGGAGTCATATCTGATGCTTCTCTTTTCTCTTACCTCCTATACCCAACTTCCAGGAGATCCTGTTGGCTCTACTTTCAAAATGCATTCAGATCCAACCACTTCTCACCGTCTCCACTGCAGCCACCCTGGTCCCCACTGTCATCTTCTGTCACCTGGATGAGTGCAGCAGCCTCCTCCCTGATCTCCCTGCTTCTTGCCTTGCCCCTAAAGCGTACTCCCCACACAGGGTCCTTCAGAAACTAAGGCAGACCATGTCACTCTGTCGCTCCTCTGGCTGGACCCTCCTAATGGTTCCCTACAGCCCTCAGAGTAAAAGCCAGGCCCTTACAGTAGCCACGGGGCCCTACAAGGTCTGTGCCCTTTCTCCAACATGTCTCCTATTACTCTCTCCCTGCTCTCTGTACTCTAGATCCGTTAGCAGGCTGAGCACACTCAGGACCTTTGCATTTGCTGTTCCCTCTGCCTGGGACGTTCTTCCTCACATATCCACAAGGCTCCCTCCTTTGCCTCCTTCAAGGATCTGCTCAAATATCACCTTGCCACTTATACCTAAAACAGTATGCCACTGCCCCCCATGTGCCACGATCACGATCCCCCTTACCCTGCTTTTATTTATTTACTTTTTTCATAGCATGTATCACCATCTGGAAACCCTGGTGGCGTAGTGGTTAAGAGCTACGGCTGCTAACCAAAGGGTCAGTAGTTCAAATCCACCAGCTGCTCCTTGGAAACCCTATGGGGCAGTTCTACTTTGTTCTATAGGGTCGCTATCAGTCGGAATTGACTCAACGGCAATAGGTTTTATTTTTGTTTTTGTTTTATCACCATCTGACATTTGTTCCTGGAAGGCAGAGTCCCTCTCTGGGTCCCTCTGTGACGTCAGTGCCTGGCATGCAGTGGAGATGCAGGCAGCACTGTTTGCCAGCTGCCCTACCTTGATCTACTTTCCACACACACTGGGTTCTGAACAACAGGATTCCTCCTCCCTGCCTGCCAATCCATGAGCCTCATTTCCCTCTGACACCTACAAAAGCCACTCGTGTGGACTGAAGTCAGAACTGTGGTATTGTAGGAAGGGCTCTGAATGGGGACTCAGGAGCTCCGGATCAAGCCCTGCTCTGGGTCCACCTCACAGTGTGGTCTAGGGCAAGTCACTCCTCCTCTCTGGACTTTGCCTCCTCCTTTAGAAAAGAAAGGGTTTGGGCCAGGTTCCTTCTAGAACCTGTCATCGAACAGCCTGACATTTTTAAGATTTTAAAGACTTCTCTGAGAGCCTAATACGGTCTCTGAAGTCAGACTGGTTCCAGTCTTGGCTGGGTCAATTAGATGCTGTGGGCCTCTTTTGATGCATCTGTAAAATGGGAACAATTATAGTCCCTACCTCACAGGATTGTTGTGAATCTTAAATGGGTGAATTCATCCTGAGCTACTCAAATCCTCCATAAATGTTAGCTGGTTTCATTACGATCAGTAGCAGAATACACTTGTATTCTGGAGTGTTATTTTGGCTTTTTGTATTTTGCCAAATGCAGATATTTATAAATACCAGCAGTAGCAAACCTTTTCTCCTCAGGAAATAAAATGGCCCACAAGGGGACGAGGGAAGGCCCAGCTCATAGGTTCTCGGCTCTGTGCTGTCCTGGCTTCTCTCGCCCCAGCCTAGCGTCCCAGTCTTGCTGTGGGGTAGCCCTCAGCCCTCCCCCGAGGACAACCACATCTGAATTCCTCTAGCTCCCCAGCCTCCTCCCCCTGCAGCCCCTGGGCCCAGCTCTCCCCACCCATGTCCAACCCCTGAGCTCGGGCTCCTGATCCCACTGAGACCCAGGCCTGAGCGCAGCTCTCCTTTCACACCCAGATGCAGGAGCTGGGCGCAGGAGCCCTGCCGGGGCTGGGCTGGGGGCCAGCTTGACATCTGGCATCCATTACTGACGGTGGCTGTGGAGTGGACTCCTCTGCCTGCCACTCACCTATCTGCCAGGGTGACAGAGGAGATGGGAAAAAGGTTTTCACAGCTGGAATAAATTGAGGGGAAGTGGAGGGGGAGGGTCGAAAACAGACAAAAAACAACACTGAACTCAAGATGGAAGAAAGACGGCATTAGAGGAGGTAATGAAGAAAATATGTGTGAGTGCGCCTGTGTGCGTGTGCACGTGTGTCTGGCTAAGTGTGAGTGTCAGGTGTGTGTGTGTGTGTGTCTGGGCTAAGAGTGCCTTATGTGTGCACATGTGCGTCTGGGGTGAATGTGTGTATATACGTGTGTCTGAGGTGTGGGTGTGTATGTACACATGTGTGTCTGGGTTAAATGTGAGCACGTGTACCCATGTCTGTCTGGGGAAAGTGTATTTGTCTGTTGGCAAATCCGCCAGCGTATTTTATTTGGTGCTACTTAGTACTGTATTTATTGTTGGGGTACTGCCCACACCTACTGAGGAATCCCTATTCCTGGTTGTCCAGGACACGCCCAACTTGAGGAATAAGGGGAAGGCAGATAGCGAGAGAGAGAGAGAGAGAGAGAGAGAGAGAGAGAGAGAGGGAGAGGGAGGAGATCAGGACAAGGACAGACAAGGAGATACCAAGAGGGAAAGAAAGAGGAAGAAGGGAAGCAGCAGAAAAATATGGGTCTTGAAAGAGGAGAAGAAGAAAAAGCTGAGGGTGAGAGGGACCCAGAAGCACTGGTCCTATCTATTCCTGCTGGGCCAATGCCCCTGGACCGGGGCCCCAGAAGCCTTGATCAACGGGCAGTGACAGCCCAGCCGGGCCTCTCCCTACCCCCCGCCGCCACCTGCTGACCCCACACTGCTCCCCTCCACCCATCCCTCCCACTTTCTCCCTTCCAGCCGCCCACACCTCTGGGGCCAGGCCACAGGAATTCCCCTCCTTTCCCATCTGCTCCCCATTGACACGATGGAGCTTTCAATTGCCTGCTCATTAGTCACCAAGATATGCCCCCTGGACGCCCCCTCCCCACCCGTCTTACTTCAATCAAGCCAGGGCCAGCAAGGTCCCAACCTCCCACTAGGCCCCTGCTTGCAGTGAACTGTTCAGTAACAACCTTGTCAGTATACAGAGGGGCCAGGCTGGTCCCAGACCTTGGAGTGGGGAGCTAGTGGCCCTCACAGTGGAAGGGGCCCCTCAGAACCCCCTGAAGTGTTTGTGAGGGTCTGAGAGCTAGTGCCCCACTGTGAGCAGCCAACTTTAGTTGGCTAACTTCCCTTTATAATATTATCCCTGTCGAGTCCATAAAAGCCCCCTCTAGCGTTACAGCGTTTGAGAAACTATTAAGTTTTAAGGCCTTCGACCTCCGGGGAGGAGGCACGTTGACATGGGTGTTGTGTGGGCTCCTGGTTTATGTGGCAGTCAGATTGGGGCTGAGGATGAGGGCAGAGGCCTTAGAAAGTGGTGGGCACGGGCAGGGGAGGAGGGAGAGGCCAGCCCAGGGCTGAAGACCTCACTCTGTGTCCTGGTAAGCAGCTCTCAAACTTTTGAAGGCCGTAAGGCTGACTTTCACTGGAGCAGGGATGGGGTGGGCAGGAAGAGGAAAAAAAAATGTTTCCCCACAAGGCTAGGAGGGTTAAGGGGCTCAGCCGCTAGACCTTAAGGAACCACACACCACCTCCCATAACCCCCTGGGCTAGTTTGCATCTCCCATAACCCCCTGGGCTAGTTTGCATCTCCCGTAACCCCCTGGGCTAGCTTGCGTCCGCTCAAGATGGCCCATGCTCTGGGATGGTATCTACCATGGGAGGATGTGGCAATGGCCCTCCCCCAGGCTTTACTGCCACCCCCTTCTGTGGCTTTGGGGTGGCACCCTCCCTGTCTCTCCTGTGCCTCTCTGCACCTCCGGGCCAGCTGTATAAGAGCAGTGAAAGCCCCCATTAACAGCAGTGGGGGGAGGTGTAATGGCCCTGACCAGGAGCAGAAAACCTGTGTTTGAATCCAGGTCCTGCCACTTATGAGCTCTGCGGTCTAGGGCGAGCTGGGCCTCATTTTCCTTACCTGTTACACGAGAGGGCTGGACTAGATAATGTCTAAACTGTGTCAATTCTCTGAATCTAATTTCATTACTTTGTGAAGGGAATGACTTTTAGATTCATGTAAAAACCCAGCACACTTACACTAATAGCTAACCTCTCTGAGTGCTCGCTACGGGCTAGGCATTTTACATGCATTCTCTTATCCCAGCAATCCTCTGATGTAGCAATTATTCACCCCCATTTTGCCAGCGAGGAAACCAAGGTATAGGGAAATGAAATGCCTAGATCAGGATTCAAACTCAGGGCTGACTGGCTCTAGAACCAGCCTGCGGCATTGCCGTGACCACCTGTTAACCTGTTACGAGCTAGCATTGTGCAGGAGACTCGGGGTACACGTGGTGGAAAAGGTGCAGCCCAGGTCCTCTAGCTGATGTACACGTTCTCTTGGCCATCCCCTCTGAGCCTCATTCTTCTCCTCTGCAGACTGGGTATAGTAATGGTAGGCACCTCACTGGATGCTTCGTGAGAAGTAAGGGAGAGACGGCATGCCGAGCACTTAGCACAGGCTAGCCCATACTGAGGGCTGCTTGCGTGCTAGCTACTACTGCTGCTGTCACTGCCATCCTCACAGTTGCAAGATCCCCACTTCAGCCGGCTCAGGAGGAAAGTCACCCAGAGGGGCCACATAAGGGAATCAGTGCAATGCGGTCCGGAGGTGAAAGGAGGCTCATCAATCCTGTCACCCACTCTCCACCCACCTGTCCTTTCTGAAGGCCTGCGATTTGGAGATGATAGTAATAATAACGCCTCACATTTACAGAGCCCCCTCTTCAGCATTCCGATTCAATTCTACAAATAGTTACTGTGCGCAGCCCATGTGAGGAGGCTGCGCATCCATTCCCTTCTCATAACTGGCAAACTCCTCCTCTCTGCCCGTGGCACACACGTATGCATACGTGCGCGCATGCCCCACCCCTGCACTTGCACACACACGTGAGCAGAGGCACACACATGCACACACTTGTGCACATACATGCAAGTACACGCACATGCATGCACGTACACAGAAACGCACACACACACAGATGCTGCTTGACCTCTTCCATCTCCCTCAGCCTTCATTTATGTTTCCCTGTTGACTTAGGTGCGTTCATCTTAAACTCTAAGACCACAAGCAGGTTGGGACCCTGACCTCCTAAGTCACCCTGCAGAAACCTTTCAGTGAGAATAGTGCCAACTCACAGGAAACAGTTGAGCTGGATGTTTAGCCCGTGGGCTTGGGAGTCAGCCAGTCCCAGTTCAAATCCCTGCTCTGCTGCTTAGCAGCTCCATGACTCTGGGGAAGTTGCATAACCTTTTTGTACATCGCTCCCTTACTGTAAAATGGGGATGATGACAGTAACCATCTCATAGGGTCATTGTGAAGATTAAACTGGACAGCATACCTGGCATGGTGTCTCGTATGCCACATCTGTCATCATATCATTAACACCATCATTGATGGCATGACCATGTGGAAGACAAATGTCACCTACTCCAAGGCTCTTCCGGAGACCACTTTGCTGCTCTCCAGTTGGAATGCAAGGAGTCATATTTTATGGAGTCTGGGATATAAAGTCACTTTGAAAGGTGAAAGAGTGAAAATTACCCTTCGACGTCCCTCGGCAGGCAAGGTGTTGGCGGCTGGCGAGTGGTCTCCTCTGGTTCTTCCACCATCAGTGTCCTGTCCACCCTGGAATAGATTGCTGTGTCTGCCGCTCAGGCTGGACAAAGCAGCTGGCTTCTGTTTAGGGGCCTCTTTTATTGAAAAAGATGTCTTTTTTAAACATGAGAATCCCTGTCAATGCAGCGAGATGTTCAGGCTGAGAGGCTTGCTGAGTGATAGGGAAGGACAGATGGACGTCAGATGATGTCCTCCACCCCAGCTCACTTGGGGGCACATGCTCACCTCCTGGTTTAAATGGTGTCTCTTGTTTTCTGCTGTTTGCACACTTTCAAATGAGTGAATGCTCACTGCTGTAACTCCCCTGTAGACTCCAGTTTGAGCAGCCCTCCCCAGTTGGCTCAGCTCATCTACCTGTGCTGTTGCAGTGACCCACCTCCCACAACCAGCCAGTGCAGCATCCCCTTTATTTCACTGAGGCTCAGAGAGGTAATGTGAGCTAAGGGAAAGTGGCGGAGCTGGAGCTGTATTCCAGGGCTTCCAACTCTACGTTCAGTGTGCTTTCCCTACCCTCCTTGTGTTTACCGGCAGGACTGCATCTCAGCCCCTGGACCTGAGGGGCAGCTCCAATGCCATAGGAGAAAGAAGCAGGTGCTTTAGCAGGAGGAGCAAGTACAGAAGTCCACCCCTAGAGCCCCCATCCCACTTGCCTCCATTGCTCCTGTTTCCCCATAAGTCTAGCACTTTTTAAAACAATGTTCTTATTAATGTATATATCAATACCACTGCCACCATGGAAATACTCATGGCGATCCCATGTGTGTTACAGTAGAACTATGCTCCATCGGGTTTTCAATGGCTGATGTTTCAGAAGTAGATCACCAGGCCTTTCTTCCAAGGTGCTTCTGGGTGGACTTGAACCTCCAACTTTTTGGTTAGTAGCTGAATGCAGTAACTGTTTGTACCACCCACGGACTCCTTATATCAATAAGAATATTGATATATATAGACTGTATGTAGGCGTGTGTTTGTGTGTGCATAAATCATAAGTGTACTGCTTAATTCTCACAGCACTAGATCAAGAAACAGAACATTTACTAGCACTTTGGAATATTGCTTCATGCCCCCTGTCAGTCATGGCCCACCCACTCTCCCCCAAAATAACCACTACACTGGCTTCTAATACTGTAGATCTGTTTTGCCTGTTTTTGAACATCATATAAATGGAACCATGCAGTATGTAAACTTTTTGTTTCTGGCTTCTTTCACTCAATATTATGTTTGTGAAAATCATTTACATTGTTGTGCATAGCAATAGCACATTTTTCTCATTACTTCGTAGTATTCCATTGTATGAATGTATTTCTATTTATTTATGCATTCTACTGTTGAGTTTTTCCAGATTTTTGCTATTACATATACTGTAACGCTGCTATAAACATTTACCTATGAGTAGAATTTCTGGGTTATGGAGTATGCACATATGCAATTTTGGTAATAATTCCAAACAGTTCTCAATAATTGTTGAACTAATATATACTCTCACCAGCAGTACGTGAGAGTTGCAGTTGCTCCATATTCTCATCAACACTTGATATTCTGTTTTTATTTTAACCTCTCTGCTGGATGTATGGTGGTATCGCACTGTAGTTTTAATTCTAGCATTTTCCTTATGACTAATGAAATAGAATCCCTTTTCTTATGTTTATCAGCTATTTGAATATCCTCTTTTTGTGAAATGTTCATTCAAGTCTTCTGCACTTTTCTTATTGATTTGTAGGGGTTCTTTATATATTATGGATATGAGTCTTTGCTGGATATATATTTTACAATTATCTTTTCCCACCCTGTGGCTTGTCTTTTCACTCTCTTAAAAATGACTTTTGATGAACGGAAGTTCTTAATTTTAATATTGGTCAATTTATCAATTTTTGTCCTTCATGGTTAAGTGCTTTTTGAGTCATGTCTAAGAAATCTTTGCTTACCTCAAAATCATGAAGATATTCTCCTATGTTTTCTTTTAGAAGCTTTATTTCTTTATCTTTCACATTCAGATCTATAATCTAGAGTTGATTTGTGTGTGTGTGCTGTGAGGTAGGGGTCATGATTCTTTTAGAAGCTTTATTTTTTATGTTTTCTTTTAGAAGGTTTATTGCTTTATCTTTCACAGCTCTACAGTCTGGAGCTGGTGTGCATGTGTGTGTGTGTGTGTGTGTGTGTGTGTATGCTGTGAGGTAGGGGGTGAAGATTCATTTTTAAAATATGGCCTTGCATCATCTTGACCTCTGACCCTCATTCACACCCAATGGAAGACCCACTTTAGTTAAGAAGGACTTTTGTGTGCAAATGTGTCTTTTGACAGCTGAGTTCAAGAGTAGCCCTTTGGGACTCTAAGTAGTGACCAGAGCAAAGCTGTCAATGTGTGAGGTCCTGAAATTTGCTGGGCTCACTCCTTCCAAGAAGTGACCTGGTAGGTGAAGGAAATGGGGACAGAGGGATGAAACACCTTCCCCATTTTTCATCTGGGACTCTATCACCCACTGCACTCCTGAGACAGAATTTAAAGTTACCCTGTGAAGTTGTAACTCCAGTGTTCCAATTCAGAACCTTGGTACTGCCTGCTTTTATCCTCTGCCCACATTTATTTACTTAGCAAATGTTTGAGAATCTACTCTATTCTGGTCACTTGTCACTGGGGATAGAGCAGTGAACAAAACAGACAAGTCCCACCCTCGTGAACCTTGCATTCTAGTGGAGGAAGAAAGGCAATTAGAGTATAAATAAGTATAGAGTATAAATAAGTAAAACGTTTAAAGGAAACTATGAAAGAAGGTGATAATTACCGTGGAGAAAACTAAAGTAGGAAAGGGGGATATTGAGTGCTTGGTGGTTAATTTTAAATTGGATGGTCAGGGAAGGTATTATTGAGAAGGTGACACTTAAGCAAACACCTGAAGAGTTATGCAAATTATCTGGGGGAAGAGCATGCTAGATGAAAGGAACAGAAAGTGCAAGATACCTGAGGCTGGAAATGGTTAAATAGATGATGGAAAGCTGAGAAGCCAAAAAGGTGTTGGTGAAGCAATTAGGGATAGCCACTACCACCCCTAGGCTGGAGAGACAAAAGGTGTTTTTGGAACCCAGGGATGGGGATCTCCCAGCAGAAGCTGCAACTATGATGGGCTTATGGGCCAGGAGCTGGAGCCATGGAAGTAATGTGGTTGGAGACAGTTCCGGGAGGTAGAAATACCCTGGCTCTTGTCTTTCTCCCACACTTCAGTCTCTTGAAAGTGCCTCCTATTGGCTGAACTTGGCTAGCAACCAGCTGATATAGGAACTGGTAAAAGCAGCCTAGAGGAGCGGCCCCCTGAGATACAGAGATACAGAGCAGCAGAGAGGAGGACTGGATTTGAAAATGGACTTTCCAACAATAAGATACCTCCTCATACTTACTAGAACGGCTAAAATGAAAAAGACTGAGCATACCAAATGTTGGCAAGGAGAGGGCGCTGGAACTCTCTGACATTGCTGATGGTGTGTAAGATAGTAAAACCACTTTGGAAAACTGGCAGTTTTTAATAAAGGTGAATATTCACCTAACTTATGACCCAGCAATTTTCCTCCTAGGGATATACCCAAAGAGAAATAAAAACATATCCACAAACAGACTTGTTTTAGAATGTTCATAGCAACACTGTTAGGAATAGACAAAAACTGGAAATAACCCAAAATGTCAACCAACAGGAAAATGGATTAAATTATGGTAGAGTCATACAATGGAATATGCATTACAATAAAAATTAGCTACTGCTATATGCAACAACATGGATGAATCTCCCAGGCCTTATGCTGAGTGAAATAAGCCAGACCCAAAAGAGCACATATTGTACAATTCTATTTATATAAAGTACAAAGACATGCAAAACTAAGCTATAGTGATAAAGGATCCAGAAAAACGGCTGCCTGCATGAAGGAGGATTGACTTTCTGGGATTATGAAACGTTCTCTATCTTGATCTGGGCAACGATAACAGATACCTTTGATAAAACTCATCCAACTGTACACTTAAGACCGGTGCATTTTTCACTCTATGAAAATTATACCTCCATAAAGTTGGGGGGAGGGGAGCAAAAACAAACTGAAAAAATTTAGACCCCTGTCTTCCTGCCCTCTGCCACCAGCCTAGCTTGGGCCCTCCTCACAGGGCCAGGACCGCTGCATCGTCTCTCAGCTGTCAGCGATCTGCAGCCTCTCACGGCTCTCACGCATCCTGCACACAGCAGCCAGATCCATCTTTCTAAAGCAGCTGTGGTGGAGAGCAGGGAGCTCTGGACTTGGAGCCCAAGGATCCCAGTTGGAATCTCAGCTCCATCTCTCACCAGCTGTGTCACGTGGCTGAGCCACGCCACTCCTCTGAGTCTCTTTTTTATTATCTGAAAAGTGGGCTACCAACTCCTCCTTCACAGGATTGTTGAGAAAATGAAAACAGATGGTGTCTGAGATGGTGTCTGTGAGAAATTCAGCAACCATAAGGCACTGCTCATACTACTCAACTGCCGAGGGACTTTCAATGGTGATTGCACAGCAGCTACGGTACACTGGGTTACTGGTCCCCATTTGTCACTCCCAGTAGAGTCCCATGTGACTCTAATTTTCTACCACACTGATGATGGGCTTGGTCATGTGACTTTCTTTGGACAATGGCGTGTCAGTGGACATGACCACAGCATAGGCTTTAACACGTTTCTGCTGTTTGCCTTGGTCTCTTGAGCTCCTATGATTGCCACGTGGATCCAAGGAGAATGTGGAGACATGTTGAGCAGTCCTGAGCCCAACCCAAAATCTGTCAGTGAGAAAACAAAGGCTTGCTATTGTAAACCATGAAGTGTTCATGTGATTTGCTAGGCAGCCTTATTGTGGTAATAGCTGACTAATACAGCCTCAAGGTCGTCTCCAGGCAGGTCTCCATCCACCTACCTTCCCAGCCCGGTTTCCAACAGCTCAGCTCCAGCCAAACCAGTCCACTCAACCTCACACAAAACCTAGCATTCTTTCTCACTTCCACTTGCTTAATTTAGCATGTGATATCCCATCCCTATTCTCCTTTTCTCTCGAATGTCAAAGTTTTTCTCCCTTCACTCAGTCTCTCCCAGTCTTGCCCATCTTCCAAAAGACCACCTCCCCTTGGAAGCCTTCCTCGACTACCCACTGCCACCCAACCCAATACAAGCTCCCTCTCCTGAGCTCCTGCAGCCTTGCCCGTCTATGTCCCTCATGGATACTGAATGTACTCTGACTAGCATTACCCTTGGCTTAACCTTTCCAAATGAAAAGTGATGTCCTTCATCATGGCTTACGAGTCTTCTGTTAAGCATAGAACTGATGTTTGGGAAATATCTGTTGAGTGAATGAATGGATGGATGAATGAATGAATGAATGAATGAAAACAAACAAATGGATGATAGCCCCTGTGTAGCTTGCTTCAGAACACCCAACTTCCTTGAAATTGTGATTTCCAAGTCTAGCTTCAGGCCCAACCTAGAAGTTACAGTTGGAGTGCAGAAAAAGGCAGTGAGTATCACCTACCCAGCAAAAGAGGATACGTCTGCCCATAGGGTCATGGGGAGCAGAAGTGTGACACCCCTAACTCTATCCCTATCCCTTCCCTGTGTCTATCTATCCCATTCCTTTTCTTGTCCTTATCTCTATCTCACTGAATGGCTATAATGATTTCCTAGACAGTAAACCATCAACTACTCTGCTAGAATGTTGATTGTCTTACTTATCTTGGTCTTCATCTTCATGTGGGCGTCCAGTGCTTTGTATGCCTTAGGTGCTCAATACGTGTTTGATGTCTGACAGAATGAATGACATGCTCTTTTAAGGTTTGATTGGAAAATTCTTTTATATTTGGCAGCTTTGGGTCTAGTCTCCCTGAGTTCAGAAACATTAAAAAACTCCAACATCAACTATTTTGAGCTTGCAGCGATGATGGCAGAGACCAGCATCCTTTTGAAAGTGGAGGGGCCAGTTGGCAGATACCTGCTGTTTGGAGGGGGCCCTCCAAATGAGCAAGGAGGCATCCATTAGAAAGTCCCTTTGTTCAGAAATTTTTCCCACTCTCACACATCCCCTTAATGCAAAAACTCTGGGGTTAAAAAGCCCCTGTTTTCAAACACAGACACTCTTTTGGAGAGATAAGCTCACGTTCCCTAACGCTAAAGAACTTGGTTGGGTGGTGTGACTGGCAATAGGCAGAGGGGAACGACATCTGCTCAAGGTCAAGCTCCCATAGGTAGGCTGGTGGCATACTGGGAGTTCAATTCAAGGCCTAGAGCAGGGCAGAGAAGGACAATTAAAGTGGGTAGGCTTCAAGACAAATGTTTCTCATTGTGCACTTTCATCTAAGACCCTATGACATAGAGAGGCCCAGTATGGAGGAATGGACTATCTTGAGCCTCCCTGGGGATTTCTAAGCCTACGGTTCACACTCCCTCATGGTGGTGGGAAGCGATAAGTACTGGGGTAATCGTAGGGTAGGAGAGACCAGTCCCCATGGGTTGGCTGTGAATGCCCTGTAGGGTGGGGGTAGAGTGGCAGACCTAGGTCTTGGAGATGGAGGCACCGGAAAGAAGGGGAGTCCAGGAGAGAAGTGTGGGGAGATGGGGCTCGAGAAAGTGAATGTAGGAATCTCTGTGCCTTTATCCCATTCTGCAGGGAAGGCCCAGGGCCCACCCTGAGCATAAATGCAGGGGTCCGGCATTAAGCCTCTTTCGTGGGATGCCACTGGGCAGGAATCAAGGAGGAGGAGGCAAGTGTTGAATTAATGAGTCATAACTCCCAGGGTGCTCCTGGGGCCTACCTGAGCCCCATGTCTTCAGGATTTATGCAGTTGCAGTGCCTCCTTGGGGCCCTGCCTCCTAACTCAAGTAACAGGATTATTTATTCCTGCTGGTGTCAGCTGAGAGGGCTGAAATCAACTTCAGCTCACCCAGAGTACACAGGGGAGCAAGGAAGGGCTGGGGATAGGGCAAGAGCACAGAGCTTCCAGATAGACAGACAGACAGACACACAGGTCAAGATCGGCCCGTAACCCCATCCCCCTCAGTCTTGTGCCACAACAAACCCACAACCCCCAAGCTAGGCCCAAGCACCCAGTCCAGGGAATTGTGGAGGTTATTTTAAGGTTATTTCCATGTCCTTATCTCCCCCGCCCCCATCCAACAAACAGTCAGACAGAAAAACAAACAGGCCAGCGGCCGAGGCTGTTCTCACGGAGAGGCAGACTCCCTCCTCTCTTCCCCCATCTCCAGGCTCCTCCCCACCAAATTCCTTCAAGCTGGGCCCCTCGGGCCTCTGTCTGTCCGTTCAAGGGGATAACCAAACCACCCGTGAGCCCATTCTGAAAGACTGTCTCCCCCCAGTTGTCTTTTCCTCCCAGTTTTTCAGGAATGCACTGGTAGGGCCTTGGGATATGGTGGCATAGATGCTTGCTGGCAAGGTGTGCCCCAACGCTTCCTGGCTGAGCCCCTCATCCTGGCCATTTGGGTCAGAGAGCCCAAGTGGGCTGTTTATTTTACTGCAGGGTAATCTGGTGGCCCCTGTAGGGGACCCTTCCAGAAATATTCAACTCTAGTCCGCAGAGAAGGACATTTTACAGAAAGTAGGAAGAGTCAAAGCGGGATATAAGGGGTCCAGAAGGGGAGGCGCCTTCTCTGTGTGCCAAGCCCAGTTGGTGAAGGGGGATGAACTTGTAGAACCAGAATTGTAAGACACTCGTTTAGTCAATAAATGTTTACAGGGTGGTTACCATGGGCCAGGTGAGGCAGCAAGGGCTCAGTGGTAGAATTCTCACCTTCCAGGTAGGAGACCTGAGTTTAATTCCTGGCCAATGCACCTCATGCGCAGCCCACCCATCTGTCAGTAGAGGGTTGCATGTTGCTGAACAGGTTTAAGAGGAGCTTCTAAACTAAGATGGACTAGGAAGAAGGACCTGGTGATCTACTTCTGAAAATCAGCCAGTGAAAACCCTATGGAGCACATCAGTTGGGGGCTGACATCAGTTGGGGGTTGACTCCATGGCAGCTAAAAACACTGCCACCACCATCATAAGCCAGGTACCATTCTAGGTACTGCAAGTAACAGACGAAACAGACAGCCCAGACTGGGCCCTCACGGGGCTTCATTTCTTATTAGGGGGGTGAATCAACAAATTAGTACACTAATAAATAATCAGGACAGTGTCAGGTAGTGGTCAGAGCTATGGAGATGATATAAAAGGGGGGATTTCATGGTGATGGGGAAAGGGGAGTTGTCTCCTTGGCTAAAACAATAAGTGAAGGTCTCTGAGGAGGTGACAGTTGATTAAATGCCTGAAGGAGGTGAGGGAGGGAGTAAGCTAAGGTCAGATCTGGAGGAAGAGCATTCCCAGCAAGTGCAAAGGCCTGAGGATTGAAAGGGCATGGCCTGTGTAATGGACAGAAAGAAGGCCTTCACTGGCCAGAGCAGAGTAAGGTGGGGAGGAGGGAGATGGGTCTGGGGCAGAGAGGGAGAGCCCAGGGCACACTGGGCTGTGAAGGCTCTTACCAGTTCAGACTTTATTCTGAACAAAATGGAAAAGGCTGGGAAAGGGTACCTCTCAGACATGGCCTGGAGTCCACAATTTTGTGAAGGGAAAAAGCGAACACCCATGAGAGGTCTCCTATGAGCTGGGGCTCCCTATGAGTGATGCAGTACTCCCACCTAGGGGGCTTGGGGGTGGGGGTTCTCCCTGCCAAATCTCCACCCAGGACCATCAAGGGCAGCCTGAAGGAGGGGTTTGGGTTCCCCCACTCCCTCCCGCTTCTTCTCCTCCCCACTCACCAACTACCCATCCCCCACTCCTTGCCACTCCATCCCACCCCCCACTTTCCACCTTTCCACCCTCCCCATCTGGCCATCCAGGTGCCAAGTAGCCTCAGCCTCCCCATCTGACTCAGGTCAGGGCCTCAAGAGTTCTGACTCTGTGCTTCTGGGTCCTTTGGGCAGCCACACAGCAAAGGCAGCCATGGCACAATCAGGACGTGACTCCAGGCTTCCCAGGCCAGCCTGTAGCCCTGGTCTGAGGAGTGGAGCACTATCCCCCATCTGACAGGCCCTGCACCTCTGCCCCATCCCACCCCCATTTCTTTTCAGGCCACAGTTCCTCCTTAACCCTCAATACAAGCGAGGCATCTTTAGGACAGTGTTCTGAGGGTAAGAGAGACCAAAGAGATGTATCAGACAATCAATGAACAAGCAGGCCAGGGACAAAGTTCCAACTGAGGAGACTCACTAATTTGGAGAGTTTGTGGATGTTTAATCAAAAAGGAAACTGCCCTGCTCTGAGGGGAAAAATTGTGACCATTTGGTGGCTTTTGTTTTCTTGAGGGGGAGAGGCAGGAGGCAAGGTAGCTTAATCGGCTGGGTAGGGAGTCTGTGAATGGGAAGTTGGCGGTAGGGGGGCATCTGTCTTCTCCTTTGTTCATAACTCTCTTCTTCCAACCCAATGATGGGGTGTGGGAGGGAGAGGCGTAGTCCACTGGCCAGGCCTTAAGGATTGGCCACTTGGGATCTGCAGAGCTCGCCTTGAGGGCCCGGGGAGGCCTACAGAGGGTAAGGGAAACCGGGGCCTGCCCTTCCTCGGCAAATGTAGCTTTTCAAATCTATCTCTTCTTCTCTCCCTCCGCGCTCGGTTTTCCAGCGTCCTCTCCAGCCCCCAATGGCATCGGCCTGAATTACGGAGGGAAGTGGGGGTGGGCAGTGAGGTCATCTCAGTTCCCGGGGGCCCAGGAAGCCTCAACAACGCTGGCCAGTGTCTGAGGGCAGTGCTTGCGGGGGCTCCACCCTTAACCTTTCTTGGATCCACCCCACACCTCACCACCTCAATACATGCCCATCCCGCGCGGGAGTCAATCCTGTCCCCTGCTCCCTTGCACAAAGCTGGCGGCAGCGCTACCATAAAGGCGCTCCCCAAAAGCCCCGAAGGGTTTCCACCCCGCCAGCTCGCTTCTGTCCACCCAGCTGCCTATTCAGCCCGGCTGTGGCCAGGCCGCCGGACCCCTCTCCCCTCCCCGGTCGCTCTTCCGTCCTCTCCTCCCTTCCCCAGCGCGGAAGAGCTCGTGTCGCGTTTTTCCAACTGCCCCGCACCTCCTGCGAAGTAACTAATCCGGCAGGTTGAGCAAGGAGCCGGTCTTGGCGACCTGGAGACTGCGGGTCATTCCTCCTCCGCGCGGCGCCTTGCCCCGGCCTTGAACTTGCTGAGCCCCGCTCGCCCACAGCTGTCCCCGTCGGCTGTGCACCCCATGCCTCGTGCCCCTACGCAGGCCGGAGGACGCTCGGCCATGCCTTGCCTGTCCCCGAGGACGCGGACGCCGCGTGGAGCTCAGGAACCCCTAGGCTCTCCAGGTTAGGAAAGGGGGGCATCTCTTCTCGCCCAAGAGGGGCGCCCAGGGAAGGCGGAGGCGCAGTGAAATGCTTGGCCTTCTCTGCATTCCAAACTCACGTATGCACGTACTTGGGATGTATTTGTGGAATTCCACTCGCATCCAGAGTTAGGGGTGCTCAGAGGCAATCGCCCCAGACCGAACGCGCGCGCGCGCGCGCACCTACACACATAGAGACACGCGCGCGCACCACGCCCCCCGCCACCGTAAAGTCTCCGGGATCCCCACTTTTCTCTTCCTCTGTTGACTCCTACTCTTGTCCCTCTTCGCTGCGCTTTCGCCTGTATCCTTCCCGCTTCCCCACTTCTCTCAATGTCAGCGCCTACCACTTTCTTTCTTTGTCTGTCTGTCTGTGTCACTCTCTCCCTCTCTCGAGGTGTTTGTTTTCCCGAGCTCTGCGGCAGGCTCCCTTGCCGTTAAACTCTGCCATCCCCACTCTGCCTGTGTAATTTAAAGCTATAGTTAAATTATGACTTCTCTGGACCTGTTGTGGCACCTACGCCTAAGCCTAATTAAATGATCACATCCATTCTGAAGGCAGCTCTCTTCTCCCCTCCAACGTTAATTACAACATAAGAGGCTTTAATGGCCCGCCTCACCTCCAGCTCCTGGAAAGAAAGGTCAGGCGATTAATTTTCGTCATTAATCTTTTCCCAATGTGGACACTGGGCTGTCACCGGAGCCTATTAAACCCCCTTTGTCCCCCCTGCCAGCCTCCCTCGCCCCTCGCCCCCTCCTCCCTGAGTGACTGCAGAGAAGGAAAATATTTAAGAATCACTTTGTCTCCCTGGCTTTTTTTTTTTTTCCCTCTGCCTTTCCTTTCCTGGAGACAGCTTCTCCTTGGGGGTCTTGGGGGGGGGGGAGGGCACCAAGTTTGTTTCCCTGAGGCTTCTGACTGCCCCTCTGAAGACTTCATGTCTACGGTGCAATGAATCAGGAGTCAGGCTGGGAGCAGAGGGCTGTGTCTGCGACATTCCATCACTCCTGGGTGGGAAAGGCCTGCCACCCTGTGTGCAGGGAGAGATGCCATTTGTCTATCCTCCACCTGGATTCTCATAGAAAAAACAACAAGGAGTGTGTCGACACCTTGGATTTTACGATCTAGGATTTTGTGAATTGCCGTTGAGTGGATTCTGACTCATGGCGACTAGGACAGACAATGTTTTTCTGCCTTGGTCTAGGTTCCTTCCCTGGTCACTTCCCACGTTCCTTACACCTTTCTCCCTCACCTGCAAGGTAGGTGGGAGGATCATTTAGATTTCTGCAGTTGCAGAGGTCGAAGCAATGGCTACTCCGTCTGGGGAAGCCAATTCCAGGCCCTTCCCACCAATGTTGATGGTGGTCCTCGGAGCGGCTGTGCTCTGAGTGAGGGGAAGTCAGTGGAGAGGGGAATAGAGTGGGTGAGCAGATAGAACAAAACTGTCAGCGAAGGCTGAGGGGGCCTGTGGGGGCAAGGAGGTCCTAAGGGTGTTTTTCCAGCACCTCGAATTCCAGCAGCAGGCCCAGAAAGAGGGAAAAGGAGGAGCATGAGGGAGCTCTCTGGGGAAAGCTTTTATTCCATTCCTAGGATTTATTTGATCTAAAATTCTAATCCAGATGAGAGTCCCCGGGAAGTAGAGGGGGGTAAGGCTCGTTCCGGAGGTGCTTAGAACTGGCAGGAACATGAGGGGTGCAAGTGTGAGATATGCCAAAGGCACGGGGACAGCTCGCAGCCTGGCCCTGCCACTGCTCTCCGTGGGCCCAGCTCCGTCCCATAGGAGAAGTACCAGGTGCGAGGCCAGCGGGGTAATGATTAAATCAAAACCAAACTCCTTGTCATCGAGTTGATTCTGACTGATAGTGACCCCATGCGTTGAGAATAGAACTAAGTTCCACAGGGTTTTCTTGGCTGTAGTCTTTACGGAAGCAGACTGCCAGGTCTTTCTTCCATGGTACCGCTGGGTGGTCTGAACTGCCAAACTTTAGGTTAATAGTTGAGCACAAACCATTTGTATCACCCAGGGACCTGGGGTGATCATTAGAGGGTGACAAAACTGGGGGGCGGGTCATGGAGGGTGGGAGCCCATCAGCTTGAACTCTTGAGCTCAGACAGGCAATACTCCCCAGTCAGGTCAGTACATACGCCACACCCTGCTCCCGCCAGGGCTCTCTGGCACATTCACACCACCTGTCCAAGGAGACCAAGCCACACACATGCACTCTGCACGTCTGAGGAGATCCACGTATCCCCTGGGAGTGGCCCTGCTTAGAACACAGACCCATCACCCTGGTGAAAGCTAGATTAGCAATCCTCCAAACCCCAGAAAATTTCTGGCTCTGGGCAGAAAGATGCTAAGTAGTGGGGAAATCCAATCCAACTTGTGTTGAAGCCTTCTGGTTCTGGAGTGGGGCAGGGGTAAGGCAGGGAATCCAGTTTGCAAAAGGGACTTGGAAGACCCCACCAGGGACCAGAAGTGTTGTGTGTCCAGCAAGGCTGGTTATGCCCAAATCACTGGCCTTTGGAAAAAGGAAACTTCTAGGAAACCCAAGAAGAGTTGGCCAGGACCCAGGTGGCTTGGCTCACCTCCATCTACCCAAAGCCTGGCTTCTACTGGCATCTGCCACAAGGTGGGCATCTGCATCTTCCTGCAGCCCAGGAGCAAACCTCCCCATCCAGAGTCAGCCCCTCCCCTGACACCCCCCCCCCAACTCCACCCCAAGGACATTGGGGACATCACGTTCACAGAGCCCTGCACAGTCGGATAATAATAATTAATAACCATTAGGAACAATAAGGAGAATACCAGTGCTCAGTCAGCCCAATGTGCAGCCTCGGCTTTTTTCTTTCTTCCCTTTTTTTTTTTTTACTTTAATGAAAACAATGATTTGACTTTGAAGAAAGTGACTTTTTTAAAGTGAAAGCTGGATTGAGTTCCTCCCCTGTCCCCCTCCCCCGCTTGCTGCCCCCCTTCCCTTCCCGAGCTCCTCCTCCCATCTCCCCCCCATTTTTCTCTCTCCCTTTTTTCTTTTTCTTTTAATACTCCGCGTTCTATCATGCAAATCCCCTTTCAAATTATGAGAGTATTAGAGCCATCAACGGTAATGTCACCGCCACAAAATGAGAGTGGGGACTTAAGCACCTAACGAACAATGAAATGTGCGAGCCCTGGGACAGGACAATTAAGAACTGGGCTTAGCCAGCCAGGGAAATTTATTGCTATCAAATCCATATTTCTATTTTCCCCCTGAACAGTAACCTATTTGAATATGATTAAAGGGTTTCATTACGGCAGAGAGAAAGGCCTGTGTCCCTTGGTTCCTTGTGAGCTCACAAACACAGACTTGGAGCTGGGGTGCCCCTGTGAGGATATGGGTGGGGGTCAGTGGGGAGGGGAAGGTCGTGGAGGACCCAGGGGTCCAGAAACTGAACATTAGGGGGCTAGCTCCCTCTAAAGATGGGTTTGGTGGAGGAAGTGGCTGGCTGGAAATGGGGTCTGAGAGTCCCTCATTGTCTGACTCTTTGCAGAAGGTGCTGGAAGTTTCCTCAGCAGATGAGGAGACAGAGGCACTGAGAGGTTGAGCAACTTGGTGAAGACCACTCAAATCAGTGAGAGCAGTAACTGAAGTGTCAGCGGTTCGAACCCACCAGCTGCTCCACAGGAGAAAGATGTGGCAGTCTGCTTTTCCAAAGATGACAGCCTTGGAAACCCTATAGGATGGTTCTACTCTGTCCTATAGGGTCTCTATGAGTCGGAATCGACTCGACAGCAATGAGTTTGTTTGTTTGCTTGTTTTTTGGTTTAGTAGATACAGGGTTGGATCCGAATCCAGTGCTAGTCTCCCTCTCCTTCTTCCTCCCTTCCTTCCTTCCTCCCCCCTCTCTTCCTTCCCTCCCTCCCTTCCTTCCTTTCCTGTCCTTCCCTCTCTACTCTCCTTTTTCTCACTTCCTTTCCTCCCTTCCTCCCCATCTCCCTCTCTCCTTTCCCTCTCTCCTTTCTCCCTCTCGTTTTCCCTTCACACTTCTCGCCCACAGGGCTAAGTGCTGCAGCATATAAGAAATGCAAGAAGCGATCCCTGCCAGGGAAAATTTACAATCTGGTTGTGGAGATGAGACATAGACATAGGAGGCTGAGAACAGTTCGAGACAATGTACAGCTGCATATCAGGTTGAGTAGTGCTGATGCTGAGTCCTGAAGGGATTCAGGGTGGGCTCAGAAGGGCCATCGTGGGCTGGAGTAGCTGCAAAAGGCTGTTACAGGCCGTCTCCGGGTTACGAATGTTCCATTTACAGACTTGTATTTAAGAACAGACTGCCATAAAGCATATTATATTAAAAATTCGAGTTAATTACAATGGTTCCTAACAACCAATGCACGCACTACTCCGTGATGCTCATGAAAATACTGTGATGTTTGGAAGTGTTTCTTATGTGTTTTACATGCACAGAAAGGTAAAATATATACTATATACTAAGACAAACATTTGACTAACTGATGCTAAATAAGATTCGTATGCACCTGTTCCAACTTACCTACAAATACGACTTAGAGACAGGCTTAGGAACTGATCTCGTTTGTAACCGGGCGACTGGCTGTATAACACAAACAGATGGCAAAGAATTCTTCTCCCCTAGAAGTCTGCACATTATCACCCCGTTCCATGGCAGTGCTTTAATAAGATCCGTCTGCGGCCCCTTCCTGCTTTCTCAGCTGTATCTAAACCAACAATGGTCATGATCATGACTCCAATAATAACAATGCTCCTGTACATTTGTGTATCATTTTAGTCTGTAAAAAGCTTTTACACCCCTGTTCTCATTAAATCCTCACAATGACCCTTTAAACGGAGGCAGGGTGGATGAGTAAGATTCAGAGAGGTTACATCACTTGTCCAAAGTAACACAGGTAGTAAATGGCAGAGGTGGAATTTGAACCTGGGTCCGTCTGGCTATAAAATCCATGCTCACACATGTGTGGCAACTTCCAGATGGCTTGCTGGAAGTCTTGAAGAAAAGAATACTGACCTAGGCAGATGGATCAGCTGTATCAGCCCTGGCAGTTGGTGGGTGACAGATGTCATGGGAGATCACCCTCATGCGCAGCAGCACACAGTCACTCGAACAAATGGAGAATCATCCAAGATGGGAAATAATTAAGTGCTAAATAGTGTGGTACTGAGCTGGGAGGAGGCTGAGATCAGGCGGTGGGGGAGTTCTTCTCCAGAGGGTGGGGCTTGAGGCCTTCCAAATGGGCCTTGGACATGGGGAGCTGAGATAGACCCGGGAAGGGGCCATCAGGGCACAGCTGGGTTTGAAGATTTGAGAAGAGGCAGGCTGAATGGCGTGACTAGAGGGGAGGGGCAGGGTTTGAACTCAAAGGTGCTCCTGAGGTCCTCTGGCCTTGGTCTTCCCCGGCTCTAATGGCTCTGGCTCCCTTCTCACTCCTCTGATGCTTCCCCTCATCTCCCTCTGCGGCAACCCCACAGTTAATACCTGAAGCTTCCAGAGATTGCAGTGTTGCACTCTGGAAGCTGGATAAAGCGGCATTATTAACACTTGCCTCTTGCCCTGTGGCATTGGGAGCCCACTCGGGGCCAAGAACATACACTCTCCTGGTGCACCCGAAACTTGGGCATCACCAGGGCTGGGAGGGTGGCATGTGAGAGGCTGGCCAAGGTTGGGAGAAGCTCCCTTCAGGTACCTGGCAGCTCTTCCCCCATCTCCCTCCCCTCCTCCCCTGTCCATCTTGCAATCACTTACCCCTCTGCAAACCGCCTCCCCCCTTTATACTCTTCGGAGTCATTCCCTTCTTTCATTCACTCCTTCATTCCTCCTGCATTCATCCATTCAACAGATATTTTTCGAGTGAGTACCCTCTGGGATACAAAGATGTTCTACACAGCATCCTTGTTTTCAAGGGGCCCATCGTCTGTTACAGAAAAGGGCATGCACATAGCAAAGAATAATGATCAGAGGATAGAGAGATTCTAACTGGACACAACCACCCTCTAAGGTAGGCAGGGCAGATACTGTCCTCACTCAGGAAGTGAGAAAACTGAGGCTCAGAGAGCTCAACTGAAGAGCCCAACGTGGTTGGGAGCATAAAAAAACCCAAGCCTAGCCTTTTGACAAGCCATTTGACCCTTCTATCCTAGCTGGTGAAACCCTGGTAGCCTAGTGTTTAAGAGCTACGGATGCTAACCAAAAGGTCAGTAGTTTGAATCAGCCAGGGGCTCCTTGGAAACTCTATGGGGCAGTTCTACTCCGTCCTATAGGGTCACTGTGAGTCGGAATCAATTCGACAGCAACGGGTTTGATTTTTTTTTTTTTTTTTTTAATCCTTACCTAGAGCCCTGGTGGTGCAGTGGTTAAGAGCGTGGCCGCTAACCAAAAGGCTGGCAGTTCGAATCCACCATGCTGCTCCTTGGAAACCCTATGGGACAGTTCAACCTTGTCCTTATAGGGTTGCTATGAGTTGGAATCAACTCGACGGCAACTGGTTTGGTTTTGGTTTTATCCCTACCTACTTCCTTTCGGCTCCTCCGTCCCTAAAATCATTAATTAATCTCAATATTCCTTCCCTTCTTCACTCCTGACCTCTGTTCATCTACCCACCCAGGAGTTTTGGTTAAACTAATAAGCCCATGTACTGACCAATCAGAATGGATGCTAGTCACAGCAATGGAGCAGGGTCCTGAGGCCCCCTGCTGGGCTGGGCGCTAACCGTTTCATCGAGGAATCATGGGGAGGTCCAGTAGGTCCCAGGGCAGTGGCTGGGGTGGTGGGGGGCAGAGCATTTGGTGGGCCAGGGCCAACAGCTATTTACTAACTGGTACAGAAAGTTTTCAGTTCTAACAGCTAGTACAGACACACTGGTATATACCACCTGACTATGAACATTTTATCCATCTATTCGCTCATCCATCCATCCATCCATCTGTCCATTCATCCATGAACCCCATCCATCCATAAATCTACCTCCCCACCCAACCCCACCCACTAGTATGCACTGACCACACTGGTGGGACCTGAACATGTACAAAGTAGAAGACTTCCTTCTCTCTAGGAGCTTATACCTGAGTTGGGGAGCCAGGGCAGACCCACTCGAATATCAAAGAACAGCCCAAGAGGTGTCTCACGGCAGCGCTAGGTGGTAACCAAAAAACCCAAACCCACTGCAACTGAGTTGATTCTAACTCATGGCAACCCCATGTGTTACAGAGTAGAACTGTTTCACAGGGATTTTTTGGCTGTAATCTTTACAGAAGCAGATTGGCAGGCCTTTCTTCTGTGGCATCACTGGATGGGTTCAAACCTCCAACCTTTAGGTTAGTAGTTGAGTGGAAACTGTTTGCACCACCCAGGGACCTTTAGTGCCTGATACATGCCTAAAAAGTTCAGAGCTGACAAGGACCATGGGTGCAGGGAACTGAGGAGGCTGCCAGGGCATGACAAGCCATTGAGCTGGAGTTTTGAGCAAAGGAAGATAAATCTCCCAACTTCTTGGCCCAGCCTCCTGAAGTCATCACATGTTCCTTCTCCACCCCCAATGTCTGGGTCTGAGGATTAGTTTGCTGTCTGCCAGCTTGCCCTCTGCCCCAGAAACTACAGAGCAGGGACCCAGAGATGCTGCTTGCTCCCACCCTGGCCCATCTCTCTGGGGCAGTAACGTTGCTTCCTGCAGGGAAGGAGTTAGACCTGCTGGTTGGATTCCTGAACCGCTCTCCCCCCTACCCCGTCCCTTCCTGGGTCTGTCAGTTTTATGGACAGGTGTTTAATTCCAGCCTGTCAGGAGCCTGGAAATGCCAGCATCACTGCACATCAGCTTGCGGATGGAGTTTGCTCTTAAAAGAAGCTGAACTCTGCTATCTACAGCTCACCTTCCCTCTCTTTGCCTCCATTTCCTCAGGCAAGTGCGGCTGCCCCTTTCTGCCTGCTGTTTGCTGCTGGGGCAGCTGAGCCAGCCAGGGGGGAGCCTGGCAGAGTAGTCAGAGAGTCTCTCCAAGTGCCTCCAATGGAGGCTGGGTTCCCAAGTGCTGGGTGTCATCAATTACTTCCCTGGTACACACAGGGCCTGCTTTCTAACTATTAAAATCATGTAATAGCTAAAGCACACCGATCCTGCAGCCCTGGGGCAGAGAGGCAGCTTTCAGGCTCTCCACCAGCACAAGCTGCTGCTCCTCTCTGTACCAGCCCTGCTCCAGCATGAGCAGGAACTGCCTGCTCCCCTCCAGCCAGGGGAACACATGGTGGGAGCCCCTCCGGAATGTGTACAGAGTTCAGAAGCTTGGACTTGGGGGCCAGAGCATGGTGTAATGCACCGTGTAATGCTACCACCAGCAGGACTGGCCAACCAGCTCGTTCATTAGTCTTTGGGAAAGGGTCTCAAGGCTGGGGCCAGGGATAGGCCAGAGGTGAAGAGGGAGAACCTAGGACCTATCTTTGGGGGGCAGCAATAAAGCTTAAGGATAGGGCATCTCAGCTGCAGCCAGAGGATAGGACTGGGACAGCCCAGCTTAGGCGTCAAAGGCACTTGAGTGGCATCTCAGAGAGGTGCTGGGCTTACCTGGCACACAGCTTCCCCTTCCAGATCCTTTCCTGCCCATCCATGTCCGCTTCCCTCCTGCTCGCTTATCTCTTTTTCTTTTTGCTTTGACGCCTCCTACCTGTCCCCCCTCCAGACCTCCACCCACCCATGTACCCCAATGAGGCATCACGGTTCCTAACGAAACAGAACCACTGCCAGATGAAATATATTACTATTTAATACTTAATTCTTCTAGTGAGCAGAGAGCAGGCAGTATGAATATGATTATTAAAGAAAATTACTTTGGCTGATCAGATATTTCTGCATACTAATTTCTGACCCCTCTTCCCTCACTCCCGCTTCTCGTCCCTTGGAGACCAGGACAGATAAAATTCCATCACAAATAGCTGATTACCGAAGCTTGAATTAAAAATCACATTTCCTCATGCCTCTTTCTCTTGTGCTTTCTCTGTACTGATGTCCTCGCCTGGAGAAGGGGTGTCCCTTAGGCAGAGCTACCACTGGACAACATCTAGGAAGACTGTATTCCTTCCTTTTCCTTCCATATTTTCTCTAATATCAGCAGATCCATTATTCCAACCAGTTCCCTAAATGGGCAGAAGACCTTGCAAAGTCCGAGGGCCCTGCTCTCAGCTCCTTAAGTATCTCATCATAGCTCTTGCTCCAGGCTTCTGGGCTTAAGAACATTGTGGTGCCACCTACCAACCAAGATGGCTGACTTTGCACCCTGTGGGATGTCAGGCTCTTGGAGAAGAACAAGAAACATGATCAGAGGCCCCGCCCCAAGGGGGAAGGGCTTCCTAACTGTTCAGAGCTTTCTGATTGGCCAAGTTTTAGGTCTTTTTGTAAACATCTGAGGAACACAGAGTGAAGGAATTCATTCATTCACTCACTAAATCAGCAAACTTTTATATGTGTATAGCTACAGATATAAAAATCCAATGTCTAATTCGAAATTACACTTAAACTTTCTATGCCTTAGTCTTCTTCTCTTTAAAATGAGGATAATATCAGTAGCTAGTTCATAGGATAGAGCCCTGGTTTCCGCAGTGGTTAAGAGCTCAGCCCGCTAACCAAAAGGTCGGCAGTTCGAATCCACCATCCGCTCCTTGGAAACCCTATGGGGCAGTTGTACTCTGTCCTATAGGGTCGCTATGAGCCAGAATCGACCCGACAGCAACTGGATTGGTTTATCATTACTATTAATATTATTACGATACACAATTTTAAAAATACATTTCCTGCCTGCTCATGGATGCTTCTTCCTCATAATTCCCCTGCCAGAGGGAGTTTCTCTAGGCTTCTTTTCTAAGTTTTCACTTGGCCTAAGTTCTCAGTGCCAGGTCCCCTTCTCAATGAACCCTCAACCCCACTGAAGCCCCCCAGCCTCAGTTCAGGCCTCTGGCACCAGAGCAATTATCAGGGTTCTGGCAATCACTGCAGGGAGGGGAGTGTGCTAAAAATACACCCATTCCCCACAGTCCCATAAGCCTTCAATTTACCTGCTTTTATAAAAAGATGCTTCCTTAGGTGTCACCCGCAGAAGGTATAATTACAGCCTGGGAATGTTAATTCCCTTGCTCCTGATCTGTGGATCACTGCTCTGCGGGGCTCTTGTCCTCCTTAGAGCCTTGGGAGGGGAGATGAGCAGGCGGCTGGCCGGGAGGAAGTCAGGATAGGAGGCAACGCTGGCCTGCGGGGCCTGCAAGGATGCCACAGAAAAGCGGAACACACTGGTGGGACCTGAGGAGACAGATGAGGCCTGGAGGGTGCACCCTCTCATCCTTGGATACCCCCAGGAGGTGCTCTTGAAGCGGAAAAGGAAACGTGATCAGAGGTCCGGCCCCAAAGGGGAGGGACTGGGTGGCTGGTGTTGGAGGGATTGGACACCCAGGACAGAGACCCTGACGGCCTTGTAGGGAAGCGAGGACCCTGAGGTGCCTGTTTCAGATCAGTAAACCTGAGCTTCATTGATGTCTCGGAAAACTCACTTTCCCATCATTCAAATGTGCTGGCTGCACTGCTTTTCCCTCCAGGGGAACAGGGAGGCCATCACAGTGAAGTGACTCACCTTTGGGAATGTGAGGAGAGCCTCATGGGCCAATCTAGACAGCCATTCCTAAGTCATTCTACGGATAGGCTTGAGTGGTTGCTACGGGACAGGTACTGGGCTAAGGTGGCAGAGATCACAGTGCAGAGAGGGAGGAAGATATTAACACAGAGTGTGATGGTAGGTTGTGGCGAGGGCTATCACATAAATAAAGAAAAGGTGTTCCAGGAATCAGGGCAGAGCACGCTCACCCAGACTGTTGTTAGCTGCTGTAGACTTGGCCCTGACTCATGGTGACCCCATGCACAGCAGAGCAAAACGCTGCCCGGTCCTATGCCATCCCCATGACTGGTTGTGGATTGGACCGTTGTGATCCTTAGGATTTTCACTGGCTGATTTTTGAAAGGAGAGCACCAGGCCTTTCTTCCTAGTCCACCTTAGTCTGGAAGCTCTGCTGAGACCTGTTCAGCAACACAGCAACATGCAAACCCCCACTGACAGACTGGTGGTGGCTGCGCATGAGGTGCATTGGCCGGGGATCGAACCTGGGCTTCCTACATGAAAGGCGAGAATTCTACCACGGAACCACCACTGCCGTCACCCAGACTTCGAGGGTCATTTTTGAACTTTGAAGGACAAGCAGGATGAAGCCTGCTGGTCTCTCTGCTCCTACCCTGTTCCCTTCAGTCTATTCTCAACAGAGCAGCCAGAGGGATCCTTGCAAAATCTAAGAAAGACCATGTCATCCTCTGCCCAACACTCTCCAATAGTTCCCCATCTCACTCAGAATCATCACAGAGGCCTCAAGGCACCACCTATTATTGTGTACATTTCACTTCTTTATTTTGTTTTAGTCTGTATCTCTCTTTAGGATATAAACTCCATGAGGACAAGGATACCTCCATCAGTTTGGCTCACTGTTTTTTTTTCCCAAGGCCCAGATCAGTTCCAGACACATAGTAGGTGCTCATTAAATGTTTGTGAATGAATGTGGTCTGGTCAGGAAGTAATTCCAGGCAGAAGGAACAGTAAGTGGAAAGCACAGAGGCATGGGAGGGCCGTAGGCATTTGGGAAACTTGAGTAGTTCTACATGCCTGCTATGTAGCATACCCACGAAAAAAGAGGAGGAAGATGAGATCCAGGCCGGCCTGGCTTTTTTTTTTTTTTTTTTTATGATAAGGGCAAAGAGGGGGGTGGCGACATAATTAGATTTGTGTTTCTGAAAAATCCAGGGGACTGGTAGAGAGCGGATTACAGCCAGGCAAGACTGGGGCCAGGAAGACCAGGAAGGAGGCTGCCTAGACATGCAGGCAAGAGAGGATGAGGCCCTAGCCCAACGCAGGGGTGGTATGGATGGAGATGAGTTCTCGGGAGAGGCATAGGGGGTCTGGGCAAGAAGCCTTCTCTCCATTTCTCCATAACAGGTCTCACTGCTCCCCAGCATGGCTCAAGCAGCGTTGGGTTTAAGTCCTGAGTCTCTCACTAATTACAACATGAGATTATTCTGAGGATTGACTGAGCTAATGCATGTAATAGATAATGTTGTTGTTAGATGCCTTTCAGTTGCTTCTGACTCAAGGTAACCCCATGTGCCCCATACGGTTATCTTGACTGTAATCTTTACAGAAGGAGATCACCAGGTCTTTCTCCTGTGGAGCTGCTGGGTGAGTTTGAACCACCAACCTTTAGGTTAGCAGTTGAGCACTCAACTGTTTGTGCCACCAAGACTCCTATAACAAATATTAGCAAGGTACTTTTGGAGTCTTTGAGCGGTACAAGGTTAACATGTTGGACTGCTGACTGAAAGGTTGGAGGTTCGAATCCACCCAGAGGCACCTCAGAAGAAAGGCCTGGTGATCTACCTCTGAAAAGTCAGCTGTTGAAAACCCTGTGGAGCACAGTTCTAATGTGACACACATGGGGTCGCCATGAGTTGGAGTTGACTTGACAACAACTGGTTTCAACTAATTTAAAGTGCTTTGATTTAATCTCATAGCACTCTGTACTTCTTGTGCGTTGCACTTCCCACACCTGTAAATATTTAACTAGTTGCATCATTATGGATGACTATCTGCCTTCCCCTCTAAACTGTAAGCTCCATGAGGGCAGGAGCCAGCGCAGCCCAGCATAACTACTCAACGTAGTCAAAGCTGCTGAATCAATACATGCTGAATGACTTGACTGTCGTATTATTAAACGTTTAAAAAATTGAATTCAGCCTAAACTAAGGTGCCAAAAAAGAGTTCTAATCAAGCCAAATCGGCCATGGCTCTTTCCAGGAATTCCAGTGCTCTGTGGAAGGCCAGACGGAGCAGGCTTCCCTAGAAGACAGTGGATAAAGTAATCGGATGATGCAGGGTGGCAGGTCTACTTCCTTACCCTTTTCCTAGAGGGGCAAAGTGGAGGTCTGAGCTCGAACCCTCAGCCCCAGCCTGGCGTAGGGTGGGGGGTGGGTGCAGCTGGAAGAGGGACCCAGGACCAGAGTAAGGTGGTTACCTCACCCTACCCTCACTCCTGAATGGAGGCTTCTGGGGTCTGAGGCAGGGGTGGGCTCCGCCTGCAGGACCCTCTGGGGAGCTGGCAGGCCCGAGACGCTGGGGCTGCTGAGGACTAGTCCCAAAGCTGTATATACACAGGGCCGGGAATGTTTATTTTTCTTTATTGACTTTCTCCAAACAAACCCCTGGCCGGCAGAAAGGGGCTCCCAGCAGCAGCTGTTTCCTCAGTGTTTGCGATAAAGAGCGTTCTCCACAGCAACAGGTGGCAATGTGTGGCTCTCCGGGAGCATGGCGGGGCCTGGGCAACAGAGCTGTGTTTACTCAATGGGGAAGAAAGAAGGGCAGAGAGAGAAGGAAGAAAAGAAAGCAGGCAGGCAGAAAGGAACAAAGGTAGACTACAAGACTGAGGACTGGGAGGTGAGCAGGAAGGGAGACTGGAAGGAAGCCCCAGAAGGAGTTTGGATGGTTTTCTCCTCAGGGAGGCTTCCACTGAGAGTTCCTGGTGGGAAGGTGACTTGCGGGGAAGTGTGTACCCTGCTGGGTGTGGGGTAACTGAGATCAGGAGCACCCTGCATGGGAGCCAGCAGGCACCGTACAACGTGGTGGTTTGTGTGGGCCTGGTTCCAAGTGTGAGTCTAAGTAATTGTGTACCTGAGTTAGTGTGGTGTGTGTGTGTCCTTCTGCACGGAGTGAAGGGGGGAGTCCTGCACGAGGCCATGGAAGGCTGTCACTAGGGCTTTGATGAACCTGCACGCAGGACTCTTAGAAAGCAGGCAGCTTCTTCATGCCCCTGACCATTCCTTCTCCCTCAAAATGGACGTGGTGGAAGGGATGTAAAAGACCTATTCCAAGAAAACTACAAAACACTACTGCAAGAAACCCAAAGGGATCTACATAAATGGAAACACATACCATGCTCATGGATAGGTAGACTCAACTTTGTGAAAATGACAATTCTACCCAAAGCAGTTTACAAATACAGTGCAATCCTGATCCAAATACCAACAACATTCTTTAAAGAGATGGGAAAACTAATCATTAACTTTATACGGAAAGGGAAGAAGCCCCGAATAAGTAAAACACTACTGAAGAAGAAGAATAAAGTTGGAGGACTCACACTACCTGACCTCAGAACCTACTATACAGCTACGGTAGTCAAAACAGCCTGGTACTGGTACAACGACAGATACATTGACCAATGGAACAGAATTGAGAACCCAGATGTAAATACATCC
>NW_004444001.1:7005733-7031237 GCF_000243295.1 Trichechus manatus latirostris | reverse complement strand
GAATACTAAATAGACAATAGATAAGTGGTAACTTTGGTGAAGGGTAAGACAGTACACAATACTGGGGAAGCCAGCACAACTTGTACAAGAAAAGGTCATAGAAGCTCCATAGACACATCCAAACTCCCTGAGGGACTGAATTGCTGGGCAGAGGGCTGTGGGGACCAAGGTCTCGGGGAACATCTAGCTTAATTGGATAACACAGTTTATAAAGAAAATGTTCTACATTCTACCTTGGTGAGTAGCATCGGGAGTCTTAAAAGCCTGTGAGCAGCCACCTAAGATACTCCACGGGTCTCACCCCTTTGGCAGCAAGGGAGAATGAAGAGAACAAGATACAAGGGAAAGATTAGTCCAAAGGACTAAGGGACCACAACTACCACTGCCTCCACCAGACTGAGGCCAGTACACTGACTGCTCTGACAGGGATCACAACAGAGGGTCCTAGACAGAGCTAGAGAAAAATATAGAACAAAATTCTAACTCATAAAAAAAGACCAAACTTACTGGCCTGACAGAGACTGGAGAAACCCTTAGAGTATGGCCCCTGGACACCCTTTTAGCTCAGTAATGAAGTCACTTCCGAGGTTCACCATCCAGCCAAAGATTAGACAGCTCCATAAAACAAAACAAGACAAATGGGGCACAACAGTCCAGGGACAAGGATTAGAAGGCAGGAGGGGACAGGAAAGCTGGTAATAGGGAACCCAAGGTTGAGAAGGGACAGTGTTGACATGTCATGGGGTTGTTAACCATTGTCACAAAACAGTATGTGTACTGTTTCATGAGAAACTATTTTTTTCTGTAAACCTTCATCTAAAGTACAATAAAAAACTAACAAAAAAATGGAGGTGGTGGATACAGGTGAAGAAAAGGGGCCCCACTGTTTGGTCTGGATGAAACCTTCGCGCAGTGGTGAGAGGAGGAGGACTTGTGGCATACGGAATGAGTGTGAGCCTGACCCTGGAGCCCCGGGGCCTGAGTCCATGTCCCACTCACTGGTTGTGTGACCTTGGACAAGATACTTCATCCTCAGTGGCTCTGTTTCCTCATCTGTGCCAATTAACACCTCCCTCGCAGAAACGTAAGAGTATTAAAGCACTTAAAACCATGCCTGGCATGTAGCAGGCACTATTCAAAGTATCAGCCATTTTGATCATTTCTCATGAGCCTTGGCTTTTCCATCAGGAGTGGATGGAAACCCCGCTTGGGGATGTCACACCAGGGTCGTGCCCACTCCTGGGGATATCAGCCTCTATTCCAGAGCTGCCTCAGTGACCCAGGTACCAAGGGGGGCATGGCTCAGTGTGGCTACATCCCTGGTTGAGTCTGTCCTGGAGACATGGATGTGGGCAAAGGGCACCAGCGAGGATCTTCAAGCTAGACACAGGGCACCCCTGCCTCAGGCCAGCACCTCACAGTTGGTGGGACAACTCCCCAGCTGAAGTGTGTGAATGAAGACAATGACCAGGCTGAAAGCACACACACACACACCACAGACACACAGACATGTACACACACCACACACACACACACCACACACACATACCCCACACACACACCAAATAGACATATCACATACCACACACACACATGCACACACACACCACACAAACACACCACACACCCACACACATGACGCACAACACACAGACACACCACACACATACATCACTCATACGCCACACAGACACACAGACATACTCTACACACACCACACACATAGATCACGCACATACACATACACACCTGACAGACATCCCCCCACAGATATGCACAGACTTTAGTCACATGGAAACCCTTCTCCAATCTCACGGATACCAAGAGTCCACAGCACATGGAACCCCAAATGTATGAGTTTATGCACAAATCTTGAATACCTACTATGTGCTGGGCACTGTTCTAGTCACCAGAGATATGCCAGGGGACACAACAGACAAAATTCCCTGCCCTCATGGACTTTACATTTTAGGCAGGGAGACAGTAGGAAAAATGTGTAAGCAAATTCTATTGAATATTAGAAAGATTTTAGTGCTAGGGAAAAAAAATGAAGCAGAGAAAGCAAAAGTGGGGAAGTGAACATTTTAAATGCATGTTCCGCTTCTTCCTATGGGGCCCTCCTTCCCACCAATGCCGGGTATGAGTCAGTGGTCTATGGGCCCCATTCCCAGCCACTCTCTCCAGACTTGGGTGGGCTAGGGGCAGTGGCTCTCCTGAGTTGGGTGGGCTGGGAGCAGCAGCCAGAGTCAGGCATTTGCCCCCGGGGCTTGTGGACTGGCTAACAGGGACGTGAGCTGTCATTGTCCCAGTCCCTGGCAGCCGGTGGCACCGTGGCTGGGGGGTGGACAGCACTCCTCCAAGATTTGTTGCTCTCTAACTACAGCGTGTCATCCTCCTCGTTACTATTCTAATCCTCACTACAGGGAGACGTCCTCGCACTCAAACACAACAACCACGAAGTGCTGTTACATAGCCCCGTTGGGAGACAGGGTACTTTTCTGGAGCTGCCAGAGAGAACAGCCAGAGCAGCACAGGAGGGAAAGTTGATGCCTTCTGGAGTTTCTTGCAGGGGATGCAGCCCCCTCCAGGTGTCAAGTTTTTCTCTCCTCTCTGTCCTGCAATCTCCTGTTATCATCCTTACCAATGAAAGCTCGGCTAATTGTTTACTCTTGCCTTGCGCCTGCTACCGACTAGTTCATGAGGACTTCAGAACCGAGACTGGTCCTTTGCGCTCTTATCTTTGCAGCCTGGCACCTGCCACAGTGCTGGGCACACAGTAGGTGCTCAATAAATGCTACTTGAATGGGTAAGCGGGAATCAGGGCAAGATAGGAACAAGAATAAATGCAGAGTTTGGTAGGGGAGAAGCATGGCCTGTAGTCCTAGGCCCCTTGGTAGGGCAATAGGACACAAGAAGAGTGAGACAAGGGGCTTACCAACTCCTGCCTCAAAGATCTGTGCTCTTCAGGAATCACAGTCCTCGAAATTCCACCATTACAGAGTCGTTCCTTTGTGTGAAACATTACTTTTTATAGGAGTTCTCATTTAAAAGGCAAAATTGCTCCCCATAAAAGATAACTGATTTGGTGACCAATATTGTGGTATTGAATGACCTTGTGCAAATCCTTGAACTTTTCTGGGCCTCAGTGTCCTGGCCCGTAAAATGGGCATATTAACCACACCTGCCTCAGAATTGCTGTGAGGATTAAGTCTTATAAAGCACTTAGCACGGTGCCTGGCACAAGATAACTGCTCTGAAAATGGTAGATTGTGTCAATATGTGAATCAGGACAAGTCACGCTGTGGGACAGGCAGAAGGAGAATTTTGCTTGACTGTCATTTTCTCCAGGGCTGACTGGCTTGGGCATTGACCAAGAGACTGAGGAGGGGTGGGTCTGCAGGGCAGAGGAGTGGGCCCCAGGGATTTAGAAGCTCAGACAGTGGGTGGGCTCAGGCCCCCTGGACACAGAGCATTTGCAAAGACAAGGACCAGGGCCAGCATTTGGGATGCTGAGTTGGAGAGAAATGGAAAGGTGAGAAGTGGGGGCCTAGCAGGTTTCCTTCCTGCCCTGACGATGAGCACAGGGGAGACAGCTAGAGAACAGAGCCCTCAGAAAGTTTCCAGCACATTCCTGCTAAAATTAGCCCCGTCTTGCGTACGCAACTCTATATTTAAACCAGCGGCCTGTCAGAGTCACTGCGCTGTGCCAGCGGCACATGGCAGCCGGGTTGGGGCTCAGTGGCTATGCCGGGGGGTGCAGGAGGCTTCTCTGGCACAGGCCAGGTGCTTGGGGTGTGAGGTGAGGCCATGATGACCCCATACCTGTTCGTGCAGAGCTGCCCGGGGGTGTAGGAGGTCGTGGCACGTGTGTGTGTGTGTGTGTGTGTGTGTGTGTGTGTGTGTGTGTGTGTGTTCCAGACAACGTGCGAGGTCTCCTACCTCCTGTCCCAGCCTAGAGGGACAGAACCCTGCAGGACACAAACGGTCACAGATGCAGGCCCGTGCAGAAGGAACAGGGGCGGACAGGTAGAAAGAACAAGCTGAGAGAAAAGAAAAGAGAGGAGCAAGTGAGAGAGAGAGGGGGTGGGGAGAGAAAGAAAGAGCATCCACTGGAAAGATAGAAGGAGGAAAGCAGACACAGCTCCAGAGACACATCCAACCCAAGGGACTCCATGATGAGGCTGTGGGACACTCGGCAATTCCCCTTCCTGCCTCCCGCCCACCCAGTCCTGGGGGGTCACAATGGGAGCTCATCCTCTCAGAGCAGCCTCAGTCTCCTCAGGCCTCTAAGCCCCGCCCCCCACCCCCAACTGGAGCGGGTGAGGGAAGCCCAGGCTGCTCCCCTCCTTCCCCGCCTGCCGTCCACAGGGCCTCTCCAGGGAGAACGCTGGCTGATAAGAAGCCGGTTTTACCTGAGGCCTGGAACATTAACTTTGACACTGAAAAGGGGATATTTTATTACCCAGGAATATTTCTGCATCTCTTCAGAGATATTGTCGCTCAACCCCCGCCCCCAGCAGCAAGCCTCTTTAGACAATTAAAACTGATTCTCTTTTTAACCCTACTGATCCAGCCCTGCTACAGGCCCCAGAGAGGGGATTTTGTATGTGGACAAATGCTTCCTTTATCCCTTACACCAACGCGACCAGTGTGTGTGTATGTGTGTGTGTGTGTGTGTGTGCAGGGGGCTGGGGTGGGGGGTGACCCATGAGGCCCAGAGAGTGATACCTTAGGCTACAGATGGGACAACTGAGGCCTAGAGAAAGCCCTGGGTCACACAGAGTTCATGACTGATCTGGGCCCGGAGCCCTGGCTCTGTACTTTCCCATGTATCACCCCCTTTCTGCTGAGCTAAGTCCTTGTCATCCTTAGTGAGTGCCCAGCCGGAACGTCACCTTCTCTGAGAGACCCAGCTCTGACTTTCCAAGTAGGAGAACCAACCGTCCTGGTTTGCCCAAAATTTCTCCAGTTTCCCAATTTTAGCACTGAAAGTCCTACATCCCAGGAAACCTTTGAGTCCCAGGCAAACAAGGATGGCTGGTCACTCTATTTCCAGGTCAAAATAATTCCTCCTCTTTCTGTGCTCCCAGAAACATCTCATAATAATAGTTGACATTTATTGACCTTCTCTACAGATCATTTGATCCTCATAATAACACTATGGAGGTAGATACCATTATCCCCATTTTACAGATGAAAAAAGTGAGAAACAGAGAGGTAAAATCACATGCCCAGCTAAGAAGAGCTAGAATTTGGAACTGAATACTCTGGTTCCAGAGGCTGGGCTCTCAGCCACTAGACTGCCCAATCCTCTCTTGGAGGGCTCCTGTTGTGGTTGGTATACAGGGCTGTCTCCTCACTCAACCAGGTGCTCAGGAGGGCAAAGCCCATGTCTCCTTATGCCCAGTGTTCAGCACAGTGCAGGCACATGATATGAACTCAGTGGAAAATTGCTGAATGAATCCATATCCAACCTTCCCTCTTCTCAAAAAAAAAAAAAAAAAATCCAAACCCATTGCCTTCAAGTCAGTTCCGATAGGACAGAGTAGAACTACCCCATAGGGTTTCCAAAGAGCTGCTGGTGGATTTGAACTGCTGACCTTTTAGTTAGCAGCCGTAGCCCTTAACCAGTGTGCTACCAGGGCTCCCTCAGCTAGCACTAATTCTTCCTGCTTATCCCACGTCCTGGGCCTCTTGTCTGTAGGGTCAGTGGGTCCTTTTTAGCTACCTTCCTTGCTCCTGTTTGGTGACTTCTGGGCTCTTTAGTACTGTTCCAGAGTCTTGAAGAAACTGCTTTCCCATGAGCCAGCAAAGGTCAGAAGAAATCCGTGCACATGTTCTGAGAGGCTCCAGACTCAGTCTTTGGCCTGAGGCCACCCCAGCCCCACCCTCTGCACGGTCCCAAGATGGGAGTGCTCCAGACTCCGGAAGCTGGACCTGGTTGGCGGCCTCTGGCTTCTGGGGCCTCTCCTCCAGCCGCTCCACTCCCATGCGGATGTAACCCCCACGTAGGGGTATGGGTGGTACAACTCTTGCGGTTTACTTTGTTTCCAGAAACCCTTAGTGAAATTACAGCTTTAATTAAATACAGCTGGCTGTACGTTATACTCTGTATAATTATCGTGTTATTATTATTATCACTTAGACAAAAGTTCAAACAAAGTTTATTGTAAATACTGTTTGACAGAAACAACTGGAAGAGCTGAGGGCTATTGGCCTGCCTGAGTGACAGAGAGGAATGGCCGCTGCCGTTTGGTAGGCAAGGGAGAGAAGGGGACTTCTGGGGGATGCAAATGTGCTTGGGGGCAACTGGGAACAGAGAACTCTGGGACAGGGTCGGTCTAGGCATGACCTTGGGCAAGTCCTTGTCCTATCTAGGCTTCAGTTCTTTCCCATGGGATACAGAGGTTTCATTTATACTACAAATATTTATTGAGGCCTACTTTTGAACCCACCCAGCTGCTCCACGGAAGAAAGACCTGGAGATCTGCTTCCATAAAGATTACAGCCTAGAAAACCCTACTGGGGCAGTTCTACTCTGTCACATGAGGTCGCTATGAGTGGAAATCGACTCAATGGCACACAACAACACAACAACAACTATGTGTCAGGCCCTGTTCTAAGCCCTGGAGCTACGATGGCGAACCAAGCAGACCAAGTTCCTACCCTCATGGGGCTTACAGTCTAGTAGGAGGAAAAATTTCAGTAAATGAATGCATAAATATGCAGTGGTAGTGATGAGTAACCTGGGGCTGAATAAAGCAGGGTAAGGGCAGAGAAAGGATATTGGAAGGACTGAGGGTACTCTTTCTGGAAAGGCTTCTCAAAAGAGGTGACATTTAAGCAGGGACTTAAATAAAGTGAGGGATGAACTGTGAGACAATAAGGAGGAAAAGTGCTCTAGGCAGAGGGAACAGCAAGCACAAAGGCCCTGAGGCAGGTGCCTATTTGGCATGTTCAAGGAAGCAGGAGTTGTTTGATCGGACGAAGGGAAGAAAAGAGTGGTAGGAGAAGAGGTTGGAGGAGAGTGAGGTACAGAGCATGTAAGGCCTGATAGGCCTTCGATAGACATGGGAACTGAGGCCCAGAGAGGGGTAGGCGTTTGCTGTACATCACTAGTTACTCTGTGGCACTTGGGTGAGATGTGTAGCCCAGGTATCATCCCATGCCCATATGTGGGGTCCTCACTGAGGTCTGGGGTAGAAACTCTATGTATGGGGTAGGGATGGAGTGTTGGAGCCAGCAACTCCGAACTTAGGCTGCATGGTTGGCCCTGTGTGTGACTATGTGCAGTGGGTGTCGGAGTGTTGAGCCAGAAAGGGTGGGCATGAGCATGGCCTCTAGGAAGGAGCGAGATAGCTCTGTGATATAGTGGACAGCACAGTGAACCAGGCATCAGAGGATCTTAGCTGTGTGACCTTGAGCACTGCATTCAATCCCTCCTAGTTTCAGAGAGGAGGCAGGGTGGTTCAGTGGTAGAATTATCGCTTTCCATGTGGGAGACTTGGGTTCGATTCCTGGCAATATGCCTCATGCACAGCCACCTTCAGTCTGTCAGTGGAGGCTTTTGTGTTGCTGTGGTGCTGAACCAGTTTCAGCAGAGCTTCTAGGCAAAGACACACTAGGAGGAAAGGCCTGGCAATCTACTTCTAAAAATCAGACAATGAAAACCCTATGGACACCAGGAGCAACAGAGGAAGAAGGCGAGTCAGGAATAGAAGGAGGATATGGAATGTGTGGCTAATTGCTTCCATGAACAACTGCCTCCTTTGCCATGAGACCAGAAGAACTGGATAGTACCCGGCTACCATTACTGAACAGTTTGATCAAAGGTTCCATAGAAGAATCCTGATCAAAAGGAGGAAAATGTAGAACAGAATTCCAAGTCTCTAGACTCTAGACTTTCTGGAGCCATGGAGGATGGAAGAACCCCTGAAACTATTGACCTGAGATAATCTTTAAACCTTAAATGGAAAATATCCCCTGAAGCCATCTTAAAATGGAACAATAGTTTAGCTTAACTAATCAAAAAGACCTGCCTTGAGCATTATGTTCTTTTAAGAACTGTCTATATAGGATCAAACTGACAACAACTTGAAAGATTAGATGGGAACCTTAGAGGGCAGAGAGTTTATGTTAACGGGGGAGGAATAACTTGGAAAAGGAGGGTGAGAATGGTTGCCCAACTCGAAGAATGTAGTCAATGTCATTAAATTGTACATGTAGAAACTATTGAATTGGTGTATGTTTTGCTGTGCATAGTCACAACAACAACAACAGCAACAAATAAATAAAATTTAAGGGGAAAAAAAACCCCACGGAGCACAATGGTCCTATACGCAACTGCTCATGGGGGTGGCGCAGAACTGGGTAGAGCTTCCTTCTGTTGCGCATGGGGTCTCCGTGAATCAGCCCCAACTAACAACAGTTCCTGAGTAATATGGCCCAAAGCCCCAGCTACAAGCGATGGTGATGTGGTGCCGAGTGATCCTTATCCCAGGAAGTGGCGCTTCTAAAGATGGGTAAGTAGGAGAAGGGAATGAGAAGAGTTGGGGGTCTGGCATTTCAGAATCCTTGGACTTCTGGAAGGGACTGGTCTCCATGCTGGCTAAGTCCAGAGTGGCTGTGAGGTCAGAGTTGAACCCCAACTCCCAGTGGGCTTGGATGGTGGGCCAGGGCCTGCCATGTTTTCCTCTGGGATCTCTCAAGGTCTTAGTTGTCTGAGTTCGGGGATGGGAGCCAATTGCTCCTGGCAGCCAAGCCTCCGCTGTGGGCCTGCTGTTTCTCCTTCTCCCCAGAGTGGCCCTGCTCCACCCGTCACCTGGCTCTGAGCGTGGAGCAGGTTGTTAACTTCTGCTGACTCTGGCAGGGGCAGCCGCTCCCAGCCTGATACCTCATGGCAGCCACACTTGCACAAATCTTTAATTGTTTAGTTTAAAGAACTGTGTTTTGACCGCGAGGGGATTTTGGCTGGAGCTCAAGAAGTGATAATGATATTTCGCTGCCAAGACGTCTCCTTGGCTCTATGTGTGTTAATGTGCACTTTCAAGACGCTCCAATTAACTGCATCAGCTCTAGGGGAGAGAGAGGGAGCGGGAGAGGAAGCAGGCAGGAGAGAGAGGGGAAGGGGAAAGCTGGCGATCTAGAAGGCTCTGAGGAGGGAAAGCAGACAACCCACCCCCCACACCTCTTTTTCAGCAAACAAATGGGGCGGGGGGTGGTGGTGATGGGGAAGTGGATGACAAAGTTGTTGAAGACAAGCTCCAAGTGAAGTTGGTGGCTCAGGCTTTGGAGGAGGAGGTATTAGATGAGGTAGGGGAGGGGTTCTGAGGTGGCCTGCTTCATCTGCCCTCACATGATCTCCCAGGTCTATCCATTTCTTCCATGCTAGCCTGGGCTACACCCATCACAGCTTTTCCACTGCTTAGGCAGGAGATGGGACTGATAGAGACCCCAGCTCTGATTCCAACCCAACCCCCAACTCTCACCTCTCTGTCTCCTCACTCCCTACTCCCCCCATTCTCCCTCACCCTCTGCGGCCACTCCTTGCTGCTCCTTGAATGTGCTGGGCTTATTTCCACTTCGGAGATCTTGCATTTGTTGTTCCTTCTGCTGGCCGGGCGCAACAGTTAAATGCTTGGCTGCTAACCGAAAGGTCGGCAGTCCAAACCCACCTAGCAGCTCTGTGGAAGAAAGGCTTGGCAATCTGCTTCCGTAAAGATGACAGCCAAGAAAACCCACAGGCCAGTTCTACTCTGTCTCATATAGGCTTGCTATGAGTTGGAATGGACTCAATGGCACCGAACACCAACTGTTTAGAACACTCTTCACCAGGGTATCTACTTGGTTCACTTCCTCAGGGCCTTGAGGCTTTTACTCAAAAGTTACCTTCTCAGGGAGTCCACAGTATTCAAATCACAGTATTTTCCCCTTCTCACCTTTGTCTCCATAGCACTTACCAACACTTCACATACTATTTATACACTTATTTATTTTATTTTCTGCCTCCACCACTGGAGTGTAACCTCCAAGGGGCAGAATTTTAATATTTTGCTCACTTATATTTCCAGCAGGTAGAACAGTGCCTGGCATGGGGCTGTTGTTGTTAGATGTCGTCGAGTCGGTTCTGACCCAGAGCAACCCTGTGTACAACAGAATGAAACACTGCCTGGTCCTGTGCCATCCTCACAATAGTTGTTATGTTTGAGCCCATTGTTGCGATCACTGTGTCAATCCATCCCATTGAGGGTCTTCCTTTTCTTCGTTGACCCTCTGCTTTACCAAGCATGATGTCCTTCTCCAGGGACTGATCTCTCCTGATAACATGTCCAAAGTATGTGAGAGGTAGTCTCGACCTCTTTGCTTTTAAGGAGCATTCTGGCTGTACTTCTTCCGAGACAGATTTATTTGTTCTTTCAGCATCCATGGTATATTCAATATTCTTCACCAACACGATAATTCAAAGGCGGCTTCAACTTTTCTTCGGTCTTCCTTATTCATTGTCCAGCTTTCACATGCACATGAGGCGACTGAAAACACCATGGCTTGGGTTAGGCACACCTTAGTCTTCAAGGTGACGTCTTTGCTTTTTAACACTTTAAAGAGATCTTCTGCAGCAGATTTGCCCAATGCATCACGTCATTTGATTTCCTGACTGCTGCTTCCATGGATGTTGATTGTGGATCCCAGTAAAATGAAATCCTTGACAACTTCAGTCTTTTCTCTGTTTATCATGATGTTGCTTCTTGGTCCAGTTGAGGATTTTTGTTTTCTCTATGTTGAGGTGTAATCCATACCGAAGGCTGTGGTCTTTGATCTTCACCAGTAAGTGCCTCAAGTCCTCTTCACTTTCTGCAAGCAAGCTTGTGTCATTTGCATAACGCAGGTTGTTAATGAGTCTTCCTCCAAGACTGGCATATGGTAGGTCCCCAGTTAATATTCACTGATTGACAAATAAATGAATGAATTCTGTACTTACCAAGATGCCTTGTCTCAACACATTTCCCTACTTTGAATCTGAACCCTAACTCCAATTCTACACCCACTCCTAACTCTATGCCTGCCACTAGCCTTCCCTGGCATACCTCTTTTCTTCATCGTCAAATCTAACTCTAATTCTTTTACCTCCCAACTTAATTAGCCCTGTCCATCACCTCTGCTGTCCATTACCAAAGAAGTCATGATCCCCCACCCGCCTCCCTCCTTCAGTCAGCTCATTCTTAATGAAATGCTCTCTGCCCTCCCTGGGAGTTCCCTGTGGGCCTTGAAACAGAACACTGGGGGAAGAGGACCTCCCACTGAAATTCCCAACGGGGGCTCTGCCAGATCTCCAGGTGAACTTCCCCACCTTACCCCTGGGATGAGGGGATGGGGCTCCGGCCTTCCATTGCTTCCTCAACTTCACACTCAGGGACATCCTCAGTTGATAGAACAGCTGTGGAGAAGGACTTCGGCAGGCAGGAATCCCTTCAGCACTGTCTCAGGCCAGGAGTGGCCCAGGCTCCCCAGGCAGACCCTGTTAGAGGCTCCTCCCAATTACTACACTTTGAGGAGGAGGAGTGTGAGAGAAGAATGAGGAGGACTCTGCCTCTGAACTTCTGTCTGCCCCCAAGTCAAGCATGAAAAGGACTTTTTCCACATGCTAAGGTGTGAGCTCACCACAGCCACCTAACCTACTCCCCCCATTCCTGCCCTGCCCCAACACACTGCTCATACTCTTACTCAGAAGCACCCAGAATCACAGACACACTCTGGCACACCATGTGAAAGTAAAGGCTTTCTCTAAAGCAACATTCGCTCCAGACAGACCCCAAAAGTTGAGGGAAGGACCCTACCCAGAGGGAACGGTGAGGGCCGAAGCCCCAGAAGGACTGCACAGAACCTCCCCCCAGTCCCCGTCCATCCTTCTCCCCTCCTCCTCCCGTTGCTTCTTCCCATCCCCATCCCCATCCCCCTCCTTTCCGCCTCCCCCCTCAGTCTCCCCTCTAGGCCTCCGAGGGAGGGTCAGCTCTGGCGGCTCCAGTTACAAGAACTTGAAGACAGGAAGATTTAGCGAGGGAGCCGCGCACCCGCACAGTGTGCTGTTTGTCCGCCTTTGAAACCAGAGGCTGGAGGCGGGGCGGGGCGGCAGGAGGTCTTAGGACACCCGGCTGAATTATCGCTCCTCCCGGGGGCCTGACTTTCAAGGCTCGGGACACCCTCCCCCAGCTCCAGCTCCTGTTTCTCCAGGTGCTGGGGTGTTTTCCTACGTGTTAATTTGCCCCAGTTGACGTGTCCATTCTTGGCCTCCGGCCTCCCAGGGGGCACCAGCCCACCATGGGGTGGGTTAGCGGGGCTATGGAGGGTGGAAGAGGGACGGACGTGAGGAGAGTCCTGAGGGCGTTGCCCTGCGGCCGAGAGGGACAAGCGATGGATAGGAAGGTGTGTGTTTGGTGGGTGTTAGGACACAGACGGGGACACATTGTCCTCTCCAGGGGGGACAATCCCCTCCTCACAGCCCCAGCGAGCTCCGGATGTGCTTCGGCCTCACAGTGACCTCTACTGGCCCCTCTGTTCTAGACCAGCCGCCTCCTCCAGGAAGTTCACTAGGGCTTCCCGCCCCAGGAAAAGAGCATTGCAGGGAATGTCTGTGAGATGCTTTTGGAGTCCCAGACATTCTGTCAGTAGGTCCTCACTAAGAATCATGAGGTCAGTCTGCTCCTAGAGCTGTGAGTATAACCAAAAACCAAACCCGTTGCCATTGATTTCAACTCACAGCCACCCTACACGACAGAGCAGAACTGCCCCATAGGATTCCCAAGGAGCGGCTGGTGAACTCGAACTGCAGACGTTTTGATTTGCGGCGGAGCGCTTAACCACTGCACCACCAGGGCTCCACCCATTTAAAAAAAAAGTTGCCATCCAGTCAACCCCAATTCATGGTGACCCTGACTCATAGCGACCCCAAGTGTGTCAGAGTAGTACTGTGCTCCACAGAGTTTTCAATGCCTAGTTTTTTAGAAGTAGCTTACCAAGCCTTTCTTCCAAAGTGCCTCTGGGTGAACTTGAACCTCCAACCTTTCTTTTAGCAGCCAAGAACTTAACCGTTCGCACCAGGGAGGGACTCCGTGCCCATTTTAAAACTAAAACCAAACCCATTGCTGTTGGGTCGAGTCCAACTAATAGCGACCCTATAGGACACAGTAGAACTGCCCCCATAGGGTTCCCAAGGAGCAGCTGGTGGATTTGAACTGCCGACCTTTTGGTTAACAGCTGAGCTCTTAACCACTGCACCACCAGGCTCCTGAGCTCATTTTAGGGACTAGGGAATAGAGGCTGTGAGAGGCTCAGCGACTTGCCCAAGGCCATACAACTACTGAGAAGCAAAATTAGGATTCAAACTGACGTCTTCTGAGTCCAGTGCTCATGACCTTTCCCCTGATGCCTGAAGGGGAAAAGAAGGTGAGGGGAGCACAGGGCAAGTGTTGGGGGGGGGATGGTAAACCCACCCATGGGGTAGCGGAGGGGCCTAGCAGCTGGACTGCTCTCATGGATGTCAACGACCAGCCTGACCTTGCCCTTTGATCCTGGGTGCTCCTGTTACCACTGCTGGGCTGAGGCCAGGGTCTGAGGTTTGAGTGAGGGTCTGCCAGCTCCTGCTGACCCTCAAGGTGGGCTGCGTGGGGGATGCCCACCCTTCCCAACCTCCTCCCCTCCTGTTGTCCTTGCCCTACAGGCCTGAGGCCCAAGGAGGGGGGCAAATTCCTATCAAGTCTGGGAGCTGGAGGCTGTGTGCAGATCAGAGAGGGGCTTGTTCTGCTGCAAAAAAGCTACAGTACAAAGGGTCTCCTGGTTGCAGGGCCCCTTCCCACCCCCCTTTCCAGGCTGGACCAAAGAGTGGGCAGGGCTGAACTGTGAGGGAGAAGAGAGATGGGCGCCATTTCTCCTTCCCAGGCCCTGCCCTCCCTTGCCAGGGCCCCTCTTCATCTGTTTGTCAGACCTAGGGGCTATGCCCTCCCCAGCCTAAGCCTCCCCAACCCCCAACATTTGCTGCACCTCCCTGCTTCCCTCCTTCTTGACTTTGGGGACCCTCTCACCCCACCCCCTCTCCCAAAGAGAAATAGAACCAACTTCCTAGGCAAGTCCCTATTCATGACCTGCCCACCCCTCTTCTCCCATCACCTCACATGCCTCAGCTTCAGGTAACCCTTTGCCTAGCAGGTGAGCTATGAAGGGACTGTGGGCAAGGGGTCAGGCATGGGGAATGGTCACCTCCCCTCCCTAACTGAGAACCCACATCTCGGGGGAAAATTTCAAACCTCAGGAGCATATTTATGTAATAGGCAAGGAAAGGAGAGACAGAGGCATTCAGAATTTGGGGTGATTAACCTCCCATCAACATTTCTTTCCTCTCACTACCCACCCCCCTTCTGGGAAGCCAGAGATCTGTCCCTGCCCAAGTCTGAACCCCATGCCCACCACCACCTTGACCCTGCCCTCCCAGAATTTCTGACTTTTGGGGGTGCTATTTCCTTACCTCTTGCTCCTGGTGGAACCCCAGGTCTAAAGGGCAAGATGGGTATCAAGGGTGGGAAAGCATGCTTGTAGGGAGGGTTTGAAAACCGTCTCACACCAGTAATTCTATTCCTAGGTATATACCCTAGGGACCTAAAAGTAGCAACAGGAACAGATGTATATGTACTTCTATGCTCATTGCAGCACTATTCACAATAGCAAAAAAGTGGAAAGACCCCAGGTGCCCATCAACAGAAGAATGGGTAAATCAAATGTGGTATACACAGACAACGGGATATTATTCAGCCTTAAAGAAAAATGAAGTCCTCGAACATGCTACAACATGGATGAACTTCAAAGAGATTATGCTGAGTGAACTAAGACAATCACAAAAGGACAAGTATTGCATGGTCACAGTTATATAAAATAACAAGATAGATAAATACATAGACATCAATGGTTACTAGTCCAGGGGCAGGAGAGGGGAGAGAGAGGGGAAATCATTCTCTGGGAGGTAATGAATTTTTATCCATGGTGATGGGAAATATTGCGATCCCCCAAGGGTAATGGTTACACAGCTTGACTAAAGTAACTGATGTAACTAAGCTGTACACCAGAAAAAAGGGCAAAATGGAAAATATAGTGTTAGATTTAATTTTACAACAACAACAGCAGCAGCAGAGAAAAGGCTGCAGTAGCTGATACTACTTAGTTACAACTAAACACCTCATGGGATTAGATTTCTTGATTCAAAGGTTTAGGGGTCATGGCTTCCTGGGTCTATCCAGTCAATTGGCCTAACATTGCTTTTAGAGTTTCTATTCTTCCTCCTTGGAGCCCTGGTGGCACAGTAGTTAAGTGTTAGGCTGTTAACCAAAAGGTCGGCAGTTTGAATCCATGAGCTGCTTCTTGGAAACTCTATGGGGCAGTTCTACTCTGTCCTGTAGGGTTGAATATGAGTCAGAATCGACTCCATGGCAACGGGTTTGGTTTTGGTTTTTGGTTCTTCCTCCTAATTCTGTGAGTAGTGCCTAGGGTCTTAAAAGCTTGTGAGCAGCCCCCCAAGATACAACAATTGGTCTCTATTTGCCTGCAACAGTAGGAGAATGAGACCCAAGAATTGGAGCAGGAAATAGGCGCAGGTCTAATTGTCTCCATGACCTCCTTTGCTATGCGATCAGAAGAAATGGTTGGTGCCTGGCTACCATTACTGAACTTTCTGATCAAGATCCATTACTAATATTTTCTATGTATTTGCTTATTTCATGTAAGTGAGCTCATACAGTATTTATCCTTTTGTGACTGACTGATTTCACTCAGCATGATGTTTTCAAGGTTTATCCATGTTCTAACATGCATCAGAACTTCGCTTCTCTTTACAGCTGCATAACATTCCACTGTACGTACAGACTTTCCCCGCTATCTGAAAGCAGAGTGTTCCTATGAAACTTTCCGTAAGCCGAGATGGCGTAAAGCGAAGAAGCAGTTATCATTAATTTATATGGGAAAATTTTTTGAGCGTTCCCAGACCCAAAAAATAACCTACCAAATCATACCAAATAACCATAAAACCTAAAATAACACTAACATGTAGTAAAAGCAGAATGATATGATAAAAGGAGCTTGGCTGTGCCACTCTCGCTGCTTGCCGTGTGCGCTGCCTCTTTAACTGCTCACTGCAAAACAAACATTGAATGCTATTTCTGATTTTTGCCTTTTTTCTTCAAAGCGAAAATCCTCTTCGAATTTCTTTCAGTTAACAGTTATCAAAAACTGGTGCTAATGGAGGTCTTTCATAAAAGCGAAGTGGCAGAAAGCAAACTTCCGAAAAGAGGGGGATAACCGTATATACCACATTTTGTTTATCCATTCACCTGTTGATGTATCCGTAGGGTATTTAATGGTTGATTTTCAGAAGTAGCTTGCTAGGCCTTTCTTCTGAGGTGTCCCTGGGTGGACTCGAACCACTTCTGTATATATACAAAGAGAGAGAGAGGTTGATTAATTTTAAGGAATTCGCTTACACAATGTGGGGGCTGGCAGGTCCGAAATCTGTAGGCCAGATAGGATTTCTATGTTACAGTCTGGAGGCAGAATTCCTTCTTCTCCAGGAAACCTCGGATTTTACTCTTGGCCTTCAACTGATTAGATGAGGCCCACCCACATTATCGATGGTAATCTTCCTTACTTACGATTAACTGATTTTAAAAATTATCACATCTACAAAATACCTTCACAGCAAAAAACTAAAAATAAAAAAACCCGTCACATCAACATCTAGACTAGTGTTTGACCAAACAACTGGGCACCAGAGCTTAGCTAAGTTGACACATAAAATTAATCATCACATAGGGAGACCAGTGGACTGAGCAGAGGTCAGGCTTGGGGGCCCGGGGGAGAGGGTTGGCCTAGCAGCAAATAGTTGGTAGCAGGAAAAGTGGTGGGAAGAGAATACATTTGGACAGGTAGGACTTGCTGATGTGTTGGAGATGAGGAATGAGGAGAAGGGTGAAATCCAAGAGGATGCTTAAGCTTTAGGTGTGAGTATTTTGGTGGATAAAGGTGCCATTTTCTGAATGGGAAAGCCTGAGGGAGTGGATTTGGGAAGGAAGATCAAAATCCTATTTGGGATATATTGCATATGAGATGTTCTTGAAGAAGAGAAGTGAGCAGCTGGAGAAACGAATCGGGAGGGAAGGTTATGGCTGGAGATAAAATTTTAGGGTCTTAAGCCATAGAGAAGGAACCCTGATGGCACAGTGGTAAAAACGCTTGGCTACTAACCGAAAGGTTGGCACTTCAAACCCACCAGCTGCTCCACAGGAGAGAGATGTGGCAGTCTGCTTCGGTAAAGATTTACAGCCTTGGAAATCCTATGGGGCAGTTCTACTCTGACCTATAGGGTTGCTATGAGTCAGAATTGATTGGACAGCAGTGGGTTTGGTTTGGAGTGGGTTTTAAGCATAAAGAGGGGTTCTTAGGTGGTGCAAATGGTTAAGTACTTTACTATCAATGGAAAAATTGGTGGTTTGAACCCACCCAGAAGTGCCTCAGAAGAAGGGCCTGGCGATCTGCTTACAAAGGGTCACAGGCTTGAAAACCCTATGGCGTGCAGGTCTACTCTGCAATATCTGCAACATACGGGGTTGCCATGATTTGGAGTCACCTTCACAGCAACCGGTTTTTTTTTGTTGTTGTTTTGGTTAAGTCACAGGGAGTGTTTAAGTCCATGGTCCTGGATGAGAATACCTGGTAAAAGCGTATAGAGAAAAGAAAAAAGGGGTCCACCCTGGGTCAGGAGGAAGATCACCATTTAGAGACTAGAGACTTGAGAGGCAGCAAGGGCAAGTGAGGAGTGGCTGGGCCAGTGGGGTAGGAGGGGGCTAGGGGTGATGGTGAATCCAGGAGAGGAGAGTGTTTCAAGGCGAAGGTGATTCATCTGATCATGCTCAATGCTGCTGAGAAGTCGAGAAAGTTAAGGACACAAAACCAACTGTTGGCCTTGACCATGCGAGGGGGGTGGGTTCCAGCAGAGTGTGTGCACCAGTGAGAGCCGAGTGCGCTGTGGCCACAAGTGTGATAGCAGGAGGAGAACTTACTGTAGCTGCAGCTGGTGGGAAGAGCTCCTGGGGGAGGATCCCTGAAGAAAGAGAGTAGAAGGCAAAGGTAGAGTAGTGTTTCTTCCTTTCCCTTAAACTCTTTGCCACAGGCACCCTCTGTCCCCTCTTCCTTAGCACCCCCAAATCCTGCAGTACCAGCCATTCCGGTTGGGGCAGAAACTGCTAGTAGTCTACCCTAACATCCATTCTCATCTTCTTCCTTAGTATTAGAATTACCACCTTTTAGCTGCACATGTCTTACTCACAATAAAAACTATATATCCCAATCTCCTTTAAAGCTCAGAGTGGCCACGAAACAGGGTTCTGACCTGTGATATGCTAATGGAAGTGTGTGGGGCTTCCAGGAAATCTTAAATAGAAGGAGAATCCTTCCTTAAGGTACCTTTTTTACTGATGACTAGAATGCCAGAGTGATGACTGGCGCTCAAGCAACCCTTTTGGACCATGAGGTGGATGGAATCTATGCACTGAAAAAGGCAGAGCAATAGAGTTAAAGAAGCCTGGATCCCTGTTGACTTTGTGAACCCATCCACCCAACTCTGAGCTTCCTATATGTGGGATTCCTGTGTGTGTGAGAGAAATACACTTTTTTGTCTTTTGTAAGCAGCTGCTGTCTTGGATTTTCTGACACTTGCAGAAACCTAATTCTGATGCATCAGCAAAGCAGGGATTGAATAGAAACAGAGGGGCCAGGGGATCACAACATCCTCTTACTCAAGCTTTGAGAACTGTATGGCCTTGACAGTAAAAGCAGAGGCAAGACCTCCTTCCTCAGCTCCTGGGGATCCTATAGAGCAGTGCTGTGATAAAGAAAGGACGAAAACACCCAGCAAGAGGAAGGAGCAGATACCAAGATTTATCAATAACAGCTTCTAGAAGAGGTGATTGGTGATTGGGATTGAGTTTTATCATTTTAAAATTTTTACTCTAGAAAATTTCAAACATATGCTAACATAAACAGAATGGTATAAAGAACCCTCATGTACTCCATCACCCAGCTTCCACAAGAATCAATGGCCAGTCCTGTTTTGTCTATATTGCCCCATGCTTCCCATATCATTTTGAAGAAAATCACAGATATATCATTTCAGGCATATTTCATATGTATCTAAAAAAGATAAAGACTCTTTAAAAAACAACCTCAATACTATCATTATCTGAAAAATTAAAAATTAAGACTTTGGCCCCAGTAGCAACAAGCACACCTAGCATCCAGATCTTGGTTTCTAATACCATTCTCCAGTAAAAGGAGCCAGGCCTCCTTGGAGAAATGGCTAATTCTAGGGCTGTGACAGGAAATACACAAGATGAGCCTGGAGCACCCTATAGTGCCGGAAAGTAAGGAAGTGATCAAAACATAAAATAAGAACGAAAAGCCTCATCAGTGGGGGTGTGTCACAGGGGCACAGGAGCCAACTGGAAGAGCTCCCAATGGTCAAATCTGGAACAATTTGAGCCACAAAATAAATAAAGTAGCACTGGATTATAACCCAAAGTATAAAATAAATATCCACGAGTCTGTACTGACATAAATGATTGAATAAATAAATAAGTGGGAGAGAAGAGACAACTCTCCCATACAGAAGAATCGCAAATACTTCATGCAGATACTCCTAGTGACTTCTTTCCAAAGAATGAGAGACCTGACAAATACTACCTCAGTCAGGTGATCAAGGTCAACATCAACAGTCACAAATCATGTTAATAGTAGGTACCACTGATGTAATGTGGTGTAATGAAAATGGCACTTTACCTCTGTGATCTTCCTCCCAAAAAACCCAACCCCAGTCTCATCATGAGAAAAACATTACTCAGTTCCAATAGAGGGGCATCCTACAGTCAGCTTGACTGGTACTCTGCAAAACTGTCAGGGTCGTTAAAAACAAGAAAAAGAGTATAAGAAACTTTTATAGCCAAGAGGAGCCAAGGAGACATGACAAGTAAATGTAATGTGGTATTCTGGATGGGATTCTGGCACAGGAAAAGGACGTTAGGTAAAAACTAAGGAAATCTGAATGAAGTATACCAGTTGCTGTCAAGTTGATTCCAACGCATGGCAACCGCATGTGCATCAGAGTAGAACTGAACTCCATAGGATTTTCAATGGTTGATTTTTTGGAAATAGATTACCAGGCCCTTCTTCCGAGGCACCTCTGGGTGGACTCAAACCACCAACCTTTTGGTTAGCAGCTAAGCACATTAACTGTTTGCACCACCCAGGGACTCACTCCAAATGAAGTCCGCACAGTGCAATTGGTTTTGGACTGAGTTTCGAAGGAAGGGATGGTAATATTAAAGGAGAAATGATCTATTTGCAAGACATACACATCTTGGCAGGAGAATGGGGTAGGGATAATGTCTTGATCTGAGCATCAGGTGGAAGGAAAATGAGGTTTCAGGGGGCCACTTGGGGCCACTTGGCCCCAGATCTTCAAAGGCAAGCTGACAGATTAGAAAGGGTTCCAACTGATAGAGTTCAAGGTCTTACAAGTTCCCAGTCTCTTGTCCATTGTATTGTCATTGATCTGCCTCCAAGATGATGCCTGTTATAGGGCTCAGAGAAAGGGACATGGGCTTTAGACCCAGACCTGAGATCAAATCTAGACTCTGCCACTTTGGCAAGTAACAACATATCTGAACTTTGCTTTATCTCGAAAATGTAATCGATTTCCAACCTTTCTCATGGGGTTGCCATGAATTGGAATCAGTTTGATGGCAACTGGTATACTTCATTTAGATTTCCTTAGTTTTTACCTAACGTCCTTTTCCTGTGCCAGAATCCCATCCAGAATACCACATTACATTTAGTTGTCATGTCTCCTTGGCTCCTCTTGGCTATGAAAGTTTCTCATACTTTTTTTCTTGGTTTTGCAGAGTACCAGTCAAGTTGATTGTAGGATGCCCCTCTATTGGAACTGAGTAATGTTTTTCTCATGATTAGGCTGGGGTTGGGTTTTTTTGGGAGGAAGATCACAGAGGTAAAGTGCCATTTTCATTACACCACATCACATCAGTGGTACCTACTATTAACTGTGGTGAGGATTATATGAAATAATGTATCTGAACGTGCCTGGAATGTCAGTAAGTCCTTAATAAATTGTGTCTTTCCTCCTTTTTTTTTTTTTTTTGTACAGAAGAAAAAGGAAAAGACAGACTGTTGTTAATCTAACAAAAATATTTATTTTGTAAAAAGGTGGGGTAAGGAGCTGTTACATCCACCTGGGGAGCAGAAGGCCTTCGTAGAAGGGGCACGTGGATCTTTGTGAGGTAAGCTCTTGGCCGGGGGTTCGATAATAACGGGAGGCCATACCTGTTTCAGGGGCTGAGAGGTGTTGGAGCCCTGGGATGCCTGAGTGGAGGCCTGGAGTCTGGGCTTGGTGGGAAGCTTCAGCCCCACCTTGAGGGTCTTCCTGTGGGAAGCTGACTGAGGCTGCGCCTGGGGCTGGTCCCACAAAGAGACGGGCCCCTCCTTGGATGATAAGGAGGGGAGGGTTTGAGGAGCAGAGCAGGATGTGGGGGTGGGCCAGGGGTGGAGCATCACCTTTGTCCTCAGGCTGCACCCACAGAGGCAGGGCCCAGAGATGGGGGGCAGGAAGAAATACACGTCATCTTCCCACCATGGGGCTTGCTCCCTGGAGGACTTGGGCCAGGCCATCAGCCCCCATGCCGACTCCTGCTTGGTCACGCCAATGAGTATCTTGCTCCTGACCCAAGGGGGAAGGAGAATCAGATCAGGGTGGAGAGGGAGACAGAGAGAGAAGAGGCAATGGCAGAGACGGGCATTAAGAAGAGACAGAGACAGAGAGATCCTGAGAGGGACAGATGCAGAGAGACAAGACAGAGGGACCAGGACTCCTAAGCAGCAGGAGGAGAGGGAGAGAGACAGCAAACGAGGCAGAAGGCAAGGAAGATGTGCGGCACACACACCCTGCTTCTTCCTCTTCCTCCTCTTCTCCGTCACAGGTATCCTCCCCTGGTGAGCTCTTGAACCCAGGTTTAGAGATGGAGTTCACCCACCTTTCTTCTAAAAATAAAAGTGAGAGAAAGGGGAGCCTTAGACTGGGAAGGGGAGTCAGGATTGAGAGCAGATCCTGGACAAAAGTGGGGAGAGGAGCCAGGAATCCCCCATCTTCTCCCACTCCTCCTAGTAACTCCCTAGTCCCAGGCTCTTGCTTTAGGCTTGCCTATTCCAGGGCTGCATGAATGCTGTTCCCACTACCTGGAACACTTTGCTGGCCCCCTCTCAGCCTGATTCTACTAGAAATTCTACCAGTCTTGCAAAGCCTACCCAGACCCCTAACGTTCTTCACCTTGAAGCATTCCTTGCCCAGTCCCCTTAGCCACTTGCTCCTCTGATTGTTGACCACACAGTTGGTACCTCACATGTAAGCCACTCTTATTGAAATCCTTATTGCACTGTCAGTTTTTTCTTTTAATGTGTATCTCGCTCTCTAACTGGCATTTCCTTACAGGCTGGGTCTTGCTGTGGTCATCTTTGATTGTATCTGTCCCTGAGTAGGATCTTCAAAGTCACTTGCCAAATGGATAAAATGTCATGGAACCCACCCATTCCATCCTACCCGTTCTGATATAGGAGCAGAGGGCTTGTGAGGGGAAAGGTGCCCCTCTCAGTCCTTTAAGGTCCAAAAAGAAATGAACTCAAAGCCATGTCTCCAAGTCCCATTGTGACATCATAACTGAGGGGCATAGCCGCAAGGACCAATTGTGGCTTCCCCAAGCTGGGGCTAGGTAAACTCTACGGAAGTCAGCTGCTGCACCCCACTCTCCCCTAGAATCTTCTATGCCACAGCCAGCCTCACAGACAGAGCCCTCAGCTCATTTGGGGGCTCTTTCCTGCCCCAAGGGATGAATGGCAGTGGTGCCACTTCTTAATTCCTGTAATGGGTTGGGAAGGAGTGTGTTATGACCTGGAGTTAAGCAGGGGCACTAGGCATGAAGGGGCATCCTTCACATAAAGCTGTGTCCTGGCACTTGCTCACTGTCCCAGGCTAGTCCCCTCACCTGAATATAACTACACACTCGGGGCAGCTCTTGAGCAGGAAGCAAGGCTGAATATAGGAAACCCAGAGGACTGAGATGAGCCCTAAGGGAGAGGTGAGCCCCTGGGGACCCTGTTAGGTCCTTAGAACTCTGGGTACTGGTTTTCTCTTATCCTTCTCCGCACCACCAGACACTTTTCCATTTTCTCCTTCCTTTCTCAACAAGGAGTGCCCCTCACCACAGTGTATCCTTCCCCACTCAACTCAACCCCAGGAAGCTGTCTCCTTACCTGGCCCAGCTGAGGGCCCATTCTCCTTCTCCCCAGGATATCACCCACCTTGATGGTATCTTTATTCAGAGACTGAAGAGAAACTTGGCACATCAACTCACAATTCAACTTGATTACAACTAGGACCTGTATTTGTACGGTAAAGTGGCTGAAATGTTAGGGTTGGAATTTATTTCTAAGCAAGCAGGAATCTCTTTGACACCACCCTTGGATGGGGGCGGGGGGAGCATTTCTACCCTGTGTTGAGACTCCTGTAGTGACAGGGAGCTCAATGCCTCACGAAGGCACCCACTCTACTGTAAAATAATCCTTAGCCACTGGGAATGTCTTCCTTCTAATAAACCACAACCCAGACTCCTGTTTTTGGTGCGTGTGGGTTTTGATTGTGATTTCTTTTCTTTTTTTTGATGGGCGCGGAGGAGGCACTACTAAGCACAGAACCACTTTCCTTAGGAAAAGAAGTTATTTTTGCAAAGAACTCCATAACCTGCTTTCCTTTAACCCATCTGAGTTACTGGTCTAAGTGCAGCATTGTGCAGAGTTTATCCATTTAGAAACCTCTCGGCTCCCGGGGAGAGGGGCCCAGGTTTTGAACGAGGGGAGGGCAAGGGAGAGACTAAGATTAGGAAGAAGGAAGAACAGCCAAGGTGAGGAAGGGCCTGCACAGAGATTTGTAGGGGGAAGTGGGGGGAGGTAGGACGAGGCTTGGCTGGAATGAAAACCCAGGGTTTGTGAGAGGAAGAAGAAAACCTAGAGGGCTTCCATTCACAAAACTCCACAGAGAAAGGGTTCTCCCTACTGGCAACTCTGGGCAAGAGTCTCAGTATTTTTATCTGGAAAGTGGGCATAACAGGCTTGTTGTGGAGATTAAGCGAGACAAATAACGAAGATGAAATAATGCCTGGCACAAAGTGCTCAATACAATATAGCAATAATATATACAATATAATATTATTATATTACTGTGGATGTAGTATTATTTACTCTTATCTGAGCCCTAACTCTCCTTCCAGCTTCAGAATCTGGGCTCCCGCGCTGCATCTTTTTAAGAAATGCGTCCCTCCCAAGTGTGTGGTTCACCTTCTTAGTGGCTCCCTGCTGCCGACAGCAGCCATCACGGGGTGGAGCAGGGTAGAGGCTCCCCTGCTCATTACTCAGGGTTTCCAAGGCCCTGGCAGGGACTCCCTCCTCCTTCTCTTCTCCAGGCGGAGCTCCCTCTCCCGCGGGATAGGAAGTGTGTGTGTTTGCAGAGAGAGGGAGTCTCCCCCAGTTCTTACGCCTACAGTCATTCTCAGGGAGCCAGGCCCCGAAGCCCTCTGTCCTGATTGCACCGGGCACCTGTTCCGAGCCTACCCCCTTCCTCCAAGCCCCACAGGGGTCCTGCTGGCCCAGCAGTCATGCAATATATGGGCTAGCCTGGGTTCCAGCACAAACCTGCTGTGTGACCTTGGGCAAGTCCCTTTCCTTCTCTGGGTCTCGGTTTGTTCCTGTGATAAAAGAGGAGGAAAGAATTACAATCCCATGATTTAATGATGTAAGTTATTCGGATGGGAAAAGGGAAGGGGAAAGTTAAGGAAAACAGGGATATTACCCAGTAGAGTCAGGGCGCTGGTTTTCAACGCAAAGCAATTGGAGGAATTATCAGAATAACTCTTCTTCAGTTACCCGGGTAATCACAGAAACGTAGACCGGGTTTGACCAATTCTCAGACTCTGAGAACACGTCCGTCTGCTTTCCTTCTCTGGTTCCAGCCCGGCCCCTTCCAGGGGCTTTAACCCTGTTTACAGAAATGGGAATTTGCATGATGAAAACAACCCCAGCCCGGGCTGAGATTTTACTGCGCTTGGCACCAGGCTCGGAAAAAGCGGCTGCATAGCCAATTACTGGAATTCTTAAACACAAATAATATTTTATGGGATCAGTGGGCTGGCGCGGGGCCGCCGCACCCGGCGCGGCTCCTCCGCCCACAAACAAGCTCCGATTGTGTGGCGGACGAGCGTGCCAGCCCTGGGGTGGGAGAGTGGTGGACAGCAGGTCGCCACCCGGGGAGGGTCCCAGCGCGGGCAGGTGCAGCGCGGGGCTCGGCGGCGCCGGCGCCCGG
>NW_004444001.1:6994042-7005564 GCF_000243295.1 Trichechus manatus latirostris | reverse complement strand
GGCACTGCGGTGGCCGCCGCGCCGCCTCCGGAAGGCCGGCTTCCCGGAACAGCCCGAGGGCGGCGGGGAATCTGCGCCGAGGCCCTGGAGCCGCCCCTGGCCTTCCCTCTGCCGCCCGAGCCGCGCAGGCCGCGCCCAGGGGGCCAGTGCAGGCGTCGAGCACAGCCAGGACCCCCGGGAGCATTATCACGCCCAGGAACCCCATTCCCGGGTTCCCGAGACTGCCAGGCCTGGGCCGGGCCCCGAGAGGCTCTCCGTCGCTGCCCTGGGTCTCTTCCTCCGCGGTCAGCTCGCCTCCCCGCCGAGCGGCTGCCCCAGCACGCACAGGGTTAAGCAGGAGCAGGTGTGTCGCCAGATGCCGCAGACCACCCCCCTCCCCGGCCGGCCTCCTCCTCCTCCGCCCACCCGCTCAGAACCAAACAGTCCCAAATAAAAGTGCTATTGTTGCCGGGCCTTTCCCCACCCCCGTCGCTGCCCCGCCACCTGGAGCGGAGCCCGGTCGCCTCTTCACCTGCCCCGGGGCCAGCCGTGGGGAGGGGAAGTGAGGCCTCCGAGCGGGGACTTCCGCTCCCCTGGCCCCAGCTTCCCTTCCCCCAGTGTCCCCAGCGCTGACCCCTGGGTCCAGTGGCGGGCGCCACCAGCGTGGGGCGCGGGGGGGGGGGGCTCCTTTCTGGCATGGGTTCTGGCCTCTCCGCACCCCTCCCCTCTAACCCCATCCTCACTGGCTGAGGAAGCCATGGGGTTTACAAAGCTTGGAGAACACGAGGCCCTGTGCGAGGCACCCAGAACAGCGCTAGGCTCACCAGGGCTCGGCCATTGGCAGATGGTACTTTATAATTATTATTTGTCCCGCAACAAAACAAGGAAGACAGGACAGGAGTGATGATTCCCTTTTTACAGAAGAAGAAACTGGACCGGGAGAAGCGAAGTGCTTAACTCAAAGCCAAATGCAAATGTTGGTATATGTCGGGCTTCACACAGAACTCACGTCTCTTCTGGCACCGGGAGCCGTAGTGTGCTCATTTGATGGACAAGGAATGTGGGACCCCAGAAACTGGCAGCCTGGCACCGCCCCGGACTCATTGTGGGACCTTGGCGTGTTACCTTTCATCTTAGTTTCTTAAATTGGGAAGGGGTGGGGTGGGTGGCCTAGCCCGATTCCTGAATCCTAACACCAACACTTGGAACCCACGGGGCTAGCTGACCCTCGCAAGTCTGGAGTCCCGGAGTGGGACTCCACGCGTGAGCGGGGCAGTTACGGCCTGTGCAGCGGGAGGAAAATGTTTCCCCTTCGGCTCCCCATCTCCGCCAGCCTCCCGCCGCCCCGCCTTCATCCCTCCCAGCCGGCCCCGGGAGGCTGAACTGCGAGGTTAAATAAATATCTGACGGTGGCTCAAGGAAACGAGTCAAGACGGTTGCCGACAGAAGAAACCCAGACCTCGGCGGAGATCCGCCCCCAAGCCGGAGCTGCCCACGATCCTCCCCCGATCCGAGCGGAGCCCTCAGCCCTCTCGGGCCTCGCCTAAGCTCCCCAAGATAGGCAGCCCCCCTCCAGGCGCCATTCCTCTCCCGGGAACTCCCCTAGCTCCCGAGAATGTAGAGCTGGGGCTGGGGGCGTACCGCCGCCCTCCGGCCCGGGTCTGCGCGCAGGTTACCGTATTTCCTCTCTCCTGCGCCCTAGGTTTTGAGCGCAGGTATTTAACGTGCAGGTCGGTGTTCTCAGTCCTTTTGCTACTGTGGGAAGAACTCTGCTGGAGTCCAGAGACTTGGGTTTTTGTTTCTGGTATCTTAGCTCTACCATTAATCTCTCGCCTTATCTTCAGACCCGTAAATCCAGTTTCCTGTTCCCACCTGAACGTCTAGCCAAATCCACTGCCATCGAGTCGGTTCCAACTCATAGCTACCCTTCAGGACAGAGTAGAACTTCCCCTTAGAGTTTCCAAGGCTGTAAATCTTTACGGGAGCAGATTGCCACATCTTTCTCCCCGAAGCAGCTGGTAAATTCAAAATACCGACCTTTTAGTTAGCAGCTGAGCGCTTAACCACTGTGCCACCAGTGTTCCAGACATCTAGCAGGCATCTCAAACTCAACTTGTCCAACTTTGAAAGCCTGCTCCCCTCAGTCTTCTCTGTCTCCGAAAATGGCAACTTAATCTTTCCAATTGCTCAGGAAGAAAATCTCGGAGTTATTTTGACGCCTCTTTTCCTCTCGTTACTCATCCAAATGCATTAGTAAATCTTGTTCACTCTTCCTTTAAAATACGTCCAGAATTTGCTACTCTTCACCACTTCACCACTTACCCTTCTATGCCAAGCCTCCACCTTCTCTTGCCTGGGCTATCACAACACCTTCTAACTTGTCCCTCTGCTCCTGCCCTTGTCTGCTTCAGTCTGTTCTCAACAGAGCAGCCAGGGTTATCTCTTAAAAGCCAAAGTCAGGCCATGCCCCTTTTCTGCCCAAAATGCTCCAGTGACTACACATCTTACTCAGAGTAAAATGTCCTTACAAAGTTGTAGGTGATCTGACCCCCTCTCTGCCCTTCCCTGCTACCTCTCCACCCTCACTCTGCCCCAGCCACACTGGCCTCCTCACTGGTCCTCAGGCAGTGTGATGGATTGAATTGTGTTCCCCCAAAGTATGTGTTGTAAATCCTAACATCTATGCCTGTGATTATAATCCCATATGGGTATGGGTTGTCTTTGTTATGTTAATGAGACAGGATCAGTGTAGGATGTGTCTTGAGTCAATCTCTTACAAAATATAAAAGAAACAGATTAAGCAAGCAGAGATGGGGGAAGATAGATGCCAAGCCACATGGAGATCTCCAAGGAACCAGGAAACAGAAGCTGAAGAGACAAGGACATTTTCTGCGAGCTGACAGAGAGAGAAAAGCTTTCCCTGGAGCTGGTGCTCCGAATTCAGACTTCTAGCCTCCTAAACTGTGAGAAAATAAATTTCTGTTTGTTAAAGCCGCTCACTTGTGGTATTTCTGTTATAGCAGAACTAGGAAACCAAGACAGGCAGGTCAGCACACTCTACCTCAGGAACTCTGCACTTGCTATTCCCTCTGCCTGGAATAATCTTTTTCCAGATTCCTGTATGGCTCCTGTATCTTCCCTCACTTTGCTAATTCTTTCTCTGATCAACACTACTTCCCCCCTCTCATACACCCACCAGACACTCCTCATATCTCTTCTCCTGCTTTACTTTTCTTGGTGGCATTTATCACCATCTGTCATGGATTGAACTGTGTCCCCCAAAAAATGTCTATAGCAACTTGGGTAGGTCATGATTAGCAGTATTTTATGTTGTGTAATCTGATGTGATTTCCTTATGTGTTGTAAACTCTAGCACTATGATGAGGTAATATGTGATCTCCTTAAGTATCGTAAATTCTATCACTGTGATGAGGTTATGCTGATGAGGTTTACAAGATTAGATAGTGTCTTAATCCAGTCTCTTTTCAGATATAAAAGAGAGAAGTGAGTAGAGACACATGGGAAACTCATACCACCAAGAAAGCAGTGCTGGGGGCAGAGCGCGTCCTTTGGACCTGAGGTTCCTGCGCTGAGATGCTCCCAGACCAAAAGAAGACTGATACATCACAAAGACCTTCCTCCAGAGCTGCCAGGAAGAGAGCCTTCCCCTGGAGCTGATGCCTTGAATTTAGACTTGTAGTTCACTGCACTGTGAGAGAATAAATTTCTCTTTGTTGAAGTCATCCACTTGTGGTACTTCTGTTACAGCAGCACTAGACGACTAAGACACCATCTAATACGCTACGTATTTATACCTGCTGATCTGTCTGTCTGTCTCCTACCATGAGATTGTAGGTGCTTGGCTGCTAACCAAAAGGTTGGCAGTTCGAATCCACCAGCTGCTCCTTGGAAACCCTATTGGGCAGTTCTACTCTGTCCTATAGGGTTGCTATGAGTCAGAATCAACGCGACAACAATGGGTTTGGTTTTTTGGTTTTATGAAGGCAGTCGTTTAGAAAAATTCTCAGCCCCTAAAACAGTGCTTGACGTCTAGTGTTACTGCTGTTAGCTGCAGTCAATTTGGCCCCTGACTAGGCAACCCCATGCACACCAGAACGAAACGCTGCCCGATCCTGTGCCGTCTGCATCATCTCCATGACTGGTTGCGGATCAGACTGTTGTGACCCCATAGGGTTTTCACAGGCTGCATTTTGGAAGTAGATTGCCAGGCCTTACTTCCTAGTCCATCTTAGTCTGGAAATTCCACTGAAACCTGTTTCAGCATCATAGTAATATGTAAACCTCCACTGACAGACAGGTAGTGGCTGTGAATGAGGGGAACTGGCCAGGAATCTACCTTGGGTCTCCTGCATGGAAGGCGAGAATTCTACCACTGAACCATCAATGTCTTCTGACACATAGTAGGTACTCAGCAAATATTTGTTGAATGAATGAACAAATGAAGGAATAAGCGAGTCTCTTTTCCTTACTGGGCCTTACTTTCCTCATCCGTACAAGTGAGTTGGACCCAATTAAAGCCCACCCCTCAGCTTTGAGAACCCCATGGCTCCTTCTAAATCTCACCTGTGAAACTTTCAGACCTAGGTCTTCTGTAACATACCTGGTGGGGTGGGAAGAGGAGGGACTGGGCAAGGGTACGCTGGGTTTTGTGGGAGGGGAGACCTGAGGCCAGGTTGCTCGGAGAAGGTTGGTCAGAGAGGGGATGGAAGAGAAGCCTCCTCCCCCATTGAGGGAGCTGGTCCCTTCTTTCACTCCCCCGGGGCCCTCTCTCCTCTGACTGGAAGCACCTTGGTCACCTGGAGAAGCAGAGCCTGGGGGATGCCAGCTCTGTAAAATATTCCCAAGAAGTTGTGGGGAGGTGGTGGTTTTGAGGGGCTGAGGGTGGTCTGGGGAGTGTTCCAAAGAGACAAGGATCTCCAGAAATGCCAAATTGCCACCTTCCCTGATCTTTTAGGGACCAGGAGAGGTAAGTGGGTGCTAATCAATCAGTTATTTGTTCAGGCTACATATACTAAGGAGTTCCTGTGTGGTGCAAATGGTTAAGCACTCGGCTGCTAACTGAAAGGTTGGAGGTTTGAGTCTACCTAGAAGTGGCTTGGAAGAAAGGCTTGGTGATCTACTTCTGAAAAATCAACCATTGAAAACTCTATGGAGCACAATCTATTCTGACACAGACAGGGTCCCATGAGTCCGAGTCGCCTTGACAGAAACTGGAAGTAGTGAACATATACTAAAATGCCTTCACACAGAGGTCTCCAGGGCAGAGACACAGGGACTCCTAAGGCTGCAGGGGAGAGGAAGGGGCAATGCTCAGGATGGGTCTTTAATGGCTGAGCTGACTTTTTGATACGCACTGGGAGTCTCAGGTGAATAAGACCTAGTTCCCATGCTGGAGAAGCTCAGTCTAATTGTTATGGATTGATTGTGTTCCCCCAAATTTATGTTGAAGTCCTAACCCCTGGTACCTGTGACCTTGTTTGGAAATAGGCCCTTTGAAGATGGTATCAGTTAACATGAGGTCCTACTAGAGTAGAGTGGGTCCTAATCTAATCTGAGTGATGTCCTTATAAAAGAGAAGAGACTCGAAGGGAAGATGGCCTTGTGAAGATACATCTACAAGCCAAGGAACTCCAAGGAAAGCCTGGGGCTACCAGAAGCTGGAAGAGAGAGGAAAGATCCTCCTCTAGAGACAACAGACAGCATGATCCTGCTGACACCCCGAATTTGAACTCGTAGCTTCCAGAACTGTGAGGCAATAAATTTCTGTTCTTACAAGCCATTCACTTTGTGGTACTTTGTTACAGCAGGATGAGGAAACTAATACACTAGTATCTAATTGTTTTTAAAAATAATGTGTTATAACTATGTGATGTATTTGGGGACAGAGGGAAATCACATCTCTTCCCATGGTGGGAGGGCATGTCAAAGGAGGTCCCCTGGAGGAGGTAACATGCCTGAGCAAGCCTTAAAGATGCACAGACAAAGGGGCAGGGCACAACTGCAGTGCTAGCATTTCCCGATCATTGGGGTGATGAGGTAGGATATAAGCATGGTGATTCGGGAAGGTGAGTTGTAGGGTACAACCCAGGTGTCAACTAGCTCTATGCCTGGGCAGATCTGCATGAGGCAGAGAAGGCTGACTTCAGGGAGGTTACCATCTAGTCCAGAGGGCCCTCTCGTTCATTCAGATATCATCCCCTGAAGGCCCCTGGTGTGCCCAGCCTGGGACTAGACCCTGGGGGAGGCAGGGACTAGTGGGCAGGAGACCTCAGCTGTCAACAGCTCTGCTTCAGGCTGCCTGTGTGACCCTGGGTGAGCCTGGGACCTTTCTGAGCCTCAGTTCTCCCATCTGTAAAGAAATGATTGAGAATTCCACCAGCCCTGCGTGACTCATGGACTAGACATGAGGGTCAAATGAGATAATCCCACAACACACATTTATACGTGTATGACAGAGGGGGAAGAAATGACACGTAAGGCAAAGTCTGAGTCCTTCAAGAGATTGGAGTATGGGCGTAAAGTTCAGAGGCCCCTCTCTAGGCCAAGAGACACATGAAACGCCACCCCTCCCCTCTATTTTAGTCTGGGTCTTGGTGACGCCTCTTGGGACTGCCTGACTCCCCAGCCTTACTCTTGAGTTGGCCTCCTTTCTGACCAGAGACATCCAAATGAAGGCTCCCCCTTGTGGCATTTCCTGGAATGACAGGTCTCAGTATCTCTTGATTAAGAAGGTATGGCCTGGTTGACCACAAAAAGGGAGCAGGAAGAGGCCAGGAGAAGGAGAATCTGAAGGCCTGGGAAGGTAACAGGGCAAATCTGTGAAGGAAGTAAGTCCTAAACAAGAACATTAAACTGGAAGGGCCCTGGGGCCTTCTCCCCACATCCCATTTTACAGATGAGAAAACTGAGGTTTAGGGAAAGGGAAGTTAGAGGCAGGTCCGTAACTCAGGTGTCCACACACTCCTACATGGATGCTCGTTCCATTACATGAAGTATCATATGCATGTATACAACTCAATGAACAAACAGTACAGATGAGAAATTCCCTCTATGTCCGTCAGCATCCTCCCACGGGCCTCTGACTGAGCAGTGGGCTCTCTCAGGGTAAAGACTCCCACATGCCGAAGACTGCATCTACAGTGGCTAGTATAAGCTCAGTGTTAAGCTATTTTAGGGCCAAAGATCAGAAGTAGACAGCTCACCCGGAATTTTCTCTTCTTACTGAAGTATGGGTACAGGGATGAAAATGGGGATACAACCAAATCCAGTCCTACTTAGAGATCAGAGTCCCTGGGTGGCGTAAATATTTAATGTGCTCAGCTGCTAACTCAAAGGTTGGAGGTTTGAGTAAACCCAGAGGCACCTTGGAAGAAAGCCCTAGTGATCTATTTTTGAAAAATCAGCCATTGGAAATCCTATGGAGCATAGTTCTTCTCCAACACACAAAGGGCTGCCATGAGTCAGGGTCAACTCGACAACAACTGGTTGGTTGGACTTAGAGACAGAGAACGACCAGCTCAGCCAGATGTGTATATGTGTTTGTGTGGTACAAGTATGGTTATGAAATACTTTATGACCCAAAGTCCTTTTATGTGCATTTCTTATTTAGTCCTCAATGGTATTATTAGCCCGTTTTAGAGACGAGAACAGTGACTCACAAAAAGGCTTTGTAAGGTCAGGAAGAACATTAGAGAGGGACCAACGAAGTGCATACAGAAGGTGCTCAACAGATGTCATGGACTGCCCGGGGACTGCCTTATTTTTCTGTCATTTATTTTTTGTTCTCATCCTTTTATTCATATAATACTTTTCAACCTTAATACAATCCGTAGTAATTTGGGCTTATTGCTTTTGTTGTTGTGTGCTGTTAAGTCGATTTTTGACTCAGAGAGATCTCATGTGACAGAGTAGAAATGCTCCACAGGGTTTTCTAGGCTGTAATCTTTACTGAAGCACATTGCCAGGTATTTCTCCCTCAGAGTCAGTGGGTGGGTTTGAATCGCCAACCTTTCGGTTAGTAACCAAGTGCTTAACTCCTTTGGACTGCCTTGTTTTTACTGAGCTGATTTTAGGAGATAATTCCCAGCCGGAGGTCTCCTCCCCCCATGAGGGAGATTTCTCCTGTCTTCCTTGGATCTTGGCAGCTTGGAGGGGCTTCTGGCTCTATGTTTAAGGGTGGAGTGGGGAGTGGTCACAAAGATGCAGTAGAGGAAGATGGGGTGGCTAGTTGAAGGGACTACTTGTCTGAGTTGAATTGAGGGGCTTCCAAATAGCCACCCCACTGGCTGGCTGATGGTGGGCCTGGATTTCTAATCATCCCAGGGGTTAGAAAGCAGAGGTGGGCTTGAGGACCCCTGTGAAAATGTACAGATGTTATCTAGGAGCCAGGGGAAGATCCTCTTGCCCTGTTCCATTGGTACTTTAGCAAAGGTACTCAGTGGATAGAAGAAATACTGGGAATGGAGTGCCACAGTCTGGGTGCTAGTGCTGACCTTCAGGTGCTCTCTGACCCTGCACAGTGTAAGCAGTGGTTGGGATGGCCAGATCTGCCTGGGTTCACAGTCCCGCTTCCCCACATAATAGATCTGTGACCTTGACTTAACCTCTCTGAGCCTCAGTTTGCTTATCAGTAAAATGGGGAAGAATAATAGGACATACTCAAAGATTGTTGAAGTATTAAATGAACGACCCACGCAAAGTGCTTAGAAAAATGCTTCACCCAGAGTAAGCACCCAATAAATGCACTTAATCTATTACTGGGAAAGATTCTTCTGTCTGAGTTGCAAAATTATCACCTGTACAGTGAAAGGGGTGGGGTAGACGAGCGATTTTAAATTGTAGGGGGCAGAGCTTCCTGGAGAAGGCACATATCAGAATTTGTAGGGGGATAAATTATAGAAAGGAAAACAGTCTCTGGTGCGGCGTGAATTACAGGATCGATACACAGGTTTAAGCTCCCTTCTGACTCTGACGTTATTATGTGGCGTTTAGGTTATTGTCTCAGTCTGGAGGGCAATGAAGTCCAGGATAATATCATATTGGATGGCTGGGGACCCCAAGCAAATCCTGGCAGCTGAAGTGTTGGTGCCAAGAGGGCATCTTGGGAGGTGAGTCTCAGGTCCTGAGGGTCTGAATTGTCCTGCGTCCGGCCTGTCCCTGATGAGTAGGTTTGAGTAGAGGAGGAAGGAGGGGTCTTCGTCGGAGAGGGGCCGGCGAGGAAGATGTCTTGCCCATCATGTTTACTGGGCTGCACTGAATGATGACTAAATGCCAGGATCTGGCTTCAGGCAATTGCCTAAATCATTTAGGGGTTGACAGGGGAGGGAGGGAGGAGCATGGGGAGCTGGGAGGAGAATGTTCTTGTAATTCTTCAGTCTGAGGTACATTAAGGAGCCATAAGCCATGTCGAGAGCTTGAATTACATTAGAGAGATTATCCTGTTACAGTTCATAATCCTGGATAATATACAGTCTTGGAGCACACCTGCCTGTGATAAATCTCCCCCGGTAATGGCCTGACCCTGGGGACCCAGGGAGGCTGGGGCAGCTGGCAGGGGCTCTCAGAGTGGACGCAGCCTTGGAGGAGGCACCTGTGAGCCCCATTATCCTCCGGACTGATCTTCACACCCCCTACGCCTGCCTCTGGCTGGAGGGAGCTGGGAGCATCGAACTTCTCCATCTCCGTTTGAAGTGTTTGGTTCCCTAGGGCCCTTCCAGCCTTAGCCCCCACTCCATAACCCACCTCACTACTCTGTAGGCCAGGCCATTGGCACCTCTGTCTCCAGGCTCTCCTCTCTCTGAACACCTTCCCCCTAATCTCTAAACCCAGCCTGTCAATTCATGGTCCAGGAAGGACAGAGAACCCCCGGTGACACCCCGGTCAGCTCCAGCACTCACCGTAAGAGCCTTGCTCTTTACTAGGTGCACTGACCTAGTAAAGATCCCACACTGACAGCCCACTTAGCTCCAAATCACAACACTGACCTTCCCTTTTGAATGGGGGTATATCATGCTACATACAAGGTCAGTAAATGCTTCCTGAGTATCTATCTCCCCAGGTACACTGCAAGTACCATGCGATCAAGAAAACAGGACTCCTGCCGCCACATTCAGCGTAGAGAGGTTAAATAACTTGCCCAAGGTCAAGCGGCTAGTTAATGGCAGAGCCAGGATTTGAACGCAAGTGGCCTGGCTCCAGAGCCTGTGCTTTGCCCCTACAGAGCACTGTCTCTCCATCCTGTGTCACTAGCGGGCTTGGCCTTACTCTCTGTGAGCTGTCAAATCCTTACTAGAGTGTATTTGCCTTACATTAGGGTTCATCACAGGCCAAAAGGGTGACTCTTTCATGGTGTATCTTTGGGTGGGACGGCACTTGAGAGTCCTAGGTTCATCTTCAGCCTTTTCTGGAAGCCCTCCCCACTACCTGATCTCATGGACAGTCCCCAGTTAGCCTGGCCAGCAATTGCCCAGCCCCAGCAGCTTCTCTCCCCAGCCTGTAGCTCAGCATCCAGCTGCCGGGAGGCCTGGAAGTTTCTGGGTAATTGCCACATGTCCCTGCCACAAGCCCCATCTGCCTCAGGCACCCCTCCACCACTCCCCTTCTCAAACACACAGAACATGTGTCCCTGTATCTGGGCACATCCTGTACCTGGGCACATCTTGTACCTGGGCACATGAAGGGCACATTCCCGGACCCTCTGGGGTTAATGACGTTTCTAGGGCTACAGCTAATTTTTATGAGACTCAGGTTCTCCTAAAAAGAAATCACAGCTATCATTTATCATTTGTTGAGTACTCACTAAGTGCTGTGCCCTGGGTTATGCTTTTGACCTGAATTATCTCATTTTACTCTATGCCAGCCCTATCAAGTAGGAGATACACATATATGTGTGTGTGTGCGTATAGTGGTGCAGTGGTTAAGCATTTGGCTGCTAACCAAAAAGGTCAGCAGTTCAAATCCACCAACCACTCCTTGGAAATCCCATGGAGCAGTTCTTCTCTGTCCTATAGGGTAGCTATGAATCAGAATCGACTCAACAGCAATGGGTTTGGATTTATATATATCTGTATGTATGTAATATATATATAAAAACCCACTGCTGTAGTGTCAATTCCAACTCATAGTGACCCCATAGCATTTCCAGGGCTATAAATCTCTGCGAAAGCAGACTGCCACATCTTTCTCCAGCTGAGCTGCTGGTGGTTTCAAACCACTGACCTTTCAGTTGGCAGTCAATATAGGTGTACACACACACACACACACACACACACACACACACACACACACACACATGAATGTGCGTATATATATATCCCAACCAAACCCACAACCATCAAGTTGATTCTGACTCATAGCGACCCTGTAGGATAGAGTAGAACTGCCCATAGGGTTTCCAAGGCTGTGATCTTTAGGGAAGCAGACTGCCACATCCTTCTCCTGTGGAGCGACTGTGGGTTTGAACCACTGACCTTTTGGCTACCAGCCGAACACTTTAACCACTGTGCCACCAGGGCTCCATATAT
>NW_004444001.1:6942852-6993942 GCF_000243295.1 Trichechus manatus latirostris | reverse complement strand
ATATATATATATATATATATATGTTGTTGTTAGCTGCTGTCGAGTTGGCCCGCAACTTATGGCAACCCCATGCACAATGAGACTGGGCTGTTGTGATCCATAGGGTTTTTATTGGCTGATATTTTGGAAGTAGATAGCCAGGCCTTTCTTCCTAGTCTGTCTTAGTCTGGAAGCTCCACTGAAACCTGTTCAGCATCATAGCAACATACAGACTCTACTGACAGATGGGCGGTGGCTGTGCTTGAGGTGCATTAACTGCGAATAGAACCTGGGTCACCTGCATGAAAAGTGCAAATTCTACCACCGAGCCACCACTGCTTCTGTGTAATACATATACATATATAACAATTTTTATTTTATAGATGAGAAAGTGGTTAACTACAGTGCCATAGATCAATGCTTAGTAAAGACCGGGCTCGAATTTAAACCCATGCCTGCTAGCTCTAGAGCACATACACTTAACCCTGGATGCCACACTGCCTTCTTATGGTGAGTGCCAGTCACCCCAGGCTGCCTCCCAGCTCCATCTCCACCCAGGCGCACACTTCCCCATCCCTTCTCTCGTCCCTGCAGACATCTCTGCTACCCTCCTCCCTACCTCTCTGCTGCCAGGTTCCAGAACTCCCCTGCATTCCAAGCTACTCAGTGCTTCATGAATTCACCCCTTCCCGTGTACTTCCACATCATTCATCCAGAGACAGAGCCGCAGCATTTTGATCACTCACCCATCCATTCATTCCCATCATTCATTCATGGAATTCTGGAATGTCAGGGCTAGAAGGGGCCTTAGAGATTATCTGGTCCAGTGGTTTTTAAACCAGAACACGTTTTTCAAAGAAAAGCTTCTGTGGAAGTTCTATAGAGAAATCAGACAGACAGGTGGGGGTGGTACCCAGAGTTCTGCCTTGTGAGCCCCATCCCACCCATTGTGACCCTCTGCCCTCTGCTCCCAGAGAACAGCTGGGAAACAACTGCCCCCCCCCATTCCTCCCTCGCACGTTGTAAACCAGGACACTGAGGTTCAGGGAGTGAAATGAGTTGCCGCTGGCCAGGGACCATTTCCAGGCACCCAGTCCCTAAGAACCCTTTGCCTTTAGTCACTGACTGAGGGTTTACTGTTGCAGTAACTGATTCTCTCCAAGCTCTGAGATGCACAGGCCTGGGTCTTAACCTCAGTTCCCACTTACTACTTACAAAACTATACGACCTTGGGCAAGGAAATCATGTAACCACTGGTGCCTTCCATCTGTTTTCTCCTCTGAAAAATGGGAATAATGACAGGACCTACCAGTTTTTGTTTTCTATTGCTGTGTAACAAATCACCTCCCAAGTTAGTGGCTTAAAACAACCTCCTAGGTCTGCAGGCTGGCTGGGCTCAGCCTGGCGGTTCTGCTGGTCTTGCAATTGCAGTCAGAAGGTTGTTGGGGCTGTAAGCATCTGTGCACTCTCAGCACATCTCCTCTCCACGTAGTCTCTCCAACAGGGTAACCGCAGTTCTTACAGAGCAGCTCAGAGTTCCCAAAAGCACAAGACTGGAAGCTTCCAGGCCTTCTTAAGGCTTAGGCCCAGAATTGACACAGCCTCACTTCTGCTGCTTTCTACTGGTTAAAAATCCAAGGGGAAGAGAAATAAACTCTACCTTTCAATTGGAGAAACGACAAAGAATTTGTAGTCATCTTTAGCCCACCACAGCCTATGTGACCTTGAGTTATAAAGTCTGAGCAAGAAAGTCAGTCTTTCTAATTTTCCATCTGTGTCCTCATCTGTGAGGAATAAACAAATTAATCCACAGAAAGTACTTCAAACAGTGGCCTGCGCAGAGTCAGCACTCACTTCATGTTAGCTAGAGCTATTTTTATTTCTAGCCCATGTGTTTAGCACTGTGCTAGGTAACTGGATGGGGGCAGGCCTACAAGAGTAATGACAAACATAGTTTCTACCCTTGATAATAGATAATCTAGTTCATGAGATAAAATTAACACACGTAGAGATCAAACTACTAATTCAGGCATTGTGTAATTGAGGAGTCACGAGAGGTGCAGATAACATGTGCTTGAGGAAGCTGGAGGACAAAGAGATGGGATGTGGGTGATGGGTGGCCTGTGAAAGCATCACAGAGGGAGAAAGGTGCCTTTGAGAGGCAGGGTGGTCTAATGGGTAAGAGCACAGACTTGGAGCCAAACTCCCTGTTTTCAAATCTTAGCTCTTCCACTTTCTCTCTTTATTTTTTTTTTTATTTAAATTGTGGCAAATATATATGTAACAAAATACTTGCCATTTCAACATTTTTTATGTGTACAATTCAGTGACATTAATTCCATTCATCATATTGTATAACCATTGCCACTATCTGTTTCCAAATTTTTTTGTCCCCCTTAACAGAAGCTCATGTCCACTAAGCGATCAGTTTCCTTTCCCCCTGACTCCCTCCTGCCCCTAGTAACCACTAACAAACTTTAGTCTCTATACACTTGGCTAGTCTAGATATTTTATGTAACTGAGATCATACAATCTTGGTCCTTTTGTGTCGGACTTGTTTCACTGAGATAATGTGTTCAAGGTTCATCCATGTTGCCACAGGTATCAGGACTTCATTTCTCGTTATGGCTTCCACTTTCCTGATGTGCCCTATATAACCTTAGCAAGAAGCTTAGGCTCTCTCTGCCTCAGTTTCCTTTCTATAAACTGTATCTATATCATAAGGTTCAAGTGAAGATTAAATGATTTATTTCCTATAAAGGACCTTGAAGAACATTTAGGACGTGGTAAGCATTCAACAAAGGTTAACCTCATCCATAACTGGTAAAGAGAGGAGGCCTTGGCTAGATGAAGAGATGGAGGCCCCCGGATGGAGGAAAGAGTGACTGCACGTGTGAAGCAGGAAGATGGGTTTGTCATGCTCAGGGTGCAGCAGAGGAACTAAGTCAGAGGGGAGGGTGAAGGGCAGACCACAGGGAGCCTTCAAGCCCAATTTGAATATTTGGACTTGATTCTCACAGATGAAGGGGGGCTAGTAAAGGCTTCTAACAAGAGAGAGATGACGTCTGGCTGTGTCTTAGAAAGAGACCCCTCAAAGTGGTATGTAGGTGGGTTAAAGACAGGGAGACGGCTTAGGAAGCTATTGTCATAATCTCGTCACAATGCAGGGCTATCCTGAGCCACTGTCAAGGCAGAGGGAGAGTGCAGGCCTGGGCAGCCTGAAGAGACATTTAGAAGAGGGAGTAACTGCAGGAGGTAGGGGTGCCCCTGCCTCCTGCCCCCTCCACCCACTGGCTGCTGGCTTCCAGCCTGGCCTCCTCCTTCCTGGGAAAGGCCTGAAGGGTGCATTCAGTAGGGGCAGGGCACTGGGGAAGCTGAGGGCCAGCCCCAACACCCAGAGAATGGACTGGATCCCACCTGGTCCCAAGGTGTAGACCTGGATCAAAAAGGAGCAATTCTGAGAGTTAGCTATGGCCCAAACCAGGCCTGCAGGCCCAGAGTGGCTGGCTGTGAGCAGGGACCCAGAACTGGCTCTCAGTTGTATGTGTGTGTGTCATGGATTGAACTGTGTCCCCGAAAAATATCTGTCAACTTGGCTAGGTCATGATTCCCAGTATTGTATGATTATCTACCATTTTGTCATCTGATGAGATTTCCCTGCGTGTTGTAAATCCTATCACTAAGATGTAATGAGATAGATTAGTGGCAGTTACATTGATGAGATCTACAAGATTAGATAGTGTCTTAAGCCAATCTCTTCTGAGATATAAAAGAGAGAAGCGAGCAGAGAGACATGGGAACCTCATACCCCCAAGAAAGCAGTGCCAGGAGCAGAGTGCGTCTTTGGACCTGGGGTCCCTGTGCTGAAAAGCTCCTAGACCAGGGAAAGATTGATGACAAGGACCTTCCTCCAGAGCCAACAGAGAGAGAAACTCTTCCCTTGGAGCTGATGCCCTGAATTTGGACTTCTAGCTGTGAGAGAATAAATTTCTCTTTGTTAAAGCCATCCACTTGTGGTATTTCTATTATAGCAGCACTAGATGACTAACACAGAGTGGGTATGAGAGAGAAAGAAACAGTAAGTATAGGTGTGAGAGAAAGAGTCTGTGAAACAGATAGTATGTGTGTACTTGAGAGAGAGAAAGTGTGTGTGTGTGAGACAGTGTGTGTGGGTGTATGAGTGTGTGTGTGAGACAGTATGTGTGTGACACAGAAAATGTGTGTGAGAAGCTGACCGTGTGTATGTGTGTGAAAGTGTGAGAGTGAGAAAAAGTGTTTGCGTGAGAGATTCGAGCATATAAAGACAGAATATGTATATGTGTGTGACAGACAGTGTGTGAGAAAGTATATATGTGTGAGAGAGTGTGTATAAATATGTGTGTAAGAGACAGAATACGTGTATGTGTGTGAGAGACAGTATGTGTCTGTATGAGAGAAAGTGTGTGTGTGAGAAGAAAGACTGAGTATGTATGTGTGTGTGTGAGAGAAAGTGTATTTGTATGTGTGAGAAAGAGTATGAGATGAGAGAAAGTGCGTTTGTGTGAGAGAGTGTATGTGTGTGTTTGTGTGTATGAGAGAGACTCTGAGTGTGTGACAAAGAGGGAAGAGGGAGACCATATGTCTATTTTCTTTGAGAAACAGATGTCTCTTCAAGTAGGTGAGAGAGTAAGAGAAGAAGGGAAGTGGGGTTAGAGGGTCAGTTCCACATGAGCAAATAGAGTGCCCCATGTACAGTGCCTTGTATGATTTTTCAGATATTTTCCTTTTCTCTTTCTCTCTAAATATTTCCTTTTCCGTTTGTTTTTCTTTCTTTCACGGTCTCCCCTCACACACCACCCACCCCAGCCCCCCAGCTCCCACACTCACACACAGTCACAGGCTTGGGCATTCTCTCTGTCTGAGGGTCCTCACGCCCAGGACTGGCCTGTGGTCAAAGCCTATGGGTAGGAGCGGGAAGCCCTCAGACCAGGGAACTCTCTTCACCCATCTCTGCCAGAACAGACACTTACTGAGCACCAACCAGGTGCCAGGCACTGGTCCAGGTCCAGGGGCCCAGGGGAAACCGGATTCTAGAATCCCCCTTGCCCGGTGGCCTTGCTTTGGATGAATGGGATGGGAAAGGACCATCTTTTGCTTAAGGCATAAAGGGCAGGAACAGAAATCTCCATCACTGTTCCTTTCTGGTTTGCCCTTGCTTTTCCTGGTTCTGTCTCTGCTTTTCTATCCCCTTTTCTGGTGAGAAAAGCAGAGAAATTGGAGTCTGAGAGTCCTGGGTTCAAATCCCAGCTCTGCCTCTTACAAACTGTGGGATCTGTAGCAAGTCACTGTACCTCTCTGGCCTGTTGCCTCCTCTGCAAAATGAAAATCATCATAATTTTTATTACTGGGTTCTTGGGAGAATTAAATGAGAAAGTGAATCCAAACACCTAGCAAAGGCATTCTCTCTTTTTCATCTCGTTTCTTTTGCTCTAGCCCTTTTCTTTCATTCACTGGAGAAATACTTACTGAGGAGAGTTCACTGTGGGTGGGGGGCTTGGGGCTGGGGGAGAAAGAGGTGGGCAGGAGGCATGGTCTCAGCTCTCCAGGAAATAAGATTTCAGCCTGAGCCTCCCAGCCCCATCCCCCTGGCTTCTGCCTTCCTCGTGTTCTGTCTTTATGCTTCAGGAAATGGGGAGCCACTGAAGGTTTCTGAGCAGGGGAGAGACACAGTTGGATCTGTGCTTTAGGACATGTAATCTGTGTGGGCGGGGGAAGTGGGGCCAGCAAAACCAGGGTCCTCCCTCCTTTTCTCCAGCTTTCCCTCTCCCTCCCTGCAACACTCCTCTCTCTCTCTCTCTCTCCCTTTTTCTCCTCTCCCTCCGTTCCTCTCTCCCCTTTGGCTCCCCCTGCGGCTTGCCAGCTGCCAGCAGATGACATCTCCTTTCATGTTTGGGGCTGAGCTCGGCTTTGAATGTTCGTTTGATTCCGTTAAGATAATAGCTGGTTCACTGTCAGATGCAGACTGATCAGTTAAAACCTTAATCACTGCCTGTCTTCTCACACTGCACTTATTTTTTAAGAGATTAATCCCCTCAGCCCTGCTCCATCTCACATTCAGCTTGGAAAAAAGGCAAGTTTTGTGTTATCCTTGTTATTATTATTGTTATTATTGTTGCCCTTGGTATTCTGCATATAAACTCCTTCCCTCTGTCGTTTCAACTATTTCTTTTTTTTTTTTCCGCCTCCTGGATCCCAGTCTTACCCCCAGCTCCTGGTGTTCTTTCTTTCCCCCTACCCTTCTCTCTCTCACATACACACGCTGGGACTGGCTCTCCAGATATAGTGTGGGCACAATACCCATGTACATGCCCTCCCTGTCTCCACATGCACTCTGGGTGTTCCGTGCCCAGCCAGGCATACGCACAGCAAGGCAGCTGGGAGGTGGTGCAGCTCTGTGCCTTGGGCAGAGCTCAGTCTCTGGAGTCAGATGGACCTGTCCCCGGCCCCCTCTCAGATAGCACATGCTAGGTGATCTTGGAGAGGAACCTCAGTTTCCTCATCTGTAAAATGGGCATGAGAACACGCACCTCAGGGAGGCTGTGAAGACATGTAGGGCCTGCACAGAGCAGGGGCTCAGCAGATGTTATTCTTGTTCCTCATTCCACCTCCCAGATTCCTGGGAAGATCTTCCCCAGAAGTTGCCCAAGCCCTCCCTGAGAGGATGTGTCCTCTCAAGGCATTTTTCTGATGTTCCTCACTTGATTGCCTGTCCCAGTGTTGGGAAGGGAGACTCTGCTTACACCGACCCAGAGGAAAGGAACCCAGATACCACTTGGTCCAACCCCCCAAGGTACATGAAGAGACTGAGGCTCAGAGAGGGGCTGACTTGTTCCAGGTCGCACAGCGAGTTAGGGCGGGGCTGGCATTAGAATTCAGTCCTCGCTGTGCACTACACTGCCCAGAGATAATCCATCAGTGAAGCAACCAGCAAACCTTCATTTGGCATTCATTATGGGCCCAGCACTAAGCCATTAAAACCATCATGCTGTGCCGAACTGGATGTTACACAGTATGGCACAGACCTGACCCTGCTCCAGATGGCACTGTAGGCATGGGAAGGCTTCCTGGAGGAGGCGGAGGGGGTAGCATTTGGGAAAGCACAACACCTAGGCAGGAAGGTGGAAATGAGTACCTGAGGGCCACTGGGGACCCCAGTCCAACTACTGGGGTTGGGCATGCACCGTGTTCTCTGGACTTAATGATACCAATACCAGCTGCTGTCAAGTTGACTCATGGTAAACCCCATGTGTGTCAGAGAAGAACTGCACTCCATAGGATTTTCAATGTCTGATTTTTTGGAAGTAGATCACCAGGCCTTTCTTCCAAGGGGCCTCTGGGTAGACTCGAACCTCCAGCCTTACGGTTAGCAGCCGAGTGCATTAACCATTTGCCCCACCCCGAGACTCCTCTCTGGATTTAGTGAGGTGATTTTACGGAGGTCGAGAGCTGCCTGCCTGTTCCATTTCCCTGTAAGTAGCAAAACAAAACAAAGCACAGGGTGACTTTGCGACTGAAGAGAGTCATGTCAGGTAGAAGGAAGAACTTTCTGACCTGGAGACATGGGAACAGGTCACCAACGAGGGATGGTATCTCCATCACTAGTAACATTCTGCCTTTGTTCATGGGGAGGAGTTAAAAGCTTGGACTCTGGAGCTAGACTGCCTGGCTTTGAATCACTTGCTAACTGGATATCTTGGACAAGTCACTTAACCTCTCTGGGACTCAGTTTCTTCCTCAAAAATGGGGATAGTGGTAGTTCCTTAATACTCGGAACAGTGCCTGGCACTTGGTAAGTGCTATGTGAGTGTTAGTTATGGACTATTTAGTAAAGATTTATTAGACGTTTAAATGTGCCAGGCCCTGTGCTAAGTGCTAAGACAACAGAGTGTAACAAGATGTGGTCCTTGCTGTGGCGATGTGCTCAGCCTAGTGAGAGGCAGGCAAGTAAACCTGCAATAGTGGCCCAATGGTGGGGTCACCTAACCCAGCCTCAGGGCTGAGGGGCAGCTTTCTGGAAGGAGGAGCTTGTGAGCTCCATGTGGGAGGGGCTTCGCCTCCTTTGTTCACTGCTACATCCCCCCCCGCGACTGTACCTACAATTCCCGGGGCCTGGGCCCGGCACACAATAGGAGCTCAGCAAATCTTTGCTGAATAGACACATGAAGAAAGAGCCGAGCTAGGCTCTAAAGGAGAAACAGAATAGCAACATCCTCTCCCAGGGCCTCAGTTTTCTCATCTGTGAAATGAGGGCTCAGAATGGAATTGTTCATTGCTGTCAAGTCAGTGCCCAACTCATGGTGACCCCATACTCAACAGACCAAAACACTGCCCCATCCTGCACCGTCTCCATGATTGGATGTAGATCTGGCTGTTGTGATCTGTAGGTTTTCATTGGTTGGTTTTCGGAAGTAAATTGCCAGGCCTTTCTTCCTAGTCCATCTTCGTCTGGAAGCTCCACTGAAACCTGTGCAGCGTCACAGCAACTAGCAAGCCTCCACGGACAGACAGGCAGTGGCTGTGCATGAGGTGCATTGGCTGGGAATTGAACTCTGGTCTCCTACATGGAAGGCGAGAATTCTAACACTGAACCAGCTCTGCCTCTTGAACTGGAGCAGATGACCTCACAGGACCCTTCTGGCTATTCTAGGAGTCCATGACCCCTAATGAGGCTGGGAATGGGGGGTAAGGAGGATGAGGAGGGTGGAGATCCATGTCAACTGATAGGGGTAGGGAAGGGAGATGGGGAAATAGAGGGCAGGGTGGGTTCCATTCCTGCTTAGAGGCCAGTGGTGGGGGCGGGGGGGCTGGAGGGGGAAATAGGTTGGGAAAGGTTAAGGGGGGCCTGAAACACCCTCCCCCCAGTTGCTGCACCAGCAGGAGGTGGCCCGGGGTTAATGGCATGACATCCCTGCGGCAGTCTGCCCGATGGGCTTCTGATGCCTTTTCTAATTTGGTGAGCGCTGAAGATTAGAAGGCAGGGAGAAGAGAGTTTTCCTCTCGCAGGTTATTATCCTGCCAGCTCCCTGGGCGCCCAAGGGAGGGAGTCAGCGTGTTCCAGGAGAAAAGGAAGCAGGGCCTGGCATTCTGGATCAGGTGCCCCTGGGGAGTGGGGAGGGAGCCGGGGCTGGTGCAAATAAAATTGATGCTATTAATGGATCTGGTGCTGGCTGAAATGGGAACAGCGGCGGCCTCAGCAGCAGCAGAACTTGGGCGGGGGAGAGTTGGAGGGGGCTTCTTAGAAGTAGAACTCACAGATGCCAAGAACTGAAGGGACCCCAGATTTGCCTTTTCCTGGAAAAAAGGGGCAGCCTCACTATGCTGGGTCACGTGGTCCTTCTCCCTCCACCCCACCCCTCTCTAGGCCAAGGGTCCAGAGTCTGGCTTGACGCCAACCTCAGCTCCCAAGTGGAAGATGAATGCCTTCAGCCTGCAGGTCACATGGACCATGGTCTAGAGAATTCCATCACATGCCTGGCCTGCTCCTAGCTCACACTGGAGGAACAAGAAGGGGGAAGAGAATGACAGGACTGAGGAAGGAAAGGAAAGAAGAAGGAAGAGGAAGAGAGAAAGAGAGGAAGGTCACCTGAGTTCAGGGCTCCAATTTAGACTGAGCAGGGATGGGGTGAGGGGTGGGGTGGGGGCTGTTGAACAGGAAGAGACATGACTACTGGCACCACAGAGGCTTAGGAGAGGAGACGGAACACAGCCATGTGCAGAGGGATCCAGTTCTATTGACCAATGGCATCAGGAAAACCAGGGTGGGTTGCTTGGCGCTGAGTTTTGAGCTGGATTTAGAAGGAGGGGAGGGCCGGATGGAAGGAACCTTTTGTAATTAGGTCCTCACAGGCTCCAAGGGGAAGCTGGCACCCTGAGTAGTGTCCACTTCTCAAGCTACCTCCATTTCCACCCCTTTTTGTCCAGCCATCTACTAGTCATCCTTCATGCTGAAGCACCACCTCCTCCAGGAAGCCACCCCTGACTACCGTCAGTGTGATTTAGGAGCTCTGCTCCGGGGACCCTAGCATTCTGTGCTGCTTCTGACATGGCATCTAAAGCCTTGTCTTTTTTTTTTTTAAGGTTTTATTTTACTTTTTTATTGTACTTTAGATGAAGGTTTATAGAACAAGTAGTTTTTTCATTAAACAGTTAGTACACGTATTGTTTTATGACAATGGTTAACTCCATGAAATGTCAACACTGTCCCTTCTCAACCTTGGGTTCCCTATTACCAGCTTTTCTGTCCCCTCCTGCCTTCTAGTCCTTGTCCCTGGACTGTTGTGCCCCATTAGTCTCATTTTGTTTTATGGGGCTGTCTAATCTTTGGCTGAAGGGTGAACCTCAGGAGTGACTTCGTTACTGAGCTAAAAGGGTGTCCGGGGGCCATACTCTTGGGGCTTCTCCAGTCTCTGTCAGGCCAGTAAGTCTGGGTTTTTTTTGTGTGTGTGTGAGTTAGAATTGTGTTCTACATTTTTCTCCAGCTCTGTCCGGGACCCTCTGTTGTGATCCCTGTCAGAGCAGTCAGTGGTGTAGCCAGGCGTCATCTAGTTGTGCTGGACTCAGTCTGGTGGAGGCCGTGGTAGTTGTGGTCCATTAGTCCTTTGGACTAATCTTTCCCTTGTATCTTTTTTCTTCCTTCTCCTTTGCTCCGGAAGAGGTGAGACCAGTGGAGTTTCTTAGATGTAAAGCCCTGTCTTTAAGTTTGTCAGTTTTCTCTCAAAGGCAGTGACCTCCACTTACTTATTTGTGTGTCCCAGAGTCTAGCACAAGGCCAGGCACATAGTAGGAGGTCAGTATGTATTTGATGAATTAATGGCATTAAAAACACCATCAGCCACTTTCTCTGTTGACGAGAGGAGCACCATTAGCAGCTCAAGCCTGGGAGGTTTGACAACTTTGGACTCAGAAAGGAGCCCTAAAAGGGCCATCTTGACCAGAAACAGCATCCTCGGAGGTCTGCCTGTGATGACTAAAATGCCACCCTTAGGACCTCCTCCACTTGATTAAGGCCAAAGGTGTAATGGAAGGACACTGGCCTGGAAGCCAGGAATGCTAAGTTTTACCTCTACCCTGACCCACTGCCTTAGTTTTCTATGACTGCCGTAACAAAATATCATACAAAGTGGGTGGCTTTAGAGAACAGAAACTTATTTTCTCACAGCTCTGGAGGCTAAACGTCTGAATCACGGTCTTGGCCATGTCGATTCCTTCTGTGGGCCTCTCTCCAGATTTCTGGTGACTGCCGGAGATCCTCAACATTGCTTTGCTGCTTTTAGATGCATCTGTCTCCCTGGGTGGTGCAAACAGCTTGCACTCAACTACTAATCTAAAGGTTGGTGGTTGGAACCCACTCAACAGCACCTCAGAAGAAAGACCTGGCAAATCTATTTCCATAAATATTACAGCTAAGAAAACCCTATGGAGAAATTCTACTCTGTGACACAGGGGCTCGTGAGTTGGAATCAACTTAACAGCAGTTTGTTTGGTCCCCATCCTCACATGGCATCTCCCCCTGTGTGTCCAACTATCTTTGTACTCCTCTTCATAAGACACTGCTCAAAGGGATTTAGGTTTAGGACCTACCCTACTCTGGTATGGCTTCATTAACATAACAAAAGAAAACCCAAACAGGGTCAGATTCACAGGCACCCTTCCACCTCATAGAGACCCTAAAGGACAGAGCAGAACTGCCTGAGTAGAACTGACCCATAGGGTTTCCAATTCTGTAAATCTTTATAGAAGCAGACTGCCACATCTTTCTCCTGTGTAGTGGCTGGTAGGTTCGAACCTCTGACCTGTCAATTAGCATCCAAGCACTTAACCACTGTACCACCAGGGGTCCTTATTCACAGGTACAGGGGTTAGGATTGCAACATATCTTTTGGGGGGACACATTCTAATCCATAACACCCACTAACTAGCTGGGTGACCTCAAGCTGGGCACTGCCTGTCTGTGGGCCTCAGTTTCCCTAATACGCTGAGGAGCTGACAGTGGCATCACTAGGGCTGGTGTCGCTCAGTGCAGTAACTCATGCTTAGTGAAGTACCTAGTGTATTAGGCACTTGGAGTGAGTTATTTTTAACACCCTTCCATATGACCAAATTATTGCCATAATAATAAATAACAAAGAAATAATAATGGTCGGAAAAGAAAATCAGGTTGTGAAGACGTTCTTTTATTAAACTTTGTATAATCATATACAAAGTTGCTTTTAGTTGCCTTTGAGTAGCTACTGACTCATGGCAACCTTATGTGCAATAGAACAAAAAGCTGCCTGGTCCCATGCCATCCTCACAATCGTTTGAGCCCGTTGCTGCAGCTCTTGTGTCAATCCATGAGGGTTTCCCTAGTTTTCACTGACCCTCTGCTATTACCAAACATGATGTCCTTTTCTAGCCATTGGTGTTTCCTGATGATGTGTCCAAAGCAAGTGAGCTGAAGTCTCACCATCCTCACTCCTAAGGAGCATTCTGGCTGTACTTCCTCCAAGACTGATTTGTTGAAAACCTTACAGATAACAACAGAACATTGTATAATCATACTAGTAAATACCTACTAAATAAAATAAATATTACACTACAAAAAAGACAAAAGGAATTAATACTTTAAAATTATATTAATACATTTGGGAGGAAGAGAAAGAAAAAGAAACACATTAACAACAGCTCCCTAAAGAGTGAACTCCACAGATTCCAGAGAATGATTTGCATAGAGAATGACAGACCTGAAGTAGCTGGAGTCTGATTCTTTGTCTTTGCAATCAGTATGCTGTCACTGTTTATTTTTGAATCTCCTGTTCAAACGCAGGGCTGTGTAGAACTAGGGAAGTTGGAGACATAAACTGAGACTGAAGCCAGCTCTAATGATTCTGAATTGTTACAAACTTACTCTTGAAATGAAGGGTGTAGCAGAGAACCTTGGCTAGCTACATGGCTGACTGTACACATGAGAGTTCTTCCAATTAACTACCATGTAGTGGACAATCTTTATAAGTAATAGAGATGTGCTAATATGAAGCTTGGTTAAGCGTTTGGCTGCTATCTGAAAGGTTGGTGGTTCGAACCCACTCAGCAGTTCCACAGGAGAAAGACCTGGCGATCTGCTCCCATAAAGATGACAGCCAAGAAAACCCTATGGGGCAGTTCTACTCTCTCACATGGTGTTGCTAGGAGTCGGAATTTACTTAACACAATAACAACAAATAGGAAGCTCACATATATGTTATTGAAACTCAATGGCAACTACATTTGTTGCCTACAGCACAGCACCACAGATGCTTTTCAAGGATGAGCATTTGATCTCTGACACAGAATTGCTGGTGTATGGAGATAACAAAAAAATAGATGGACTTTTAATCAATTTCATTATTGTTTTTAAAATTCTCTACAGCTAATGAACCCTTTCGCTGCCTGTCCCCAAGGCAGACTGCTCCCATTGCCCCACCCTTGATTCTCCACTGGGGTTTGCACATTCCCAGCCTCACACTCCAGAAGCCTTGGCTCCAAACCCTTCCCAACCAAAGCCAATCAAGTTAAGGGAACATAGGCAATACAAACGGCCGACAAGCACATAAAAACTTGCTCAGTATCGTTAGTTATTGCTCTGTGCCATTGAGTCGATTCCTACTTATAGCTGTGACCCTGTAAGACAGAGTAGTACCGCTCCATATGGTTTCCAAGGCTGTAATCTTTATGGAAGCAGACTGTCACATCTTTCTCCCATGGAGAGGCTGGTGGGTTCAAACCGCTAACCTTTTGGTTAGCAGCCAAGAGCTTAACCACTGTGCCATCAAGGTTCCCTTCATTAATCATTAAAACCCGTTGCCCTGGAGTCAATTCCGACTCTTAGCAACCCTATAGGACAGAGTAGAACTGTCCCATAGGGTTTCCAAGGAGTGGCTGGTGGATTCGAATGGCTGACCTTTTGATTAGCAGCCGAGCTCTTAACCACTGCACCACTAGTGCTCCAATCAGTCATTAGGGAGATGCAAATCAAAACTATAATGAGATATCACTTCACCCCCACCAGGAAAGCTATGATCAGAAAAAACAGAAAACAACGAGTATTGGTGAGTATGTGGAGAAATTGGAACCCTCTTCCATTGCTAGTGGGATTATAAAATGGTGCAGCCACTGTGGAAAACAGTTCGGTGGTTTCTAAAAAAGTTAAACATATAATCACCATAATTTTTTTTTTTTTATGTGCTGGAGTCAGTCCAGCACAACTGGACTAAAGCAAAAGCTAAGAAGTTTCCTGAACACAATCAAACACTTTGAGGGACAGAGTAGCTAGGGCTGGGGTCTGGGGACCATGGTTTTGGGGGACATCTAGGTCAATTGGCATAACAAAGTGTATTAAGAAAATGTTCTGCATCTCACTTTGGTGAGTGGCGTCTGGGGTCTTAAAAGCTTGTGAGTGGCCATCTAAGATGCATCAATTGGTCCCAACCCACCTGGAGCAAAGGAGAATGAAGAACACCAAAGACACAAAGAAAATAATAGCCCAAGAGACAAAAGGGCCACAAAACCAGAGACTGCATCAGCCTGAGACCAGAAAAACTAGATGGTGCCCGGCTACCACCAATGACCGCCCTGACAGGGAACACAACAGAGAGTCTCTGATGGAGCAGGAGAAGAGTGTGGAGCAGAACTCAAATTCTAATAAGAAGACCAGACTTAATGGTCTGACTGAGACTGGAGGAACCCCTGAAGCCATGGCCCCTGGATGCTCTGTTAACCCAGAACTAAAACCATTCCCAAAGCTGATTCTTCAGACAAAGATTAGACTGGACTATAAGACATAAAATAATACTCTTGAAGAGTGTGCTTCTTAGTTCAAGCAGATACATGAGACCAGATGGGCGACTCCTGCCCAGAGGCAGGGTGAGAAGGCAGAAAGGGACAGGAGCTGGCTGGATAGACAAGGGAAGCCTGGGGAGGGGGGGAAGGGGAGTGTGCTGTCACATTATAAGGATTGCAACTAGTGTCACATAACAATATGTGTATAAATTTTTATATGAGAAATTAACTTGAACTGTAAATTTCCACTTAAAGCACAATTTTAAAAAAAGAAGTAGATTAAAAAAAAAGCTGCTGTGGAGTCAATTCTGACTCATGGCCTTTTGGATGCAGATCACCAGGCCCTTCTTCTTAGGTGCCTCTGGGTGGGTTCAAACCACCAATCATTTGTGCCACCCAGTGACTCCAAAAAAAATAATACAAGGCCTTATTGGATCACACATCCAATGAGCAGAGCAAGTGTTGCCAACATGCAGAGGCTAGTAGATTGTTCTGGATTGGCTGAAGGGATCAGAGAAGACTCCTGTCTTAGTCATCTAGTGCTGCTGTAACAGAACCACCACAAGTGTGTGGCTTCGACAAACAGAAGTTTATTCTCTCACAGTCTAGTAGGCTAGAAGTCCAAATTCAGGGTGTCAGCTCCAGGGGAAGGCTTTCTCTCTCTGTTGGCTCTGGAGGAAGGTCCTTGTCTTCAATCTTCCCCTGCACTAGGAACTTTTCAGTGCTCGGGTCCAAAAGACGGCACTCCTGCTCTTCTTTCTTGGTGGTATGAGGTCTCCCTGTCTCTCTGCTCACTTCTCTCTTCTATATCTCAAAAGAGATTGGTTCAAAACACAATCCAGTCCTGTAGATCTCGTCAACATAATGGCTGCTAGTCCCATCTCATTAACATCACAGAGACAGGATTTACAACACAAAGGAAAATCACATCAGATGACAAAATGGTGGACCATCACACAACACTGGGAAACATGGCTTGGCCATGGATACACATATTTTTGGGGGACACAACTCAATCCACAACAGCTCCTGTGGGAGGGGGGCATCTTGATTTAGGCTTTAAAGCAGGACTGCCCTCAGGAACACTATCGCCCAACCCCTCCTACGGATGACACATGCTTTGTTTTGGCGGCAGCACGGGGAGCATGTGGGCCCCAGGCCTGAACCTCTCTCTTCCTTCTCTCCAAGGCCACCTCGAGTCTCCCAGACAGAGTCATTGCTTCTCCCATGGCTTCTGCCTCTGGGTAACCCTTACCTCATTCTGTCCTCTGTTACACTCATTTGCAGACACTGCAGAATGCCCCCCACCCCATACACACAGGCAGTGAGGGCATGATTATATGTATTTTATTTAACAAACCCTTATTGAGCACCTACTATGAGTCAGGTCTGTTCTAAACACTCTCACATATAACCTCATTTAGTCCTCATTACAAGTCTCTGGGGGAATTACTATTATTGTCTCCATTTCGCAGATGGGGAAACTGATTTACAGAGACTCACTCATTTAGTAAATGGCAGAGCTGAGATTCAAACCCAGGCAGTGTGGCTGCCAAGTCCATGTGCTTAACCACCAAGTTAAGCTTTGAAAGCAGGGAGAGTTCCTTAGTCATCTATGTAGACCCCACAAATCTGGGCCTAGTGTCTTTCTTGTGCATGACAGGTGATGCGGAAATCTTCCTTTGAATAAACTGAACTGAACTGACTTTTACCAGGCTCAGCCACCTGGCTCCTGATGCCATGGGGCTCTACTGGGAACAGCGGTTATTAACTGGGGGCTATTTAAAATGCCCTCCTCCCCCTAGAGACTTTTGACAATTTCTAGAGGAATTTTTGCTTATCACAACTGGAGGTGGGGGTTAATACTGGCATCTAGAAGGTAGAGGCCATGGATGCTGCTAAACATTCTACAGTGCAAAAGACAGCGCCCCACAACAAAGACTTATCCCATCTGAGGTTGGGAAGCCCTTCCCTAGGGCCCTCACCTGGTCATGAGAGGCCCTGGATGACCATTTTCCTTTTCCAAGGCTGTAAATGCTTGGCTGCTAACAGAAAGGTTGGTGGTTCCAACCCACCTAGTGGCTCTTCGGGGGAAAGACCTGGCAATCTGCTCCTGTAAAGATTACAGCCTAGAAAACCCTATGGGGCAGTTCTTCTCTGTTACATGCAGTCCCTCTGAGTCAAAATCGACTTGATGGCACCTATCAACAAGAAGCAATGGTAGGAGGCTGGGATGGCTAGCATGATTCCCCCCAAATGGCCCTGTCTCCAGGGCCCCAAACACCAGACAGCCACCTAGTGCATGGACCACAAATCCCCCAACAAAGCAGGCTGCCAGTCTCCTCATCTGTTGGATGGGCTGTGTGTTGTCAGGGAAAGAGAGTAGGGTGTTGGGGAACCAAGTTCTGACCCTGGCTCTGCTTCTTCCCAGCTACACAACAGACGGCATGTTACCTAATGCCTCTGAGCTTCAGTTTTCTTATCGCTAAAACAGGATTTAATAATAACTACTTCACAGGCTTTGGTGAGGGTCAGCTGAGATAGTGGCCACAGAGGTAATTGCTTGACTACTATTGTTAGCTGCTGTGGAATCCCCTGAACTCATGGCAACCCCAAGCACAAGAGAACAAAATGCTGCTGGGTCTCCGTGATCAGTTGTGGATCAGACCATTGTGATCCATAGGGTTTTCATTGGCTGATTTTTGGCAGTAGATCGCCAGGCCTTTCTTCCTAGTCTGTCTTAGATGAAATCTGTTCAGCATCATAGCAACAGGCAAACCTCCATTGACAGACCTGTGTGGCTGTGCATGAGGTACATTGGCCAGGAATAGAACCAGGTTCTCTCGCATGGAAGGTGAGAATTCTACCACTAAATCACCACTGCCCCTACTTGACAATTCTGTGGTGGGAAGTGTGGAACTTTGGGTGAATCATGCAGGCCTAAGCCTGCCTGTTCCTCCCTCCATGATTAAAAATAAAAATAAAAACAAATCAAACCCGCTGCCCTCGCCCTCGAGTCGATTCTGACTCACAGTGACCCTATAGGACAGAGTAGAACTGCCGCACAGGGTTTCCAGAGAGCGCCTGGTGGATTCAGACCGCTAACCTTTTGGTAGGCAGCTGAGCTCTTAACCACCACGCACCAGGGTTTCCCCCTCCATGATAGATGTTGTTTACGTTGTTGCGGGAGGGAAAAAGGCCCTCTACCTCCTCTCCACTGCTCTCTTTCAGGGAAAAGGAGGGAGAAATGGGGAGTCCCGTTGGAGTCCCGGGCCTGCACGATCTGTCTCCTGCGCAGTTGGCAGAAGAGCTCAGGGGCAAGGTCGGGGAGGCCCTCGGGGGCAAGCGGTCGGTCCAGCCGCCTGCAGATCCAGCTCTGTCCATCTGGGGCCTGGAAGCGACTTCCCCAGACAGTAGCAATTATCGCAATCAAATAGTTGACACCAATTACGCACCGGCCGAGAGGCGACGATGGCTGCTCGGAGCCTCGGCTTTGCATATCTTAATGTGGACTGACAGATGCTGACCCGCGGGGGCGGCAGCCTTACTAGCTCTCAGTTGTTCCTGTGGCACCAATTTTCAGAGCCAAATTACTGGCAGGGCCCGCCCGAATGCAGGAAACAGCTGCGTCCGGAAGTCAGAGTCGTCTGCACTCTGGATTCCAGAGTCTGCCGCGCAGGGAGCACAAGACTGCGGTTGGACGGCCCTTCCCCAGCCGGGCGAGGGTGCGCAGCGCCCGTGGCGCGCTCGGTCCTGCGGAGAGCGCCTACCAGGGCCCGGCTGTCCAGCTCTGGGAACCCAGCGCACACTACCGAGAGGCGCTCGGGCTTCACTCCATTCGCCCCACACGTGCCAGGTCTCACACCTTGTCCCCCCACCCCCGGTAGCGTGAGCAGCAAGGGTCTTTCAGGGAATAAAGCTCCGCCCAAATGGAAGACAGTCCTGGACGTTTTTCTTTTCTTCTCTGTGGGAATTAAGCAATGTGTGTTTGCAAAGTGGTTCTGCTCAGCGCGCAGGAGCGCCAACTGTGCACCGAGGTGCTCGGCTTGGACCGGCAGAGGCCGGGAAACTGAGGCTTCACCGAGGGTGTGTGAAATGGACCGGGCAGGCCTGCGTTCAAACCATAGTGCCGAGTAGGTCATGGATCCGTGGAGCATTAGTTTCCTGACCTACAAAGGCCTTCTCATTTTAGGACACAACCCCTTAAAGTACGGGTTATGACCTGCTAAGGCCATATTAAGTCCAAATCATGGCATAGTAAGGCTTACATCTGACTTCGTCCTTCCCTCCACTCCCTTACAGGGCTGCAAACTCCTGGAGGACTCGGTTCATCTTCCACCCTCAGCACAGTGCTGGGCACCCTGAAAGACTACTGGGTGGGTGAACGAGAAATGGATCCAGTTTGGGGCTAGTCTTTCAAGTCCCTGGTCTTCACGCAACCTCAAGCCCAACACCACTGCTTCCTCCCCCCACCCCCGCTTGCTAGAGGACTCTGCAGGGCCTCGCACCCTCTCTGCAGCTGAGACGCACAGCTCCCGGAGGCTCTGAAGTGGCTCTACGCTAGGCTCTGTGAGACAGCCTTGCCTGGAGGTCCCCTCTGCCCATGACCTTCCCTGACCCCCGTGGCGGCCGGCAGTCTGGCCCGCCTAAAAGTCTCGGAGAACGGCAGTAGAGAGAAGTATCCTCTGGGAGCAGGTAGACTGGCCATCTGCGCCAGGCGGCCCCCTCGCCGCTTCTAGAGGAGACGGGTCACCTTACAAGAGCATTTTCCCAGATGACGAGTTACCCTAACGTCTCACTCTCCAACGCACACCTTGAGCTTCCCATCTCGCTCTGGCCTGCCAGCCCAATTCTTATCTCTTTAGACGTGCCCATCCTACGAAAAAGCAGCTCTCTGGGAAAATGAGCATTCCTCCTTCCCACAAAAGGTGTTTGCACCTCCTCATCTGTTCAAATGAAAAAAAAAAAAAAAAAGATTCAGCAGGGGCAGGGGTTTCCAGAATCGCTGAGAGTGCAGCTGGGACTCTGGCCGGGCCATGAAGTTATGATGCGCCCATGATGGGAACTCCAACTCTGCGTTTATTGGGCACCTTCTGCGTGCCATGTGTGGGGTTCCGTCCCGAGGAGGTCAGTTCTCTGGCCCAAACACGAGGCGGAGTAGTACCGGGGTGATGGCTCCACTTTCGAGACTTGGCTTGGGGACTCCATTTAAATTCTAGCCCCGCCCTCTGCTAGGGCATCAGGCGCCAATCTCTAGGCCTGGGCTACTGTGAGTCCCGGCTCAGACCCCCGCGGCCCAGGAATCCGAATTAAGACGTCAGGGTGGTTGCTGCTGGAGTATTAGGGCTTCGGCCTGGGGTCGAGGAAGCCCGCGCGGAGCCCCAAACCGAGGCGCTGGGGCCATCCCCTCGGGACCTGGTGGCCACGTGCACTTGCTGTCCCAGGGCACCACACGGCCACATTAGTCACCGTCCCCGCCACATGTGGCACCTGGCTCAGGCTGCCGAGGCAGGCGCCGGGCCTGGGTGGCAAGCGGAAGTGTGTGAGGTTCCGCCGCTGGGGCTTCGCCGTGCGCGAGGGCAGAGAGGAGGTCGCTTTGCTGGGCCGCAGGACACCCCAGGCCCGGCCTGCCTCCCGCGGCGCCCAACCCGCCGCGCGGCGTAGTGGTGAGCTCGGCCGCGGCGCCCTGCCCAGCTGTCCCCGCCCGGCCTCGGCGTTCCGCCCTGAGTGTCGCTCCTCGCGCACCCCCGCCGCATCCAAGGCTGGGGCGACTTTAAATCGAGCTTGTAACGATTCCCCAGCCGCGCGAGCCGGCAGGCGACGCCCCCGACGCAGACGGAGAATGTATGTGGTGTCAGCAAGTGCATCGGCCATAAAGGCCGAGCGGAATTCCTGGGGATTAACGATCAGACACAGGGAGCCCTGTTCTCCCCTTCTCCGCCCGCTTCCCCACCCCAGGAACAAGAAAAAGAAAAATCTGTTGGAAATGCACTTGCCCCCCGTCGCCCCCCTTCGCCTTCTACTTTCACCGACTTAAAAGAAAAATAAAATACATTCCAGGAACCAGGACGGCTGCGGAGCAAACTCAAACCAGAAAATGCTTAAAGATGTTTTAATGACTTAAACACAGGGGCCGGTTTGTGTCTAAAAGTTTCCACATTAAAAAAAAAAAAAAGCAAATTCAATATTAAATATCCTTCCACCTTCTCCCACCCCCTCCTCCAGCCCCTTCACCAACCCCTCCTGGTTCCTGCAGCCTTCTGGGCAGCCCCACCTCCCCCCTTTCCTCTGCACCTCAGCTTTCAGCTGTGGGTTATTAGTACCCGGTGTGAACAGAGACCAGGCCCTTCCATAAAGTTTATATTCACATTCCAAAATCGAAAAAACAAGGAAAAGGGAGAAAAACAACACCCCAGGTACAGGCCCAACTGCTCCTGCTAGCGGAGGCCTCCCCCTCCCCCCACGTTCAGGGCCAGAGAAGCTGTTAACTAGCAGCTGACAGATTTTTACAGCAGGAATTAGACCCTCATTTGGCTCAGGATTAGCCCAAATCTTCCATCTCATTACTGCTCTGCTTTACTGGAGCCCCCTTTCTTGGAGCTGGGGAGTTGCAGACAGGTCTTTGGGGTTCTAGCCAGCATTCTCACTCTCTAAGCTGGGATGGGATGTGGCAAGGAGACAAGGTGGATGCAGTAACGGGTGAGGCTTGGGGCCCTGGACAGGGCTGAAGTGGCCAGCTGGAGGGCTTGGATGAGTTTCTTAAGGTGTTTGTCAGGCCAGGTGAACTGGACACTTACCCCCCTCCCCACCCCATGGGGATGAGGTCATGTGGTGGAGAGGCAGGTGCTGGCTTAGGGACTGATCTTATTATTCCAAGGGATCACAAACATCGGGAATAATAATGATTGTAACATCTATTGAGCACTTACTGTATGTTAGGCTCTATATCAGGCTCTATACATGCCTTGGAAACCCTGGTGGCACAGTGGTTAAGAGCTATGTCTGCTAACCAAAAAGCAGGCACTTCAAATCCACCAGGTGCTCCTTGGAAACTCTATGGAGCAGTTCTAGTCTGTCCTATAGGGTCGTTATGAGTCGGAATTGACTCAACGGCAACCAGTTTGGTTTTGGTTTTATACATGTCTTAGTATATTGTTTTCAATCCTTTAATATTTGTCATGGATTGAATTGTGTCCCCCAAAAATACCTGTCAACTTGGCTGGGTCATGATTCTCCGTATTGTATGATTGTGTACCATTTTGTAATCTGATGTGATTTCCTTATGTGTTGTAAACTCTGTCACTATGATGTAATAAGATGGATTAGCGGCAGTTATGTTGATGAGATCTACGAGATTAGGTAGTGTCATAAGCCAATCTCTTTTGAGATATAAAAGAGAGAAGTGAGCAGAGAGATATGGGGACCTCATACCACCAAGAAAGCAGTGCCAGGAGCAGAGCATGTCCTTTGGACCTAAGGTTCCTGCCCTGAGATGCTCCCAGACCAAAGGAAGACTGATGCACGACAAGGACCTTCCTCCAGAGCCGGCAGAGAGAGAGCCTTCCCTGGAGCTGATGCCCTGAATTTGAACTCGTAACCTACTAGACTGTGAGAGAATAAATTTCTCTTCGTTGAAGCTACCCACTTGTATTTCTGTTATAGCAGCACGAGATGACTGAGCCAATATTTTTTTAAATTGTGGTAAATATATAGGTAACAAAACATTTGTCATCTCTACAGTCTTCGCATGTACAGTTCACATAATGAACATTAATTTTGTTCATCATGTTCAACCATCACCATTAGCCATTCCTTAATTTTCCATCCCCCTTAACAGAAGCTCAGTGTCCCTTAAGCATCGTGTCTTCCTTTCCCCCTCTCTCCCACCTACCCCTGGTAGCCATCAATAAAGTTTGATCTCTATACCCTAACCTACTCTAGATATTTCATATAAATGGGATCATACAATAGTTGTCCGTTTGTGATTGACTTATTTCACTCAACGTGTTTTCAAGGTTCATCCATGCGGTAGCATGAATCAGGACTTCATTTCTCTTTATGGTTGAATAATATTCCATTGTATGTATGTACCACACTTGGTTTATCCGGTCATCTTTTGATGGACATTTAGGCTGTTTCCCCCTTTTTGGCTATTGTGGATAGTGTTGCAGTGAACACTGGTGTGCAAGTATCTGTGTTCCTGCTTTTAATTCTTTTGGGCATATACCTAGGAGTAGAATTTCTGGATCATAGGGTAATTCTATGTTTAACTTTTTGAGGAACTACCAAACTGTTCTCCACAGTGGCTGTACATCTTACAGCACCACCAGCAATAGATGTGAGTCGAAATTTTTCCACATCCGCCTTATTGAATTTAATCTTCATAGCAAATCCATGATGTGGGCACTATAATTATGATCCTCATTTTACAGGTAAGGATGCTGTCATGGATTGAATTATGTCCCCCCAAAAGTGTGTGTATTAATTTGGCTGGGCCATGATTCCCAGAATTGTGTGGTTGTCCTCTATTTTGTGATTGTAATTTGATGTTAAAGAGGATTACAGTGGGATTGTAACACCCTTATTAAGGTCACATCCCTGATCCAATGTAAAGAGGGTTTCCCTGGGGTGTGGCCTGTACCACCTTTTATCTCTCAAGAGATAAAAGGAAAGGGAAGCAAGCAGAGAGTTGGGGATCTCATACCACCAAGAAAGCAGTGCTGGGAGCAGAGCGCTTCCTTTGGATCTGAGGTTCCTGTGCCGAGATGCTCCCAGACCAAGGGAAGACTGACGACAAGGACCTTCCTCCAGAGCCAACAGAGAGGGCCTTTCCCTGGAGCTGACGTCCTGAATTTGGACTTGTAAACTACTAGATTGTGAGAGAATAAATTTCTTAGTTTAAGCCATCCAACTGTGGTATTTCTGTGATAGCAGCATTAGATGACTAAGACAGATGCTAAGGCTTAGAGATAGTAGGTAATTTACCTAAGGACACAGCTGGTAAGTAGTAAAGCCAGGATTCAAATCCAGGACTGAACAACTCTAGATCTCTGAGCCTCTGGCCTTTTATGCCAAGATCCCACTGAGTGCCTACTACATAAATGTCTATCCCTGAAGTCTTTGTCCTCATTTCACCCATTAACTCTATCCAGAGCTTTAAGCCCAAATTCCTGCTGAGATAGTTCTGGCCATCTCCTGTCATCTATTTGAAGACAAAGACCAGCACATCACCCTCTGGATCCAGCCACTAGATTTAAGAGCTGTTATGATAGGGCCCTGATGGGGTGCCTGGCTTCTTTCCCTCTCTTCCTTGACCCAGTGAAGCATTTGACTGAATATGATCTCTCCATATGGCAGTTAGGCATTTGCCAAGAGTTCTGGCAAGACAGGTGTTACTAGAATGGAGAAGGGTTGGAGCTGCCCAGATGTTTGGTCTCCTGGGAGCTTGACTCCACAGAGGCAACTCCAGCTGTTCATACCCTCTTCTCCTTGGGAAGGTCAGCACTAGGTGGTGAGAGGGGATGGTTGTTATGGAATAAATTATGTCCCTCCCCAAAATATATGTTGGAATCATGACCCTTATATCCATGGATCCCGTTTGGAAATAAGGTTTTCTTTGTTATGTAAATGAGGCCATATCAGTGTTGGGTGTGTCCTAAACCTAATCACTGCTGGATTATAAGGAACAACACAGACACAGAGATGAGGAGCACAAATAGGGGACAAAGATGCCATGTGAGGATTGCCAAAGCACTGAGAAACACTGGGGCTACAGAAGCTGAGACAAGGATCTTCCCCTAAAGCCGATAGAGACAGGGCTTTCCCCTATAGCTGGAGCCCTGAATTTGGACTTCTAACCTCCTAAACTGTGAGAAAATAAATTTGTTTGTTAAAGCCACTCACCTGTGGCATTTCTGTTATAGCAGCACTAGGAAACAAAGACAGGGGTGGAGGTGCTTGTACCCAGACACAAAGAACATGAGGAGGCCTCTTCATGGGCCAGGCTGCTTCATGGACACAGTTTGCCACTCAAAGGTCTGCCTAGAGCAGAAAAATGTCTGAGAATTCTCGAGCTGTTCAGAACCCTTTCTTTTTTTAAGTGGAAATTTAAGGAAATTTTGAAGCATACGCCATGCGACGACTCTAAGTGTCCTTTACTAAGTGAAATCACTTTGTCAGTTTAGGAATGTAAAAATGTTTTATGTACAACTTGCTTTGCTCATAAAATCTTCATCTGAGTATATTTAGAGATGAGAGGCCAGAGGAAGGGAAGATAAAATTTGAGGGAAAACCTCCAGCACGCTGATTGGAGCCAGAAAACAGATACACGGTGCTTTGGAAAATTGTGTTGTCTTCTCGTGTGTTGGTTCTCTGTGTACGTGGGAGTGTGTTGTGTGGTTCTGGAGGTTGGGTGTCAGAAGCTGCCCCCCTCTCAGATAGGGAGCCACCTGGAGTACAGGGCAGGGAGTGGGAGAAACAAACTGAGAGAAATGCTAAGGCAGGCAAGGCCAGGGAGGGCCCAAGGTGAGTTTTCCTAAGGATTTTGAAGGAGGAGGAAATGGCTTTGTACCAAAGAAAGGCGGTTTTCCTCATGGCAAAGACAACCCATCCCCAGCCAAGACTGACGTTTCACCGTCCCCTGCCTCATATGAGGCCAGCTTCCCCTGCCATCCTCCATCTTCTAGTCTTTTTCCTCTGGAACAGAGAATCTCCTGGAAGGTCTCCAAGAACTCTTAAGTTCAGTTCAATTCAACCAATACACAGTAGGAGCCTCCCAGGGACACAGATGCGATTAGACCCAGTCTTTGCCCTTGGGGAAGCCAGATGCAGGCCACTTCAGAACACAATAACTGCCATTTATTGAGTACTTTCTATGTGCCACGGTCTGTGTTAAGTGCTTTGTGTGTATTATGTTTTTGGAGTCCTTGGGTAGTGCAAAGAGTTAACGCACTTGACTACTAACCAAAAGATTGGTAGTTTAAATCCGCCCAGAGGTGCTTTGGAAGAAAGGCCTGGCGATCTACTTCTGAAAGCTCACAGCCATAGGAAACCCTATGGATCACAGTTCTACTCTGGAATAATGGGGCCACCATGAGATGAAGTCAACTCAATGGTAATTTTTTTTTTCAATGGTTATGTATTATATTCACACCAATAGTGTTCATAACAACTCAAGGAGGTGAGCCCTATTAAATCCATTTTATAGATAGGAAAACTAAGGTACAGGCCGATTAAGTAACTTGCCCAAGATTAATTTGGATTCAAATTCAGGCAATCTGGGCCCAAAGTCTGTGCCCTTAACCACTCCAGTGTGTGCCCAGGGTGCTCAGTGAGCACTGGGGAGGGCACTGCCCCCTGCTTTGGGGATCCCTAAGGGCCTCCTTGAGGAGATGACTCCTGAGTGGCACCCACAATTCTGAGTGAGAGCTGGAGAGGTAAGGGAAATGGGGAAGAGGGTTCCAGGCTGAGAGGATGACAGAGCAGGGCATCACGGTGTAAATGCACTCACCGTATGCCAGGAGATACAAGCCTTCTGGAATATCTAGAATGTAAATAAAGTATGAGGTCAGAAGGGGCAGGAGAGGAGGCTGGGGAAGCAGGTAGGAGGGGAGACAGAACATAGTGAGCTTGTACCATGCTTGGAGCTGGAGGGATCTTCTGCAGGTGTGGAGAGCCATTGAAACCTTTTATGCCAGGGAATAATATAAGAAAATTTGCATTCTTATAGATTGGTGGTGGTGGTGGGGTTACAATGGAGAAATGACTACATAGAGGTGAGATTGGAAGCAAGGACTCCTGTTGGGAGTTGAGTAAGGGACCTGAAATGGGCTTCTTAACATTGAGAATGGAGATGAGGTTGGCAGTAGAGAAAAATTATTTTTCCTTTAATTTTTTCTTTTATCGCTTTATGGTTAACCTTATTCCACTAGAAATTTTAGACCAGATTTCTGACTTGCTAAATCTTATCCAAAATGTTTCCTGACTTTTGCCCCACTCAATATCCACCACTAGGTAAACTGACCCAGTTTGCATCACTCAATTTTTTCTCTCTGAAAATTGGCATATTTATTATAGCTAGGGTGAGCATGCAAGCTCCTGTTTACGCTTGTTACATAATTATTAATAGCATCCCCTTTCATTCTCAAAAGGGTCCTGGCTTGAACTATGAATTACATGGCCACCCTAGTTATAGCGCATACACGAAAAACGATTACAACAAAGTCTTGAATCTAGCTGGTGCTAAATTAGGAACAAGTATTATCTTAGTTACTCCTAATGATAACCCTGAGAAGTAGGCAGGATAAAGATTATTGTCATTCTTCTCCTTTCTTTCTTTCTTTTTTTTTTGTTTAACACAGAAGAAAAGGAGAGTCAAATAAGTTAAATGACTTGCTCAAGGCACACATATTATAAGAGGTAGGAGGTAGGACTAGGACTTGAATCTCCTGATAGCTAGTCCAGTAGCCTTCTGCTAGGAAACCTGGTGGTGCAAACAATTAAGCTCTTGACATCCAACCAAAAGGTTGGTGGTTCTTTGAACCCACCCAGCAGCTCTGAGTGAGAAAGACCTGGCAAACTGCTTCCATAGAGATTACAGCCAAGAAAACCATATGGGGCAGTTCTACTCTGCCACATGGGGTTACTGTGAGTAAAAATCGACTCAACAGCAGCTAACAACAAGAAGCCTTCTGCTACACAGTACAGTTTCCTTTACCTATGCTCTGATAGGTTAAAAATGGCCACATGTTCTTTCCCACCCCCAGTGAAATCTCCTTCCTTGAATCTGGGCTGGTCTTAGTGACTTGTTGAAGCAGTAGAATATGAGAGAAGAGGTATTCTGGGACTTCAGAGACTAGGTCATAAGAAGCCATGGAGCTTCTGCACAGATCTTTTGAAATACTTGCTTCTAGGGAAGCCACCAGACATTGAAGGGTTCTATGCCAGGGAATAATACAAGAAACTGAAACTAACTATCCTGAGACTAACTACTCGGAGGCTGCCATGCTGTGAGGAAGCCCAAGCTAGCCATGTGAAGAGAGAGAGAGAAATTCTTGGCCAATAGTAATGTGCTGCTAAACCTGCTCTCTGGAAAAAAAAGAAAAAGAAAAAATGCCCTGATTTGTAGTGTTTGTTAACTTTTTGGTGATTTCAAACTAGCAATGGTCTAACAACTGGCTTGCAAAAATTTTTGAATATTTAACCACTGACTCTTTTAAGATAGTACAAGTTGGCCCCAGCACACCACAGCTGGCCAGTCTTTAGCTGTCCAGTCTCCAGCCATATGAATTATTGTAGCTGAGTCCCCAGATTTTGTAGAGCAGAGTGAAGTTGTCTCTGGTGAGCCTTGCCCAAATAACAATAAATGATCATTGTTATTTAAGTCACTAAGTTTTGAGGCAATAGATAACCAGAACATGTGGAAAGATGGGTATACATGTCCTTGAATAAATACATTGAATATTTAGAATAATAGAATAGAATATAATTTATAATTATTAGAGTAGAATAGTATTTAGAATAATAAATAAATAAGTAGAAACACTCTCCAAAATTTACAGAATCACTTCTCTTCCCGTTTTCTTTGCTGCCATTCAACTGGTGAAATATTTGAGGTAAAATCTATAGTTCTTGGTGAAGTCGGAGCTTGAGGTAATTCACTCTTCACCTGAGGCCCTAGGTGGATGGTTGGTACCATTCTCTGAGATGTAGGGGGCCAAGAACAGGGCAGATTAAGGTGGAGGTGACAGTGGACCATCTCAGCTAAGGTGGCCAGCAGGCTGGCTGAGTTAGGTAGAGCTGAGTTATGGTTTATAAAACAGCTCAGGACCTAGTTTCTAACAATAACCCAACACAACATTTAAGTTAAGATACTTCCAGTGTTGGTTTGGAGCAAATTATAAAGCCGGCAAAGCTAGTCTTCAGCTCATTTAGTACCACCTGCCCTTTTTGTCCTAACTTCTTGGCTTTCACTTGTGATCTTTTGCTCTCCCTGGAGAGTGTGGGTTTAAGTCTTATCTCTCCTTGTGGAATGGAAAGTTTGTTTCTTAATGTATTCATTATCTATTACTGTATAACAAATTATGCCAAAACTTAGCAGCTTAAAACAGCAAGCATTTATTATATCACAGTTTCTGTGGGTCAGGAATTTGGGAGTGACTCAGCTGCGTCATTTGGTTCAGGATCTCTCATGAGGTTGCAGTCAAAATGTCGGCCAGGGTGAGACATTTGCAGGCTTGACTGGGGCTGGAGGATCTGCTTCCAAGATGGCTCCCTCACATGGCTGTTGGCTGGAGGCCAGTGGTGTCACTAGGGTTGGTGTCACCCAGTGTGGTAACTCATGGTGTCACCCCCTCCCTGGACCTCCTCACGTACCAGACCATACAGAATCCCTAGTAATGTTTTTTGTACTAATGTTGCTTGTAAATCGTAATTCCCATGTATCACTACTTTTCCTTTAATTACTCTTTCATTCTCAAAAAAGTTATTGATATAGGCTCACAAATCCTAATTATCACAATATTGTCGCTAAAACAACAGTAAATCTGACAAAAATCAGCAACTATAAAAACAGTGGGAACTACGAAAACAACAGCATGCTTGTAACACCTGCAGATGAAACCACGTGATTAGACACGTCTTTGTAATTGGGTGATAATGACAGCTCTGACCTGAGGGCATGACAAGGTTCAAAAAGTAACTTAGCATATGGTTTTAGCCTTGTAGGTATATTGATAAATGCAAGCTGGGCTTACAAAAAAGGTTTTTGTTGTTATCACTATTATTGTTTGCCATCAAGTTGATTCTGACTCATAGCGACCCTACAGAGCAGAGTAGAACTGCCCCATAGGGTTTCCAAGGAGCAGCTGGTGACTTTTCGGTTAGCAGCTGTAACTCTTAACCACTGTACCACCAGGGCTCTTAATAACTAACTATTAGGGATAGTTGATACTAACTAACTAGGGATTTTTTATAATACTAACTAGGGATATTTTTATAAAAAATAATAAATTTCTGCTGAAACACTGCACAAAAAATTTATAGACAGTCATTTTGGTGTCATCCCCTCTGACAGTGTCATCTGGTATGGTCCACACCCCCTGCACCCCCCTAGTCATGCCACTGCTAGAAGCCTCAGTTCCTCACCACAAGGGCCTGTCCATAGAGCTGCTTCTGTGTCCTCACAACATGGCAGCTGTTTTCCCTCAGAGTGAGTGATGAGAGAGAAAAAGAGAGACAGAACAAGGAGGAAGCCACAGTGCCTTTTATGACCTAGTCCTAGAAGTCACATACTATCACTTCCACCATATTGTATTTGTTAGAAGCAAGTCACTAAATCCAGCCTAGACACAAGGGAAGGGGAATAGGTTTTACCTTTTGAAGGAAAGGGTGTCAAATAATTTGTGGATGTAGTTCAATATCACCACACTTATTAAAGGAATTTCAGACATCAGTAAATCAGTATGTCAGGGGTTGAAGGGTCATGCAGGCAGGATACCTAACTCCCGAATTTGTATCATATCTACTTAACTGTACTTTTAAGATGTGCCCTGTTCATGTAGAATGATTATATCATAGAATGTTGCAGGGGAAAAGGACCTTGGGGGACTCTCCAGAGGCTACAAACTAGTGATTCATGAACTTACTTTGTCCTGCAGATCTGTTTTGTTTGGTGAAATCTTAATTTTTTTATTTGAATACTTTCAGTTTAGCAGGTCAGTGAAAAAGAAGACGCTCAATGAGATGGATTGACACAGTGGCTGCAACAATGGGCTCAAGCGTAGCAAGGATCATGAGGATGGCACAGGACTGGGAAGGGTTTTGTTCTGTTTACATAGGGTTGCTATGAGCCGGAACTGACTTGATAGCACCTAACAACAACAGTTTGGACATGACCCTTCCGATTTGCCTGTTATTGTTAGTTGCCATTGAGTCATTTCTGACTCATGACAACTCCGTGTGTGCAGAGTAGAACTGCTCCATAGGGTTTTCAAGGCTGCCATCTTTCAGAAGCATATCACAAGGCCTATCTTCTGAGGTGTATCGGTGGGTTTGAACCGCCAACCTGTCAGTTAGTAGTTGAGCACTTAACTGTTTGTGCCGCCCAAGGACTCCTCCAATTTGCCTATTTACTCCCTGTTATCTAATACTGGCCAATCCGTTCATTTGAGTAACCCTGACCCCTGGAGGTTCCTCAGTCCTGGAACCCCTGGGTCTTAGTCATCCCTCTCACTACACACACAGGGAAATGGAGGCCGGAAAGGGAGATGCTGACTTGCCAAATTCACAGGTTGAGTGAGTGGCAGATTTAGGACTGGAACCTAGGTTTCCTGACTCCTAGTTCAAAGCTCCTTCTATCGCCTCTCACCTCTTTGCCTCCCTAATGTCTCATCAAAAAGGGTATCACGTTCTTCCCTCTCATCCGGGAGAGATCCCCTCAGCCCCTGAGCTCACCATTAATGCCTCTGCACGCCCTGCCTAGCATCAAATAGGAGTGGGGAAGAGAACGTCTTTTATCCACATATAAAGATGTGAAGATGGAACAAGTTTAAGTACCACAGCCCTAGAGAACAAGAGAGCCAGGGAGCACAAGCTGGGAAAACATGGGGGGAAGCAGTGTGGTGTGAGAGGGAGACCCTGGAGGATATTTCAGTAGGTTAATAACCTAAGCTGTTGCCAAGTTGAAATTAGAAAGAAGAGGGCTCTGCCTTCTGAATGTGGAGGAGGGGGGCTAATCCTGTCCTTTGATAAACGGATGACATTCTAACAAAATGAGATGCTCCGCCCCAGTGGCTGCAGGGGGACATTGGGCTGGGAAAGTGGGGGTGTGGAGGGGGCCTCTGGAGCCCCAGCAATGAGGTTAAGAAACAGAACTGTGAGGCATTAGTACATTAGCAATGAACTGCAGTCACTTCGGCAGCTCTTTATTTAATAGCTTGCAATGAATGCAATGGGCAGAGATAGCTGTCTCAGTTTGATCACTCACCCCCAGCCTTTCCTGGGGCCTGCCTCCTCCCCTTGCATTCTCTGGGATCCTTCGTGGCCACTCCCCACCTCTACTCTCTTTCCCCCTTATCCCTCATTTTCCTTGGTTCTGACCTGGACTTGCACTGTTTTCCACCTGAGTAATGCTTCTAGTAGACCACGGGGAGTTTAGGGACTCCACGTCTAACTGTCCCTCCCCAGGGTGTCCTCCATCTCCAAGGAGTGGCCTGGGGTGAAGGAGAAGCCTGCCTTTTGTACATTTCAGGGCCTGCCAGTGCTTTCTGGATCTTCCCAAAGAGGGAACTTAGTCTTCCCTCTACTTGGCCTCCAGGGAACTCCGGGGTGTGTTAAATGTTACACTACCCCTGGGCCTCCAGGGATGTATTTTCTTTGGTGTCTTAACATCATTGACTATTACACCTGTAGAAGCCTCAGAGACAGGGAGTGCGCTGAAGCTCAAGGTTTAAGGAGCTCCACTCCTCCCCCAACTCAGTCACCCTCATCTCTACCCTCAAGTCTTCCAAATGTTGAGTGAAAAGCCAGACATGATTTGATGGAGTGATGTTCTGAAAGGGAAGACAGTTCAAGGAGACTGGGCAAAGCTCTCGAAAACCTAACTCAGATGTTGAAATTGTAGTAGATACCAGTTCTTTCCTTGGGAAAAAAAATATTCAGCTTTTATTACATGCTAGGCAAAGTCCTAGGCATTGGGGATTTAGCAAGAGAGGGGATGTGGTCCTGTCTCTCAGATTGCTCAGTTTGGTAATGGGGGCTAAAATAATAATTAGTAACAGCTAACACTCACAGAGGAGCCCTGGTGGAGCAACGGTTTAAACACTTGGCTGCTAACCTAAAGTTTGGTGGTTCAAACCTACCTGGCAGCTCCTCAGGAGAAAGATCTGGCAATCTGCTTCCGTAAAGATTACAGCCAAGAAAACCCTCTGGGGGCAGTTCTACTCCGTCACATGAGACAAAATCGACTTGACAATACCCAACAACAACATTTATAGAGCACTGTATATGTATTAATTTATCTAATTCGCACAACAATCCTATGCGACAATTGTTATCCTTCATTAAATTGTGAGGAAACTGAGGCACCGAGAGGATTAGTAACTCGCTCAAGGTCACATAGCTCATAAATGGCAGAGTTAGGACTTGATCTCAGGCTATCTGGCTCTAGTTCCAGAATCTGTGTTCTTAAAAATTAAATTACAATGCAGTACGATTTTCATGGGATGGGAGCATCCAGTGTTAGACCTGAAAGAGATGCTAAAGATAATCCAGACCACCCCTCATCTATTAGTTAAGAAAGTGATGCTCTGAGAATTGAGTGACATTCTCAGTGTTAGAATTACTATGCCAGTATTTGAACACACCCCACCCTTTCTAATAGGTGTCTTTTTCGTTACTCCACAGCTGTCAGGAACCAGGGAAGGCTTCATAACGGAACCGACATCTGAGCGAGATGCTCCCAGCCAGAGAGGGGCCTTCAAGGCAGGGAGTCCAGCAGGAGCCAAGATGGAGCTCAGATTCCTGGCAGGTTCAGGAAACAGCAAGCAGAGGGGTGTGGCTGGAGCATGGGGAGCGTGGGGAGCAGGGAGAAGGATGGAAAAGTGGGTCAGGACAGATTGTAAAGGGCCTAGAATATTTTGCTAAGAAGACAAAGAGGAGTTATTAAAGATGCCATGATCGAATGCTTATCATTGAAGCTTACTGCGAGCATTGTGTAGAAGAGGAAGGGAAGGAGGAGACAGCCGAAGGAGTGGCGTAGGAAGGCTCCAGGAATGTTCTAATTTTAGAAGGACATTTACAAAACGCGGTAAGAAGGACAAAGAGAGAGAAACAGTATCCTCATTGGCCACCCTTCTGTCACTTTGTCATAGTGTGGTGGCTTGTGTGTTGCTGTGATGCTGGAAGCTATGCCACTAGTATTTCAAATACCAGCAGGGTCATCCATGGTGAACAGGTTTCAGTGGAGCTTCTAGACTAAGACAGACTAGGAAGAAAGGCCTAGTGATCTACTTCCAAAACTCAGCCAGTGAAAACCCTGTGGGTCACAACTTGATTACTTTGGACAAGTCATCAGAAGGGACGGATCACTGGTAAAACGGAGGGCCAATGAAGGTGAGGGAAACCCTCAGTGAGATGGACTGACACAACGACCGAAGCAGAAGACTCAAACATACCGTGATCATGAAGACGGTACAGGACCAGGCAACATTTCATTCCGTTATACATGGGTCACCGTGAGTCAGAGCTAACTTGACGCCAATAACAATTACAACAACAAGAACATAGGCCAGAGCCCCAACTTAACTAAAGTTTTCAAAAAGAAAATTAAAAAGACGGAATTGTCAGTAGATGCTGAGGAGGCTTGGACTGATGGGCTTTTACTTAGAGATAGTAGTGAGAGCTTTTCATCCGGTATTTTGCACTTGTTTGGCACGGTTCTGTCCTATAGGGTTGCTATGAGTTGGAATTGACACAACAGCAACAGGTTTGGTTTGGTTTGTTTGGGCACGGTGGTTAAGAGCTCAGCTGCTAACCAAAAAAGGTCGACAGTTTGAATCCACAAGCTGCTCCTTTGAAACTCTATGGGGGCAGTTCTACACTGTCCTGTAGGGTTGCTGTGAGTCAGAATTGACTCAGTGGCAACGGGTTTGGTTTTTTTCTTTTTTTTTTTTTTGCACAAGGAGAAACATCTTTGAGTTGAGAAGTGTAAGGTGAACATTGTCGTTTGTTGTTAGGTGTTGTCAAGTCAATTCCTCCCCTGGTGACACTATGTGATAGAGTGGAACTGCCCCACAGGGTTGTTTTCGGCTGTAATCTTTATGCGGACCGGGTAGTGTTTTGTTCTGTTGTGCATAGAGTCGCTATGAGTTGGAAGCAACTCGACGGTGCCAAGCAACAACAGCAATCTTTATGGGAACGGATTGCCATGTCTTTTTCCCACAAGCCACTGAATGGATTCAAACCGCTGACGTTTCCGATAGCCGCCGATTGCTTAACCTCTTTTGCTACCAGGACTCCTTAGGTGAACGTTGGTAGGAGGGAAGTGCAGCGTGAGAAGGACTAAGAAGCTATAAAACAGTGCCTAGGTTTTCTAAGCAAACTAAAGTCTCCTGAACCAGGGGTAGCGAGAGACCCAGAAAAAAGCTTTACCCAGGCTCGTGAGTGGGCTTGGAGCCATCAAGAGGGGATGGGGAGTCTGCAAACCGCTGACCAGTTTGTCTAACATGAATCTCAGCTATTTCTGCAGATGGGGTTATTGAAAGTATATTTGGATAGTCTCCCTGGCTCCAGTCTTTATTTGTCAAGCAACTTAAAAAAAAAGTTATAGTTCATTTAATAAAAATAATACATGTAGATAGTTAAAAAAGTCAAACAATGCTGAAAACAATAACTTCTAACAAAACCCAGCAGTGTCTTGCTGTTCCCTGCCCTGCTTCACGCCTGGTTACTTTGCAGGCTCATCAGAGGCAGCGTTTTCAACCTTTTTCGCTTTTTCTTTTAGCTTTTTTCAATGTGTTTGGATACTCACCTCCATATTTTAAAATCATATGCATATGCTGCTGTCTCTTGATTTATTATTTTAGACATTTTTGGTAAATGTCCACTGGTGGAGATTCTCAGTCCTCCTTCCCTTCAGAGCACATGGCAGACTGCCTTCTGGGTCCCCTTCCAGTTAGACAGGGACATGTGACTGCTTCTGGCCCATGAACGTGTAAGAGGAAGTGATGAGTATCACCTCTACATTGAGACAGTAAAAGCCCACATGTGGTTCTCTAGTCTCTTTTCCCTTCATAGGACTAAGGAAGCCATGGGTTCCTGATTGTGTGGCTACATTTTGGTAGAGCCTCTCACTGAGTCCCTGAATGGGCCACGTGAGGGGTATAGTGTAAGTAAGAAATAAGCTTCTATTAAGCCACTGAGATTTTGAGGTTGTTTTATTACTATAGCATAAGCTAGTCCGTCCTGACTAAAATATATCTTTTTGTGGTAGATGAGGAGTTTAGCTCACTCACATCCCTTCTCCAAACCCTACTAATTAGATCTCAATTTTTGGTTAAGTCCATCACCATTGCTCTCAATTTTATGATTATTGAAAGATTGCTCACTGCTGAGATAGTGTTTTATGATTAAATCCCCTTTATTGTAAAATTGTATATTTTGCTGGCTGTAATAATTGTCTCATTTAAAACTTATTAGTTTTCTTTGATATTCTGGCTAAGTTCTTATCCCCTGACAGCTCTGACAAAATGCACCTCAATGCAATTTTCCACCCTGTCATATAATTTATCAGTTCCACTTTTTCTTTTTTCTTGGAGAGAGCTCCCCAGGAGCCGTCCAAACTTCTATTCTAATAGGGAGCAGAGGCTCTCTAGATCTACACAATTGTTATTTCTTATTTTCTGAATCCTAAAGTGTCTTCTTTTTGTTTTAATTTTTTTTTTTTTTGTAAAGCTCATCCTCTAGTAGCTTTCTGAGAAAGGGTCAATGGAAGCTACATTTTTGAGATTTTGCATGTCTTAAAATGCCTTTTTGCAATCCGCACACTTAATTGATAGATTGGCTGGGTATAGAAACCTAGATTGAAAATGACTATGCCAAAAAAAGCTGCTCACCAAAATCTTGGGCACACAGCTAGACTACATTTCCCAGCCTCCCTTGCACTGAGGATTGGCCATATGCCAAGCTCTCTTTAATGGAAATAAAAATTCCAGACCTGATCCATTAAAAATACCTCCTATGCATGCTTCTTTATGCTTATCCCTCCTAGGTCTGGATGGGTGCTCACAATGACAGTGAAATCCTAGGGGCTGGCAGAGCCATAGATGAAAGTAGCCTCAGTTCCTGAATGACCACATGGAGAAGAACTATTCTGCCCTGAACAACCTACCCAGGAAAGTTATATGAGCTAAAAGTAAATACCTATTGTGTTAAACCAGTGAAATTTTGGGCAGTATTTATGTCACTTAGCCTATGCTAACTAATGCAGAAATTGATCTTAGGAGTGAGGTGATACCATCACAACAACAAATACATGTGTCATTGGCTTAGGGGCAGGTGGCAGTTGGTAAGAAAACAGAGATAACATGCTAAAGAGCTGAAGATGTGTGTTATGCTGTGACAAAAGCATTTGGTAAAACTGATATCTGAAATAACTTACGTTCCTGCAGAGACTGTACCTAGAGTGGAAGAGGCTGGAAAAAGACAGGCAGTGTTTATTGGTGTTACTTACTTCATTTAACAGGTTGTCACAAGGAACAAAAAAAAAAAAAAAGAGCTCAGGAAAGAACTAGGTTGTTTGCAAGCAGGACCCCAAAGAGGAGGTGATAAGACTGAATAAATCTTTGAACCACAAAGACTGATTAAGTCTTCTCAGCTAAACAAAGGGACTCAGCCCTGCGGCAAAGATCAGGTTAAGGATGTTGTCTCCCTAATAAGCCTCTTGCTACAGATGGCCTTACAGTAGCTGATATTAATTTGACACATAGAGCTTGGCATGGGCCCAAAGAAGCAAAAGACCAGCGAACAGATTTTAGAACCATGCCTAGGCAACTTTGGATGTGGCAACTGACACACGCAACCAATGGGAAGCAAATAGATCAGAAATCTATTTGAAGGAAGGAATTGAATTCCCAAAGAAACCACAAACATGGCCTAAAAATCTTTAAAACAATGCTTGAACTCCCAAGCTTCTGTGAGCAGTAAGTGGGTTATGAAAGCAAAAAAAGGGCATACTCCTAAGTACTTCAGATGTGGCCACAGGGGATAATGGACAAGGAAGAATTTCCCAGAAGACAGAGCAGGGGCCATGGAAGACAATGGGGAGTTCCTCCCAGAGAGAAGATACAGGGTGTAATCAAGGAACCTCCATTGCCAGCACAGGGTTCTTCACAATGCCTGCCCAGCAGGGTTCCATCATGGTTATAGATCAGGGGACTGCTTTATGTTGCCCAACTGTCATTGCAATTATTCTATATATTGGATGTGTTCAGGTTGGGAGGTGGGGCATAGAAAAGGTCTTTGGTCCAAGACTGCACATCACCTAGAACATTCTAGAGGAAATTGAGTTGAATGCAGAAGCTGGATGGAGCCCTGATTTGACTCCCCTAGAAAGGGATTGAGTGTGTTCTGTGTGTGGCTAAATGGGTTCACCAATTTGGTGGCCAGAGTCTGTGGAAGAGTCTTGCAGCTGTGCACCAAATCTGTTGTCTGGTTTTCTTGGGTACAAAAATAAGGTTCTATTTTCCGCCTTCTCTTGCAGGGAGGTGTAGCCCTGTGACTAAATTCTCTCCAGTGCAATGTGAATGGAAACGATGTGTGCCAATTTCAAGCCTGGCCCATAAAGACTTCCTATATGCTCTTTCCCTTTCTACCTACTGGCTGCAGATGATGACAAGGAGGCTCCAGAGCAAGTGTCCTAACCTGGGGTCCTTGGACTCTAAGTTCATGGGGATCTATGACCTTGGATGGGAAAAGTACATCTTTATGTTCCCTAATCTTGAACTGAAATTTATCTTTTCTTTCTATTATGAATGTAAACAACAAACCACAGTGGTATTAGCAGTACCTGCGGCTGTCACTAGTAGAAATCACAGATATTTTCATATCACATTACAGTTGTTGCAGATATCTCAAAGTATCATTACACTCATCACCGCTTGGAAATTACGGCAGTTATTAGACCTGCCACTAGATTGCACATAATTGCCGTCTTCCTGTTGACAGACAGCCATGCAATGCAACTGGCCGACTCTGAGCTGAGGAGGCGTTCAGCCACCAAATGGTGAAGTTGCATGTTCTCGCATTGGTGAACCAGGCATTCATATTGCTTTCCAGTAACCCCTGCCACCAATTGTTGGTCAATTGATACGTGGAAGTAGGTGAGCTGTTTTAATTGTTTGTTAAAGGTTTGCCAAACTGGATGGTTCAAACAAAAATTCTTAACCTTCCTTAACATTGAGAGGTATGCGGGCCTTCAATGCAGTCAGTATTCACACTGACATGCCTTTACAAAATAAATGTAACTTTAACTCATCTTTGTTTAAATGCACTGCCTTGTTACGTATTGAATTCATGGAAAAATATATATAACCATATTAAAAAGCGTCTTTTTATACGTTGATAGCTGTATTTCCGTAGACTTGGTTTGGTTTATACTTCTATGTGTTTTGTTTTATGGATTTAAAAATATTCTGAGAATGGGTCCGCCAACTTCACTGGACTCTCAAAGGAGTCCAGGACACATAAAAGGTTAGGAGAAGCCCCAGCCCTGTGGTATGGCTGAGCCACAAGGTGGAGGTGGAGAAGAGCTGCCTAGTAACCTGAACATCACATCCATCCAGGACTATTATATGAGCAAGAAATTAACCTCTGCTGTGTTAATTTGGGGATTTATTGTTATCAAAGTCATCCTACCTAAGGTAAAGACATTGATCCATTGATTTGTAGCTTTGTTGTTCCTTTTGCAAAGTCCAGAGGCATACAGATATCTATTCTTTTGTATTATTTCCCTGCTTTATATAACCTACCCCGCTCCCACCATTTTTTTTTAAAAGGATCTTTATTTTATTATTCTGAAATTTCACGAGTTGTGCCCTAGAGTGGGTCTTTTCTCCTTTAATTATGGCCTTTAAGTATGGAGACATACTTATCTGGGAATTTTTCTTTGACCTCTTAGGCGATGTTCCTGTTAGCTATTTGTGTGCAACAAATCACCCCAAAATTTAGTGATTTTAAATCACAGCAATCATTTTATAACTTCTTATGGATCTGGGAAAAGCTCAGCGAGATGATTCTGGCTCGGGGTCTCATGAGATTGCAGTCTGATGGTAGCTGGAACAGTGGAGACTAGAGCAACTCGGAGTGTATTGGACATATTTTCTTTTTCATATAGTTTCAGGACATCTTCATGAGGTCTCTCCACATGGGCTAGTTTGGGCTTCCTCATAATATGGAGACATCAGGTCAGTCAGACTGCTTGCATGGTGGATCAGGGCTCCCAAGCAAATCTTTCAGCAAACAAGGCAGAAGGAGCATTGCCTTTAATGACCTTCTTCAGAAGTCACATAGTCTCTCTTCGACCATTTGTAAAAACTGTTGCAAAATCTTTGAAGATTCAAGGGTAAAAGAATTAGACACCACCTCTTGATGGGGGCACGGGAAGGATCTAGAAAAGAGTGTGAGATAGGAGATATTATTATAGACATCTTTGGAAAATACAATCTGCCACAGTTTCCTCTTCTTTTCTGTTCTTTCTTTATAATTCCCCTAATAGTTTTGATCCTCTGGACTAATCCTCTAATTTTTAAAAGATCCGTTCTCTCTTATTGTCCCTCATTTTATCTTCTTGTTCTACTTTATAAAGATTGAGATTGCATTGACTTTATCCTCCAACTCTACTACTGACTTTTAAATTTTGATTACCATTTTTAATTTGTTCTCTATTCCTTTTTAAATTATTATTACTATTTTAAATATTGCCTCCTGTTGTTTCATGGAGGTAATATCCTTTGAGGTTTCCTTGTAGCCGTCTGTACCTTTGTAAATAGTCCCTTTATCAAACTTTCCTCCAATTCTCCAAATTTCAGTGTACCATCGGTTTCCTGCTAGGACCCTGACTGATACAGTTCCCTAGATCATATCATCTCCATTACCCTCAGTAAACCCCAAATCCTCACCCTGGCACACAAGCCCCTTCTTACTAAGGTTCCACACTGCTTTTCCAGGCCTCTTACTGCCTGGTTCCCACAAATGAGAATCCTGCTTTGTGTTTTCCCCAGTAACCTTTGCCCAGGTCTTTCACCCAAATCACATCCATTACTGAGCCCAGCTCTCCCCTTCTCCTCCAGCGGGAAGCCTTCTGCACACCTCCAGCCTGCAGAGATGGACCTTATTCACTCTTAATGTCACCATTCTGCAACCAGCATGTGGAGGAGCACACCAGGGGCATTCACACTGGTGTCCCATCTGTGCTTCTAGACTGTAAGCTCTGTGAGGACAGTGAGGGCACCGTATTCTTCATTTCAGGTCCCACAGTGCTGGGCACACAGTAATGAGTGTGAAGAAAGAGCTTGAAGTGTTTATGGAACTGATGATCTTAGTGTGCCACCAGGAAAAGAGGCAGGACCTTCTAGACTCCAGGGAGGACTTGGAGTCCATGGCTCAGTAAGTTAACCTGGGAGCTTTGGGGACTTCTCAGTTCTAACCTATCGGTGACATCATAATAGGAACTAGAGTCTTCAACAACGTGTCCCAAGTGGACTTCCCTGGATTCAAAAAGATAATGCAAAAGGTGGGGAAAATGCTTTTTCTCTCCAAGTACATCTTTCCTCTCTCTCCTTCCCTCACATTTTCGCTCCCAGCCCAAAGTGTATAAAAGGGTACATTTGACTGTTTCGCTTATTAGAGGTGTGTGTTGGAAGAGATTTTGGAGGTGTACTAGTCCTCCAGCCTGAAGGAATCAGACTTCTTCTCCTTGTCGTTCATCTTCCTCTCCCTTCCCTGAAAACTCCTCTGGTTTACTGGTCTTCCTAGCCGTCAGCTCCCTCCCTCTAGCTCTCTCTCTTTCTCTTTTTTCTTTTTAGAGAAAATGAAGAAATGTCCTGTAGTAGAATCTGTCTCTAAACCTCCAATACTGGAGGAAGGGAAACTCCTTCAGAAAGATGGATGGTGAGTGTGGGTTTGGGGTGGGGAGCTCTGTCTTTCCATTTGTCCTTCTGAGTCTCTTTTCAACTGATCTGAATTCCCTCTCCCCCCACTCCCTGACTTTTTCAGGAAAGCCTGCAACCCCACAGGATTGAGCTGGGAGGCAAAAGAGGTCCCGGGGGCTCTACCTCCTCACTCACCAGGGAACAAGCTTTGTGTCTCTGTATCCCATGACTCTGGGCCCTGCCTCTGTGGGTGCAGCTTGAGAATGAAGGCAGTGTTGCATCCACGACCACCCCCAGCCTCCCGTCTGGGCTTTCAGCGGCCCCCAAACTTATTATCAGGGAGGGAGAAGCTTTCTCCTCCAGTGAGTGTCTTCAGGGCACAACTTTCCCATTGCTCCCCCAAGCCCAAGCCCAATCCCAAGCCCAAGCCCAAGCCCAAGCCCAAGTCCCAGATGCTATCTTGGGACAGATCAAGAGCCTCCTGCAATACCATGCCACTGCGCAAGCTGATGCCCATGGGCGTGTGGCCTCAGGGCTTTCTTGACCCACTCGTCAAATCCTTACCAGAGAAATCCCTGCACACCTATGGAGAGAACTATATCCCCAGCCAGGGAGCCATATCCCCAGCAATATCACTCATGGAATATGACAAACCCCAGTGCTCTCTACCACCCTTGTTTAAATAAAGTTGTATTTAGTTAATTATAGTATTTCTTTTGAGTCTACTGAAAGCATGGTAAAGGTCTGTTTTAACTGAGAATGTATTTTATCTCCTCCATTTACTCCCATTTGGGTTTTTCAGGGTTTTGATGCTCTGTTAGTTATGACTGCTTATTACTCTGTGCATGGGGAACACTGTGACCCTTGGATCTTTTTTCTATAGTATCCAGGCTCCAGTGGTATCATGGGAAGAGGGCCATGAAGTCAGATCCACCTGAGTTCAATTTCCACAGGTAGACCTGCTAGGTTTTGATTAAGGAGCCCTAGTGGCACAGCGGTTAAGTGCTTGGCTGCTAACCAAAAGGTTGGCAATTTGAACACACCAGCTACTCCATGGGAGAAAGATGTGGCAGTCTGCTTTCATGAAGATTTACAGCCTAGAAAACAGTATGGGGACAGTTCTGTCTTGTCCTATAGCATCGCTATGAGTCAGAATTGACTCTATGGCAATGGGTAGGTTTTGATTGCAATTGTATTGAATTTATAGGTTAGTTTGGTGAGAATTGACATCTTTACAACATGAGTCTTCCCATTCATGAACATTGTATATCTCTCCATTTATTTAGGTCTTTAAATTATCTCAATAATATTTTGTAGCTTCAATGTAGAGATCTTGCATGTTTTTAATTAAGAGTTATTCCTAGACGTTTGATGTTTTTTGCTGTTACTGTGAATTGATTTTTAAAATAATTTTATTTTCTATTTGTTGTTGTTGTTATTACTGGTGTCATGGATTGAATTGTGTCCCCCAAAAATATCTGTCAACTTGACAGGGTCATGATTCGCAGTACTGTATGACTGCATACCATTTTGTAATTTGATGTGATTTCCTTATGTGTTGTAAACTCTATCAGTATGATATAATAAAGTAGATTAGTGGCAGTTTCACTGATGAGGTCTACAATATTAGATAGTGTCTTAAGCCAATCTCTTTTGAGATATAAAAGAGAGAAGTGAGCAGAGACACATGGGAACCTCATACCACCAAGAAAGCAGTACTGGGAGCAGGGTGCATCCTTTTGACCTGAGGTTCCTGCACTGAGATGCTCCCAGACCAAGGATCTTTCTCCAGAGCCAACAGAAAAAGCATTCTCCTGGAGCTGATGCCCTGAATTTGGACATGTAGCCTACTGAACTGTGAGAGAATAAATTTCTCTTTGTTAAAGCCATCCACTTGTGGTATTTCTGTCAGAGCAGCACTAGATGACTAAGACAACTGATATAGAGAAATGTAACTTATTTTGGTATGTTGAGTTTGTATTCAGTGACTTGACTAGACTCACATATTAATTCTAGTAGTTTGTAGATTCTTTTGGATTTTCTATGCATGCAATCATGTCATTTATGAATAATAATACACCTACTTACTCTTCACTTATCGACTATCTCATTATCTGACATTTTGCACTTATGATAATAATAAAAAAAATCTACAATCTGACTATTTTGCTCATTAATGATGTACATCTGGCAGTGAGGAATGCTGGATACACTTGCCCCTAGAGGTGCAAGGCGAGAGTAATGCTGGTTGTTACAGTTAAGGTTATGTGTCATCTTGGCTATGCCATGATTCTCAGTGGTTTGGCAGTTATGTAATGATGTAGTCATCCTCCATTTTCGCATAATGCTGATTTTTCACGAAAGAACCTGGTCTTTGGAACCTAACCATGTTGATAAGTGTGGAGTGGGTGTATTTCTACTTTTCCCTTTCCAACGTGTTATGGATTGAACTGTGTCCCCCCAAAATATGTATTATAAATCCTAACCCCTATGCCTGTGATTATAATCCTATTTGGGAATGGATTTTCTTTGTTATGTTAATGAGATGGTATTAGTATAAGGTATTTCTTAAGTCAATCTCTTTTAAGATATAAAAGAAATTAAACAAGCACAAGAACAAGCAGAGATGGGGAAAGATAGATGCCATGCCATATGAAGATCACCAAGACACCAAAGAATAGAAGTTGAAGAGACAAGGAATTTCCCCCAGAGCCAAAAGAGAGAGAAAGCCTTGCCCCAGAGCCAGCAACCTGAATTTGGATTTCTAGCCTCCTAAATGTGAGAAAATAAATTTTTGTTTGTTAAAGCCACCCACTTGTGGTATTTCTGCTATGGCAGCACAGATAACTAAGACACAATGCTTAAGTTTTTTATTTCTTTTTCTCATTTCATTGTCCTGGCTAGGATGTCTGATACAATGTTGAATAGAAGCATTGATAGAGGATATGCATGTCTTGCCTCAGGGGGGAAACTTCCGATAATTCATCATTAAATATGATGATTGTTGTAGGGCTTTCTTTGTAGATAGTTTCATCAGATTTAAGAAAATTCCCTCTCCTCTTAGTTTACTAAGTGTTTTTATCATGAATGGCCCACCTGAGTTCAGATCCTAAGTCTGCCAGTTATTAGTCATCTCAGGCAAGTCACTTCCTTCTCTGAGCCTCAGTTTCTCCATCTTAAGTTGGGGGAAGGAATTTCTTTCTTAAAGTTTCTTGTGTAATTGAGAAGATTTATGAAGAACAGCCCACCCATAGTAGATGCTCAATTAAATATCTGGCATTACATTATATATTGTTTTATTTATCACTCTCCTTCCCTAGTATGTACGCCCCATGAGAGTTTTCTTTGCTTTTATTGTTCACTGCTGTATCCCTAGTGTTTACAACAGTGCCAGGCACCTCAGGAGAAAAAAAATGTTATTAATCAATATCAATTTTCTCTTTTCTGGAACCCTATGGCTATGAAGCATTGTTTTAGGGCCTAGAAATGCACTTACCCCTAGAGAATCACCTTGTTCTCTTGGTCACTTCTGAAATTCAGTATTATCTTTCCTTTTTGACTTAAAAAATGCCAGATTTCCTCCTTCTGGGTAATTTACGGTCAATACCTGCAATCCCTTCTTCCCTGACTTACTGAGCTTCCTGGGTCTAGTCTCAGCATTCCAAGCAAAACTGCATGACCGCAGCGTGAGCCCCTCCCCCTGCTGAGCCTCCCCAAGAGGGTCAGACTCCACAGCCTTAGGTGTCTCCTCCAATTGTGGTTCCAACGCAGATGTGATGCTTGTGGGCTGCCAAATCTGAGAACCTGTTCCGCTTTATCTAAGTCTCTCCGGACAGCAGCAAAGAAAGCAGCCCCAGGATGAGCATTCCAAATCCTCAGCAAGTTCTGAAATCAGGGAGGGAGTAAGGTGCTTGCAGCCTGAGGCTAGAACAGGGACACTTCTGGGCACTCCTGGATGCCTCCCATCAGTTTGTATCAGGATTTCCAGGACACACCCTTCTCCCACCATGAGTGCCCTGCCTTGCTACCACCCTCTCCATTCTCCAGATCAGGGTTTCTCAACCTCCGCACTATTGCCATTTTGAGCCGGGTAATCTGCAGTGGTGGTGTAGTGGTAGAATTCTTGCCTTCCATGCAGGAGATCCAGGTTTGATTCCTGGCCAATGCACTTCATATGCAGCCGCCATCTGTCAGCAGAGGCTTGTGTGTTGCTATAATGCTTAACAGGTTTCAGCTGAGCTTCCAGACTAAGACAGACTAGGAAGAAAGGCCTGGCAATCTACTTCAGCCAATGAAAACCTTACGGAGCACAATGGTCCAATCCACAACTGATCATGGAGATGGCACAGGACCGGGCAACATTTCATTCCATTGTGCAGGGGGTTACTGTGAGTTGGAGGCAACTCCACGGTAGGTATCTGCAACAGTTCTCTCTTGTAGGGGCTGTCCTGGACATTGTAGGATGTTTAACAGCATCCCTAGTATCTGTCCACTAGACGCTAATAGGACTTCCCTCCCAGTTGCGACAGTCAAAAAGAGAAATGTCCGAACGTTGCTGCTGTTGCTGAAATCCAGATGATCTTCCTAAAGCCCCACTTTCATCAGCCTCTCCCAGTTTGAACTGTCCCTTCCTCGGTAGGTTTTTCTCATCTCCCCCACCTTGCACTCAGACCCTCTTCTCTGAACTCTGAGAAGCTCAGGCCAGAGCTGCCACCACACCAAGTGGCTAACACTTTTGGAGTACTTACCCCATGCTGTTGCACAGGTTGTCTGATGTAATCCTCACAACATCCCTGTGAGTTAATACTAGTATTATCCTCTCCATATTTCAGATGAGGATATCAGGCCCAGAGAGGTGAAATCACTTGTCCAAGGTCACATAGCTAATAGTGGTGGAACTGGGATTCAAACCCAGGCTGTCTGGCTTCCACAACTACAAACCACTCACTCTGCGCCATCAGATGGTTCCTAGACTGCTTTCTGTACTTTCATCTGCCTCCCAAACGTAACTGCAAACCCCTTGAGGGCAGGGACTCCAATACATTTGTGAATGTTCCACAGAGCTGAGTCCAGCCCAGGGCAGGAGGGCAGGTGGGCAGGAGGGCCAAATACCACTTGATTGATTGATTTCCTGCTGATATGCAGTTTGGGGCATTAGAATGTGTGTGTGGGGGGATGAGACTGAGGATTGGGAAGAAGGAATTTCCAACTGGAGGCTTAAATATAATATACATTCACAAAATGCACTTAACATAGGTGTACTTCTGAATGAATTTTCACAAACACTTGTGTAACCAGAATCCAAAGACCACCATCACTGCAGAAACCTCCCTCCTACTCCCTCCCAGTCATCCCCTCTAGAGGTAACCATCATCCCGCCTTCTAAGAGCATATATTCTTTTTGCCTGTTTTTGTGACGGCTTGCATGTTGCTAGCTTGGGCCTGGTGGCATGGCGGTTAAGAGCTCGGCTGCTAACCAAAACGTTGGCAGTTCGAATCCATCAGCCGCTCCTTGGAAACCCCATGGGGCAGTTCTACTCTGTCCTATAGGGTCTCTATGAGTCAGAATCAACTTGACAATGGGTTTTGTGTGTTGCTGTTATGCTAAACAGGTTTCAGCGGAGCTTCCAGACAAAGACGGACTAGGAATAAGGACCTGGAGATCTACTTCCGAAAATCAGCCAAAGGAAACCCTACGGATCACAACAGTTCAATCCCCAGCCGATCATGAGGATGGTGCAAAACTGGGCAGCATTTCATTTTGTTGTGCCTGGGGTCACCATGGAAACTTAGATTATGTTCTCTTTTGTATCTGATTTCTTTTGCTCAACATTGTCTGTGAAAATCATCCATGTTGTTGCATGTAGTAATTTCATTCTTTCTCTTTACATGTAGTATTCCGTTGTGTGATTAGACTATAACTTATTTATCCATTCTACTTTTAATGGACTTTTGGTAGTTTCCAGTTTGGGGCTATTGTGATGAGTACTGCTGGGAACATTTTTGTACATGTCTTTAGTGAAGATACGTGTATATTTCTATCAGGTAAATGCCTACTAGTGGAACTGCTGGGTTCTAGGGTATGCATTGATTCAGCTTTAGGAGACACTATCAAACAGTTTCCCAAAGTTTTTGTATTTAGAGGCTTTTAAAGCCACAATTGATCCCCCACCTCCACCCCTCAGGACTGCTTTCCTGAGGAGATGGGAGGAGAGAGCTGGTATGGTCTTTCTGAAATCTTCCGTATGACCAAGTCTGTTCTAAGATTCTCTGTTACAGGAAAATAGAGAATGTTGGAGATTAAGGGGCCATACATCTCAAGTCCAAGCCTTCCATGGTGCACAGGGAGAAACTAAGGTGGGGAGACATGGGTAGACTCATGCAGGGTGCTGTGTGTGGCTTGAGCCTCATCTAGAAGCCAGATTTCTGGACTCTGGATCTGCATTTTTTGCTTTATGAGTACTTGAGTAGAGATTCTTGTTTGGAAGATGATGGAGTAGAACTAGATTCTGGGTTGGACCCACCAGGACTATAAGTGTGTGTGTGTGTGTGTGTGTGTGTGTGTGTGTAGGAGTGGGAGGTGGCACTAGTGAGAGGTGTTGCTCCCTATATTTTCCTTGAGACTGGGCTGAAGCCAAGGAAAACACAGGCCTGGCTCCTCCTCCCACCAGGGGAAGTCAGGGTGAAGGGCTTTACAGCTGGAGTCTGGAAAATCTTCCACCTCACGCCCTGCTCCCCCCCTCCAAGTCCAGGGAGGGGGTGGAGGGTGCTACTGGCAGTTGGGACAGGAGTTCCAGGGCCTGGAAACAAGATGGGCTTCACCCTCAAGGGGCTCACAATCTTAGGTAAAAACCAGACAGACCTTGGGCATAGAGCAAACCCTCATTTATTATTACGGACAGAAATTCCATCCACCAGAAACCTGGCAGAAGCCTCCAGCCAATCTCCAGTGGAAACTGCTAAGCCCGCACGACTCCCAGCTTCAGCCTCAGCCCTTATCTGGTGCCCCAGACTCACCCCTATTCCTGCAGCCCTCACACTTATGCATCCTGGTCCAGGTCCCACCATCCACTTCTGACCTGCCTGAAATTCATGCTCCATTTTCAGAGAACTGGTTTAAGTGGTGGGTCCGGAGGGCATAGAAGACGTGCCGCCCTCCACCCCCCCCCCCGCCGCTCGCCCCGACTTCCCTTGTCTCACGCACTCTCCCCACACCAAGAGGTCCCCCTGGGTAGATGAGACCTAAGAGAAGGATAAAAGAGGGGTTACTTCTCTTTACAAACTCTTTTGGCACCCCCTCTTCCCTCTCCAACCAGCTGCCTTCCCTCCCCATCTCCCGCGCCTGGCTGGGGCGCCAACTAAATCTGATCAAAATGCAATTGCCAAGTCGTTAAGGTATTTGAATTTAAAAAAAAAAAAAAAAAAAAAAACTCCCGAGAAAGAAAGTATTTGATGGCTAATAATCTCATTTCAATATAATGGGACCTTCTTCTGCAGAGAGCAAGACAGGTTAAGAGATATAATTATGACTTTGCAAACTCTCTCCGAAGCGCGGGAGACGCGCTGACAGGTCTGCGCGCTGCTGCGCCGGGCTTCGTTCGCACCGAGGGGAGACGCTTTGTCTAGAGGGCCCGTTAAAGAGACATGGTCCCTTTTCCCCCCTCAGCCTACATTGCAATTTATCTGTCAGCCGCGTCCGCGCCTCAGGATTGGTATCGGAGTCACACACCCGTGGGGGGGGGGGTTGGAATGGAGGGAGGGGGAAAGGAGGGAGCCGGGGGGGCTGACCTGTCAACCCGCCCCAGGAACCGAGACCTGGGCTTTCAAACCTACTGCCTCTGGGTCTCTTGAAGGTCCCATCTACACGGCAGGGTCCCGGAGGAGCAATGATGGGGGGAATTCAGGCAGCGCAGATTTATCGCCCATCTCCGAACTTGCGCTTTTTGAAGGACTCAGAAGGAATGGGTTTCCTTCTTGTCAGAATTACTCGGTTTCAGCTGGCAGAAAGGAACCGAATTAGGAAGCTGGGGAGAGATGGTGGTGGTGGTGTTCACATTGATTTTATTTTCTACCCTCTAAGCAAACTGGGAGAAAAACATCCATTGTAAGTCCAGATAGGAAATCTTTGAGTAAAGAGGAATTCTCCCGGTTTCACATCTTGCCCCTTCAGGACACTGCCAGAGAGGTAGTCTCTAATGGGGTACACACCTAACGAGTATTGATTTCACGAGTACTGATTGCTGCTCAAGTCAAAAGAGTGCGGGAAAGTCAAGGCCCGGAGCTCGAGAGGTTGTTTGAGGTGGAGCAGAGAACGTGATGCCCAGCGCAGCGGCGCAAAGGGGTCTGGGCGCGGGCTGGAAGTGCGGGCGAGTGTGTGCGCGCGTGAGTGTAACGCGAGGGCGCACGTGTGTGAGCATCGCTCCCGGGAGAGCACTCAGCTCCCGACTCTAACAACCGTTGGGAGCCGGAAAGCGAAGACAGGGACGCAGGGAGACAGCTCTGAAGACGGACTGACAGACCGACTCCTTTTCTTGACCTGCGAAAAGGAACCGGAAGGGACAGGACGCCCGTGGAGTCCTCGTCTTCGCCTGCCCCCACTCTCTCCCGAAGCAGACAGGAGCTTCAGTACCGGCGTTTCTCGCTGCTCCTGGCGCGGCCCAGCTTTGCAAAGAAGGAATTCGAAGCAAGTGGGTGTGCCACTACTCCTCCCCAACACTCCGTGCCCTGAGTGGTGGCCGGGAGGACGCCGGCCGCGTGGCCCGCAAGAGGTGAGGCCGCGGCGAATACTTGGGTGGCTCTAATCCGCCGAGCAGCGGCCCATGCGGCGCAGCGACCCCTCTTGGAGTTTGTGAAGCCCCGGTGCCGGGGTCCCGAGATGCCCTCCCGCGTCGCGCACTCACGTGCAGCCACGGCGATTCCCTAGAGTCATTTATGCATCAATAAGAAAGAGGGTGGTGCTGTAGCATGCTACACAGACGGGCGTCTCCTCAAAGTGGGGTTGAGACGCGAGCGGGGTCATCCTCCCTCGACCGTCTGCTCTCCCTGGTGGACCAGGGCGCAGGTTGTCCGGGTCTCAAGGACAAGCGGAAAACGAGGACCCCAAGAGACAAGCGCTGCTCACCCAGTTTGCCCGGGTTTAGCCCCCCCACCCCCGCCCAACTTAAGCTGCCCCTTCAGCCTCACCCGGCAGCGGCGGCCTCACTGTCCCCAGTGCGTCCAGGCCAGCCTTCTCCTCGCTGCCCAGGCCGCCCCGCGGGGCGTTTACCCGCACCCGGAGGGGACAGATCTGGAAGCAGACCCCCACCCCGACTCAGAAGGCAACAGATTGCTAGGCGAATTTCTGACACCCTTCCCTCTCCCTCCTCTCTGGTTTTTTCTTGGTAATTAATGACCCCAGCGCCGTGGCCTGGCGAACGGCTGCCGCAAGGAGCTTTGCTGACAGGCTCCAGGTGGCCGCGAGGACTCAGGACTCTGCAGGGGCTCCCGGGGTGGCGGGTCGGGACCGGGGCCAGAGCCGAGCGCGCTGGGGAGGAGCAGGTCGGGGTGCCGAGGACTTTGGCCCTGTGGGGGGCTCCGGGGCAGGCGAGAGCGGGCCGGGCGCGCAGCCGGCGAGGTCAGGGGCGAAGGGGCA
>NW_004444001.1:6916779-6942752 GCF_000243295.1 Trichechus manatus latirostris | reverse complement strand
TTGCATTTCTCCGGCAGGCGGCGGGGCTCGGGTTGAAAGGCATCGCCTTCATTTGGAACGTTGTTTATTTTTCTTAACTAGCCAGCCCCGACAGACGACCCCGCAAGCACGGAGACCGGGCCCGGCCGAACCCTGGCTGGGAAGGGGTCAGGACAGGGGGCAGCCCGGCGGGAGGGGCGCTGCGAGTCCCTGTCGGGGGAACGTGCCCTGGTCCCCCCGCGGTCGACCGGGGGAAGGGTGGCTGCGGGGCAGAGGACGACTTTCTTCCACATGGAAAACAGACTTTCTCCTGCCGTAGTTACCTTAGCTTTGACCTTGTAGGAGGCGGGGTAGCGTAGAGATCACGTTTTCTGGCTTTGGCTTCAGGCCGCCTCGGGTTTGAGTTTGAACTCGTCCATTTTTAGCTCTATGTCCTTAGGCAAGTAACCTTTGTGACTCAGTTTCCTAGCTTCTCGGATTGGTATAACGCAGTACATGGGTTTGGGTTGCTGTAAGGATTAAATGCGAGAGTGCGCATAAACCCTTAGCGCAGGGCTGGAACTTGCCAAGAGCTCAGGAGACGTTAGGCTTTCTCATGGGGGCTGTGGGTGGTTGGTTATTGGTGCTCTGGTAGCGCAAGGGTGGGTGGGGGCAGCCATAGGTGTGGGAACCACAGCCCTTGAGCACTCGGTGGGGGTGGGTGGAAAGGAGCTTGAGCTGCAGGTCTGCGACTCCTCAGCTCTGGGAGCCCAGGCTGCTCCGGGAAGAAGTGCGGGCTGGGGGGATTTCTGGGCGTTTTGACGTGAAATGAATAAAATGCAAATGATATTCAAAGCAACATGCTAATGAGGATCTACTCTTTGAACATCCACAGCCCTGGCAGTGCCTTAACAGTGGCGAGCTGGTGTGAACTCAAGGATGGACAGGGTCCAGCAATCCAGGTCTCGGGTGTGTGTGTGTGACAGTGCGTGCGTGTGTTGTGTGAGTGTTGGCGCGCGCCTCCTCCGGAATGTGCGTAGCCGACCGGGTGTGCTCGCACTGTCATGGAAATGAGGTCAGGAAAGGTCGTTCCACTCTGCAGCATAAATCAAGGAGGAAAGGAGAATGGATGTGAGAGGCAGTCCCTGGAGACCGCCCCGAGAGAGGCAGAGCGAGGGAAAGAGGGAGGGGAAAAAAGTTCTGCGGAGAATAGGCAAGAAGCGGGCCGAGGCTCTCGCCCTCTGCGCGCTCCCGCCTCGCGGGTCCCTTACATGTGGTCTCCCCGTTAGTCCTTCTCCTCCTCCTCCGGCTCCAACACCTTTCTTTCTTTTTTCCCCAAATTTAAATGTTACTCGTCTAAGCTCCCTACGTGTGAACAGTGAGCTCCTTGCATCCGGCCTCCTCGAGAACGTGTAAGCGCGCGCGCACACGCCAGTTGCACACGTAATTGCTCACTTGTTACACACACGCACAATCGCGCCCTGGGGGGATATGAGTAAGACCTTCTGGAACTAGCCGCTCTCCGCCTCCCTCCTGCTCGGCCACTCCGGCCCTTGCGCCTCGGGTCTCCACGCAGTCCGTCTTCTCCTCTACCCAACACGCAACTACCGCAGTCTTCGAGACCCACCCGCTTCGTACCCTCCGCGGGCGAGCCACGGAGCGAGGCGCGCCAGGCCGCCGCTTGCCTGCGACCCCAGCCAGCCGGGAATCTCCGGAAGCTCTGGCCTCCCTGGGCTGGAACAGAGGCACAAGTACAGGGCGATCCCGCTCGCTGGGGCAGGGCGACCAATGTGCGAGAGAGCCGGAGATGGCGGAAGGAGAGGAACATATCGCCCTCTTCCCTCGCATCTTCGAGACTCCAGGGACAGGGGAGTGAAGACTGGCAGTGCGGAGCGGCCGCCACTCCCCATCCCCGACCCTCTGCTGGAGCGACTGCTACCCGCAGCTCCAAGAATGGGTAGAAAGCAGGGAAGAGATGGACAGCGCCTACGGTCTACATTTTGGGCCCAGACCAGATTTACTTCCCGCCTCATTTCCTTTATGATAATGAACGACGTCAACTATGCCTTAAGTCTGTAGAGCAGGAACAAAGGAGGCGCACAGTAATACATAGTGAATTAAATTTACGAAGAACTGTCACCATCGCTATTCTTTCTGAACCTCCACATTTTGTAGATTTATTCATTAAGCTATGTATTTATTCCACAAATATTTAGTGAGTTCCTATTAAGTGACAGAGAAACTGGAGGGCAAGATTCTGGCCCTCAGGGAGCTTACATTCTCCAGGGTCGGAAAGACAGTAAACAGATAAACACAGAGACACATAACATGCTGTCAGGCAGGGTAGCCATTTGTGTTGTGAAGGAAAGATAAAGCTGGGTAAGGGAAAAGAGGGAGTCCCTGGGGAGTACAAACGGTTAACCAAAAGGTTAACCGAATGTTGCAGGTTTGAGTCTACCCAGAGGCATGTGGGAAAAAAAAGCCTGGTGATCTACTTCTGAAAAATCAGCCACTGAAAATCGTACGGAGCACAGTTCTACTCTGATACACATGGAGTCTCCATGAGTCAGAATCAATTTGATCGCACCTGGTTAAGGGGAGAGGGAGTGATGGGGTCGGTGTGGAAGGCCTCTCTGGGGAGGAGGGACCTGAATGAAGTAAGTCTTCCAGAGTCCTGCAAATATCTGGGGTACAGGGTCCCAGGAAGGGGGAACTGCAAATACAGTAGTGGTGAGGCAGGAGGTGCTTGGGGTGGAGCCTGACAAGGAGGAGAGAGAAGTAGGTGAAATGGGAAGGTCGGTGGGAAGGTCAGATTATGTAGGGCTTTGCAGGCTATGGTGGGGTTTTGGGGTTCTATTTTAGGCCTGATGGTAAGCCACTGAAGTACTTTTTTTTTTTTTAAAGGGGTGACACAGTCTGATTTATGTTTTTTAAAATGATAAACAGAGACCAGAGAATTTAAGTAGCTCGTCCATGGTCTTCAGGTTTGTGAGTTTTTAATCCAGGTCTTCAGACTCCCAGTCCAATGTGTTAAATATGAACCGTTAGGCAAGACTGCCTCAGATGCGACCCAGGAGATGTCTTGAGCAGTACTTTGCCCAATCCCATCATACTTTTGAGGAAGGTGTCCAGAAGGGGATAGCGGGTTGAGGTCCGAAATCTGCCAGCTCTGCCATTTGTGTTTAGGCAAAGACTCCTGCTCCCCACCCCCCACCCCCTCACCTTTAGGATCGCCGGCATTTCCACGCCCTAACTCCCCACCCCATACCTGTTGCCTAGGCCTTCTCTGAGCTGTAGAGACAGTGAGGGCAACTCCTTTGGACTAAGAAGGTAGGATCCAGTCTCACTCCGCTGCTCTTCAGCAAATTGAGTTTGGTTGTGCGCAAAGTGGCCCCACACCGCCTCCTGGTGGCCAAGAGATATACTGCAGCCGGGGTCGGTACAAGATGCAGAACTGCAGCAGGGACCGCAGGGGGCGCTGGAACAAGCTTACCGAGCGCCTGCCAGGTGCCAGGGGCTGTGCAAGGCGCTTCGCTTACTTTTCTTTTCTTGCTTTCTTTTTTTAACCATCAGAATAACTCTGGGAGAGAGAGAGCTATAATTTCCCTCACTATACAGATAACGAAATTGGGGCCAAGAGAGGAAATGTATGTTGTCTAAGAACATGTAGCTAGTAAACGACAGTGATTCACTCACTTTCAGATACCATCTCTTGATTTCGAAAAGGGGGTGAGAAGAGGGAAAGATTAGCCCCCATCCTAGGCCAGGAGCTCTCTCTCCACTTGGCCCTGAAGAACCATCTAGAAAATGTCCTCTGCAGGTGCACTGAGCTTCCAAATCGGTCTCTGGGAGTATTCCAAGTCCCTTTCCCGTTCTCCCTTTGAGTGGATTTCAGATGGGTCCATGGTCTGCAGGTTGAGACCAGGGTAGGGACAGCTGGTCAACTCTGTCTGCATGGCCCATGACGAAAGTCAGAGGTCCCTTTCCCCTCTTTCATGTTCAGGCCAGTGGAGCTTCCAAACTCCTCCTGGAAGGTGAGGGTACTCTAAGGGGGGAACTCTGCAACCTCAGGTGGCATGAAAGCAGACAGGCAGGAATGACCACACTGAGCCACCTCACTCTCTTTAATCCTCATCTTTAATTCCAAAATTGGGAGACCCTGCTTGTCATTGGGACACCCTCTTTATCAGGCTTTGGGATGCTCAAGCTCATTTTGTATCTGCAGCCACTAGGCTGGAGAGAGGACTCCTGGGCAGAGCCTTCCCTCCCTTCGCCACAGATGCTGCCTGCTCCAGTGCAGAGCTGGGAATCATTCTCCATCCTCTGCTGCGCCCTAGTGGGCCAGGACACGGCTGCGTAGCCAGACTCCTTCCCAGCAGGCTGGAGCACCTTCCTGTCTTCTCACTTTCCTTCCCTGGAGGCAGGCTCCTTCCCGGAGACTGAACATGTTTCCTGAAAGAGGAATGTGAAACTTCTGGGAAGGTTTGGCTGCAGAATATCCCAGAACTGTGCCACACCACACTAGGATCATTACCCTCAACACACATTTCAAGATCGCCTACCATGCACTCGGAGTCCCTGTGTGATGCAAATGGTTAATGCGCTTGGCTGTGAACTGAAAGGTTGGAGGTGTGAGTCCACCCAGAGGTGCCTGGGAAGAAAGGCATGGTAATCTACTTCACAAAAATCAGCCACTGAAAACCCATATGAAGTGCAGTTCTGCTCTGACGCACATGGAGTCTCCATGAGTCAGAATCAACTCGATTGCAGCTGGTTTGGTTTTTGTTTTTATTTTGGATCATGCCTATTCAGGGCAGGATAGGCTCACATTTTTTTGGCAGGGGAGAGTTCTTTTTAAAAAAAATTCTGGTGAAAAAATTTCACAACAAAACATACATCCTTTAACAGTTTTTAAACATGCAGTTCATTGACAATGGTTACTACTTCACGCTGTGTTGCCATTCTCACTATCTCTGCCCATATTGTTTCACCACCGTTAACTTAGACTCTGCCCCTGTCTTAGTCATCTAGTGCTGCTCTAACAGAAATACCACGCGCGGATAGCTTTAACAGAGAGAAATTTATTTTCTCACAGTCTAGTAGGTTACAAGTCCAAATTCAGGGCGTCAGCTCTAGGAGAAGCTTTCTCTGTCGGCTGTGGAGGAAGGTCCTTGTCATCAGTCTTCCCTTGGTCTGAGAGTATCTCAGCACAGGAACCTCAGGTCCAAAGGGCGCACTCTGCTCCCGGCCCTTCTTTCTTGGTGGTATGAGGTCCCTCACTCTCTGCTTGCTTCCCTTTCCTTTTATCTCTTGCAAGATAAAAGGTGGTGCAGGTCACACCCCAGGGAAACTCCCTTTACATTGGATCAGGGATGTGACCTTAGTAAGGGTGTTACAATCCCACCCTAATCCTCTTTAACATACAATTAGAATCACAAAATGGAGGACAACCACGTAATACTGGGAATCACGGCCCAGCCAAACTGGTACACACATTTTTGGGGGGCATAATTCAATCCATGACAGCGCCTTAAATTTCTCATCTGTGTTATAGAGTTACTGTTGTCATTTTGATCTCATATAGGTAATTGTTTAAAAGGGTGCAATGCTCCAGGCGAACATAGTTTATTTATTGAGCTAAACTGTTGTTTAGTTTAAAGATGACTTCATGGGATGGTTTTGGTTCAAGGTTTAAAAGTTGTTTACAGGTATTAGATTCTGGGCCTCCTCCAGTCTCAATGTATCCAGTAAGTCTGGTTTCCTATAAGAATCTGAAGTTCCATTCCACAATTTTCCTCCTTTTGATCAAGATCCATCTATTGGGTCCCTGATCAAAATGTTCAGTACCGGTAAATGGGCATTATCCATTTCTTCTGGTCTCATAGCAAAGAAAGTAGTAGTTTATGGAGGCAATTAGACCTACATACCATTTCCTTCTCTGATTAATGGGTCTCCTTCCTCTGTTGCTCTGGGAGAATAGAGACCAAATGTTGTATCTTGGATGGCTGCAAGCTTTTAAGACCCCAGGCACTACTCACTGAACTTGGAGGTAGAGCAAAACTCTGAAAACATATTAGGTCAATTGATTGGTGCTATAGAGTCGACTCCAACTCATAGCGACCCTGTAGGACAGAGTAGAACTGCTCCATACAGTTACCAAGGAGTAGCTGGTGGATTCAAACTGCTGACACTTTGGTTAGCAGCCGAGCTCTTAACCACTACACCGCCAGGACTAAAATTGATTTTACAGGCCCATGAAACTTTTGAACCAAGAAAACTAATCCCATGAAGTGTTTATTTGTACCTAAGTAGTATCAATAGCTGCAGCCTTTTTTATTCTGCTGCTTTAGTTGTAAAATGAAATATAACATTCTATTTGTCATTTTGTCCCCTCACCATGCTGTCGTCCCCTTTTTTTAATGCTTAGTGACATCAGCTACAATAGTCAAGTTGTGTAACCATTACACTTAATTGATGCCAGTTTTCCCATCACCATAGACAAACATTCAGAACGTCCCAAAGAATGGTTCCCCTTCTCTCTCACTCCTCCCACTGATGGTAATCACTAGTAACCATAGATTTTTATATATGTACCTATTCTTATCATTTTATATAAGTGAGACCATACAATATTTGTCCTTTTGTGTTAGCCTTATTTTACTCAGCATAATATTTTCAAGGTTCACCCTTGTTGTAGCATATATCAGGACTTCATTTTTCTTAAAGGCTGAGTAATATTCCCTAGTATATATATACCACGTTTTGTTTATCCGTTCATCTGCTGAAGGGCACTTGGGTTGTTTTCATCTTTTTGTTATTGTGAATAGTGCTGCAATGAATATCACCATACATATGTCTGTTTGTGCTCCTACTTTTAGGTCCCTAGGGTGTATACTTTGGAGTGGAATTGCCGGGTCAGATGGTATTTCTGGCCCTGGTGGCATGGTGGTTAAGAGCTTGGCTGCTAACCAAATGGTTGACAGTTTGAATCCGCCAGCTGCTCCTTGGAAACCCTGTGGGACAGCTCTACTCTGTCCTGTAGGGTTGCTATGAGTCAGAATCGACTCGATGGCAGCAGGTATGGTTCTATTTCTAATTTTTTGAGAGATCATCATACTGTTTTCCACAGCGGTTGTACCATATACATTCCCGCCAGCAGTGGATAAGGGTTCCACCCTCCTCACACCCTCACCAACATTTGCTTTTTTTTTTCTTGACCATTGCCATTCTAGTAGGAGTAAGGTGGTATCTCACTGTAGTTTTGAGCAGTGGTTAAGTTCTTGGCTGCTAACCAAAAGGTCAGCAGTTCGAATCCACCAGCCACTCCTTGGATACCGTATGGGGCAGTTCTACTGTGTCCTATAGGCTTCCTATGAGTTGGAATCAACTCGATGGCAATGGGTTTAGTGGCTAACGGAGCCCTGGTGTTGCAGTGGGTAAGAGCTCAGCTGCTAACCAAAAGGTTGGCAGTTCGAATCCACCAGCTGCTCCTTGGAAAACCTATGGGGCAGTTCTACTTTGACTCCACAGCAAAGGGTTTGGTTTGGTTTTTTTAGTGGCTAGTGGTAGGGAGCATGTGTGACATGGTGGTTAAGTGCTCATCTGCTAACCAAAATGTCAGCGGCTCAAACCCATCAGCCATTCTGTGGGCAGTCTGCTGTCGTAAAGATTACAGCCTTGGAAAGCCTATGGAGCAGTTCTACTCTGTCCTATAAGGTCACTATGAGTCAGAATGGAGTCGACGGCAATGGGTTTTTGGTTTTTAATGGCTAATAACAATGACAACTTTTCATGTGTTTCTTGGCTGCTTGAATATCCTGTTTGGAGAAATGTCTGTTCATGTCCTATGCCTATTTTTTTATTGGATATTTGTCTTTTCATTGTTAACTTGTAGAAATTTTATATATACATTGGATATTAGAGCCTTACTGGAGATGTGGTTCCCAAGGATTTTTTCCCAGTCTATAGGTCATTTTTTACTCTTTTGATAAAGTCTTTCGATGAATACAAGTATTTAGTTTTTATGAAGTTCTGATTATTTTATCTTCTGTTGCTCAAGCATTTGTTATTATATTTGATAGTCCATCATTAAAGAAAACTAGGTCCCATAGTTTCTCCCCTATGTTTTCTTTCAAGAACTTTATAGTTTTAACATTTAGGTCTTTTATCCATTTTGAATTAGTTTTTGTGCATGGTGTGAAATATGGGTGCTGCTTCTTTTTTCTGCATGTGAAAATCCAATTTTGCCAGCATCACTTGTTTAAGAGAATGTTCCTTCCCCATTGGGTGGACTTAGTGCTCTTGTCGAAGATCAGTGGTCCACAGATGTATGGATTTATTTCTGGGCTCTCAATTCTATTCCATTGGTCTGCGTGTCTATCATTAAAACATTACCAGACTGTTTTGATTACTGTACCTGTATAGTATATTTTGAAATTGGAGAGTGTGAATGCTCCTATTTTGTTCTTTAAAATTGCTTTGGCTATTTGGGGTCCCTTTCCTTTCCATATAAAGTTAAGGATTAGCTTTTCCATTTCTGTAAAGAATGCTGTTAGGATTTTGATAGGGATTGCATTGCATCTACAGATTGCTTTGGGTAGTATTGACATCTTCATGATATTAAGTCTTCCAATCCATGAGCATGGAATGTCCTTCCAATTATTTAGGTCTATTTAGTTGATTCTTTGAAAAGATCAGTAAAATAAACAAACCACTGACGAGACTGACAAAGGAAAAAAATGAAAGGTGCAAATAATCAAAAGAAGAAATGAAATTGGAGACATTACAACAGATCCAACTGAAATGAAGAAGATTATAACAGAATATTATGAAAAGTTATACTCCAACAAGAAAACTTAGATGAAAAGGACAAATTCCTAGAAACACATAACCTACCTAAAATAACACAAAAAGAGGTAGAAAATCTTAACAATCCCATAAGAAGAGAAGAGATTGAATCAGCCATCAAAAACCTCTCAACAACAACAACAAAAGCCCAGGACGAGACAGCTTCACTGGAGAGTTCTACAAAAATATTCAAGAGAAGGATTGACACCAATCCTACTGAAACTCTTCCAAAATACAGAAGAGGAAGGCCTACTCCTTAACTCATTCTATGGAGCCAGCATTACCCTGATATCAAAACAAGATAAAGACATCACAAGAAAAGGAAACTACAGACCAATATCCCTCATGAATATAGATGCAAAAATTATCAACAAAATTTTAGCAAACAAAATCCAACAACATATTAAGAGAATCATTCGCCATGACCAAGTGGGATTTATTCCAGGATTGTAAGGATGGTTAAACATTAGAAAATCAATCAATGTAATACACCACAGTAATAAAACAAAGGAAAAGAACCACATGATTATCTCAGTTGACAAAGAAAAGACTTTTGATAAAATCCAACACCCTTTCCTGGTAAAAACTCTCAATAAGATAAGAATAGAAGGGAAATTACTCAACATGATTAAGGGCATCTATGAAAAATCAACTGCCAACATTATACTCACTGGAGAAAGCCTGAGAGCCTTCCCCTTAAGAACGGGAAGGAGACAGAGACACCTACTATCACCACCACTTCTATTCAATGCCATTCTGGAAGTTCTAGCCAGAGCAAAAAGGCAAGAAAAGAAATAAAAAGTATACAAATTGGAAAGGAAGAAGTAAAACTATCCATTTGCAGATGACATGATCCTATATACAGAAAACCACAGGTCAGTTGCTAGAACTAATAGAAAAATTCAGCAAGGTTTCAGATTACAAGATCAACACACAAAAATCAGTGGGGTTGCTATACACCAAAAATGAGGAATCCGAAAAGGAAATCAAGAAAACAGTACCGTTTACAATAGCACTGAAACAATAAAATACTTGGACATAAACCTGACTAGAGATGTAAAGGAATATACAGTGAAAACCCTGGAACACCGCTGCAAGAGACTAAACTGCTGTAGTTGGTTCTGACTCATAGCCATCCTATGCGCGATAGAACGAAACATTGCCCGATCCTGTGCCATCCTCACAATCACTGCTATGTTTGACCTCATCGTTGCAGCCACTGTGTCAATCCACCTCGATGAGCATATTCCTCTTTTTCACTGACCTCCTACTTTACCGAGCATGATGTCCTTCTCCAGAGACTGGTTCCTCCTGATAAGATGTCCAAAGTACATGAGACGAAGTTTTGCCATTCTCCCTTCTTAAGGAGCATTCTGGCTGTACTTCTTCCATGAATAAACTAGACCTAAATAAATGAAAGGGCTCACATTTTAATAGAGAAGAAGACAGACATACAAATCACTATGAAGGCAAGAACTTTTCATGACCAATTGACTCGTATCATCATTTTAAAAATATTTTATTTTGAAATAATTATAGATTCACCAAAAGTTGCAAAGACATTACATAAAGCTCCCAGGTATCCTTCACCCAGTTGCCCCCAATGGTTACATCTTGTGTAATTATAGTACAATGTCAAACCAGGGAATTTGATATTGGTACAATATGTGTATAAAGTTCTATGTCATTTTATCACATGTGCAGATTCATGTAACCAACATTGCAATCAAGATACAGATCTATTCCATCACCCAGAGACCTCTCTGGAGCTATTCCTTTATAGTCACACCCATCTGTCCCTTTCCCAACATTCTTAACCACCAACCCCCCCCCCCAAAAAAACCTAGTTGCCATAAAGTTGATTCTGACTCATGGTGACCCCATGTGTGCAAAGTAGAACTGCATTCCACAGAGTTTTCAAGACTGTGGACTTTTGGAAGCAGATCACCGGGCCTTTCTTCCGAGGCACCTCTAGGTGAGTTGAACACTGCCAGCCTTTCGGTTAGTAGTCACTTGCTTTACTGTTCATGTCATCCATGGACACCTCTTACCCCCTGGCAACCACTAGTGTCTTTTCTACCTCTATAAATTTTGTCATCCTGAGACTGTTACGTAAAATGGAATCATACAGTATATGACCTTTTGAGACTGGCTTTTTTCACTCAGCGTAATTCCCTTTAGATACATCCAACTTGTTTCATGTATCAGTAATTCCTTACTTATTGCTGAGTAGTACTCAAGGGTGAGGATGTACCATATTTTGTTTCACCATTTACCCATGAGGGACATCTAGGTTGTCTCCAGGTTTTGGTGATTACAAATAAAGCTAAATAAATGAACAATCACATACAGGTTTTTCTGTGGACTTAAGTTTTTATTTCTTTGGGATAAATGCCCAGGAGTGAGATTGCTTGTCCTTAAGGTAAGTGGATGTTTAGTGGCTTATCATTTATATTCCTTCCAGCAATGTATGAGAGATCCAGCTTCTCCACATTCTCTGTAGCATTTGCTATTCTCATTATTTTTTAAAAAATTCTTTTAGCTGTTCTAATAGGTGTGTAGTGAAGCGCTCAGCTGCTAGCCGAAATGTTGGTGATGGAACTCGCTAACTGCTCTGCGGGAGAAAGATGCGGCAGTCTGCTTCTGTAAAGATTTACAGCTTTGGAAACCCTATGGGGCAGTTCTACTCTGTCCTGTAGAGTTGCTCTGAGTTAGAATCGACTCGTTGGCAATGGGTTTTTTTTTTTTTTTTTTTTTTTTTAATAAGAGGTGCATAAGGAGGCCTGGTGGTGCAAACAGTCAAGGGCTAGGCTGTTAACCAAAAGGTTGGCGGTTTGAACCCACCAAGCCTCTTGTGGGGAGAAACACCGTTTCTTCTACTTCAGCCAAGAAAACCCTACGGGGCAATTCTACTCTGTCACACGGAGCCACTATGAGTTGAGTCAACTCAGCAGCACCTAACAAAAATAATAGATGGGTAGAAATAGCTCATCGTCTCAATTTGTGCTTTCCTAGCGGCTACAGGGTCATGAGGAAACCCTGGTGGTGTAGTGGTTAAGTGCTACAGCTGCTAACTAAAAGGTCGGCAGTTCAGATCCCCCAGGTTCTCCTTGGAAACCTTATGGGGCAGTTCTACTCTGTCCTGTAGGGTCACTATGAGTCCTATGAGTTGGAATCGACTTAACGGCAATGGGTTACTGGCTAGTGATGTTAAACATCTTTTCATGTGCTTATCTACCATCTGAATATCCTTTTCAATGAAATGTCTGTTCATGTCTTCTGCCCATTTTCTAATTGGATTTTTTTTTTATTGTTAAGTTTTGGAAGTTCCTTATGTATTTGAGATATGAGTCCTTTGTCAGATGTGAGATTTGCAGAGATTTTCTCCCAGTCTGTAGCTTGTCTTTTCATCCTTTTAACAGGGTCTGTCACAGAGGAAAAGTTTTTAATTTTGATCATGTCCAATTTCTTGATGTTTTTTCTTTTATGGATCATGCTTTTCATGTCATGTCTAAGAACTCTTCACCCTAGGTCTCAAGGATTTTCTCTCCTGTTACCTTCTAAAATGTTTATAGTTTTACATGTAAATCTATGACCCATTTTGAGTTAATTTTTGTATAAAGTGTGAGGTTTAGCTCTAGGTTCATTTTTTTTTTGCTTATGAATATATAATTGCTCTAGCACTATTTGTGGAAAAGAGTATCTTTCTTCTGTTGAATTGCTTTGGCACCTTTGCCAAAAATAAGTTGGCTACACTTGTTTGAGTCTATTTCTGGGTTCTGTATTCTGGTCTACAGATCTGTGTGTCTATCCTTCTACCAATACCATACGTCTTTGATTACTGCAGCTATGCCAATAAGTGTTGAAATCAGGTAGAGTGATTTTTCCTACTTTATTCTACTTTTTCAGAATTTTTTTTTTTTTTTTAGCTCTTTTAGTTCCTTTGCCTTTCCACATAAATTTCAGCATAATTTAGTCTATGTCTACCAAAAAAAAACCTTGCTGGAATTTTGATAGGAAGTGCATTAAACCTGTATATCAGTTTGGGGAGAACTGCCATCTTTACTGTCTTGAGTTTTACAATGCATGAACACTCCTTTTATTTAGATCTCTTTCTCTTTCTTAAATTTCTTCTATCATCACTTCATAGCTGTCAGCATACAAGTCCTGAACATGCTTTGCTAGATTTATACTTAAGTATCTCATCTTTTTTTTGAGTGATTGTTTCATTTTGGTTTTTATGTGTGTTACGGATTGAATAGCGTCTCCCCAAAATACATGTTAGAATGCTAACCCCTATACCTGTGGATGTACTCTGGTTTGGGAATAGGGTTTTCTCTGTTATGTTGATAAGGCATGGCCGCCGGGAAACAGTGCTCCATCAGGACCTCTGAGGAGGACTTGAGGACAGCAAAGGCCTTGTTCTTGTAAATGGGAGGTCTGGGGAAATGGGCTCCATGGGAATAGGGGAGGTGGGGGAGGCAGAGCCCAGACCCTTCCCTTCAGGTGCATGGAGTGTCTCTGGGCTCTGAGAGGCCTCAGCTCAGCTTCTCACAGCTATGGAAACTCTCAGTGCTCTTAGCTTCCCCTTGCGCAGGGGATGGGGGTAGGGTGGGGGATGGTGGGGAGAGGAACTGAGAAGTCCTGGGAGGAAATGGTGGTCAAATCAAATGCTGCCTCACTCTTTTTACTCTCTCTCTGCACATATGGCCTCTCATTTTCTGGCCCTGCCTTTATCTCTCTTTCCCAGAAGGACTGAAGGAGGTACAGTTGACAGGGTCAGAGAAGCATGTGGATCCTGACCACAGTCCTAAGCTGGTTTGGACCTGCAGTGCAGTGGGTTTCTTTTACATACAGCCTTTCTGGCCTTGGGTTTATAATTCTGCCAAAGATGATTGACTAAGCCATAATCTTGCAAGGGATTGGTTGATTGCTATGCAAATAATGGCGCATAAAACTACCCAATAGAATTAAGTGACTTGTTTCTATAAGTAGCCAACCAGACAGAGGTTTTCATAGAGAGGCAATGGGAGAGAGAGGGAACCTCCTAAAAGAGCTGTAATATGGGCCTAGAACTGGAACACTGGAGCTGGCGCAAGGCGGCTACTCATCGGGCTTATGTGAAGCACCCTCCCCTCTAAGGGAGCTTTCAGACTTTCAGGGGACAACGAGAGAACAGAAGATAAGAAAGGTCAATGATGGAGAAAACAAAGGGCAAAATACAGAACTTGGTTCACTAGAGATCAAATGTGGAAAGGCAGGACCGTTTTATAGTTTGAAGGAAACTCAAACTACATGAATAACATACTCACATAATTTTATAATTTACAAAACTTGTTCATTTGTATTGTTCAGCCTAATCCTCACAACAGTGTGGTAGTAATATTTATCCCTCTGCATATGGGGAAACAGAGGTCCAGAGAAGGTCAATGACCTGCTCAAAGTGACAGGTGGCTTTCCTAGCATCTGGGCTCCTAAGTTTCATCTGAGATTTTCCATTGCAAGTCTTACCTGCAGTGAGACATGAGACCAGGAGGGTGGTCAGGGGCTGTCGCAGAATTGCACACATATGCAGAAGTGGCCCTTTAGGGAATTTCCTTGCCCACAATCCCTCCCCCTTCCCCACCCCACTACACACTAGGTTGGTGGCCACAGCCTCCAGACAGAGAGGAAGGCTGCCCTGGCCACTGTTGGCCACATGGGGTGCCAGTGAGTACGTATGTGTTTGGGTCCAGCTCAGGCAGTTTACTCACCCTGATTTTTTTCTTTTTTCCCTTCTGTTGTCCACCAAGAAAGGGAGCTTACTTTCTGCAGGCCCCCAAGATCAGCCCTTGCCCACATACACCATCTCTGTGTCCTTCCATCCCGAAATCAACTCTGAGTTGTCCCTGCTGTTTCACAAGGGGATCTGCTCTCCCCAGTGGACAGTGAGTTCCTGGAAGGTGGGGGTCTGCTCCTTTCTCTGCACTATGGCCTCCCCACCAGTGTAAGCAGGGTGAATGCTTTCCACACAGAGCCACCCAAGGGTGTGGACACTGCTGGGGCTGATTGGGCCCTTCTGGGATCTCAGACCTGGAGCCCAGGGGTGGGAATGGGAGAGAGAATATCCCAGGCTCAACCTGTTTCTCCCAACTTGGGGAATGGGCTGAGCCTAAACCCACGGGGCTCACACTGTCACTCTCATAAGCAGAGCTTTTCCAGAGGGACCTGGGGTCCTTTTCATAGGTCCCAGAGAATTATTTGACAGAGGAAGTTTCAAGCTGAGTGGATCAGGCCTCCTTTTTCTCCAATGCCTCCAACCCCCTGCCCTTGCACATTAGTAGGGGTGGGTCTCTGATTGATTCCAGGTCTGCCTGACCCAGAGTTGGGCTCTTTCTACTATACTGCACTCCCTCTAAAGCTCAGCATTTGTTCAGTGTTGCTATATGTCTGACACTTTATGAATATATTATTCTACTTCATAATCCAAATAACTTAGTAATGTGGATATTGTCCGTTCTGTTTTTACCAATAAGTGGCTGGGGGTAGAGATCTAAAGTACCTTCTCCAGGCTCACTTAGCTAGTAGGTGAGGAGGAAAGGTAATCCTTATTATGTAGGGACCAAAAGTTTAGCAACACTGTCACCTGCAGTAATGTGGAAAGTAGAAAATATACCTGATGGACTAGGTGATATAGCTAAGGAGATCTCCAGACAAAGCGTTGAAGTGCCTCCTGGTTTCTTCTTGAGACTTCTTGTAAAATGTGAAAGGAGAGAGAAAAACCATAGGCAATATAATTAAACATGAAGGAGCACTGAAAATTCTCAGCCTCTCCAGACAATAAATTACGCTAAAATCAAATTCAGGCCACTCTGGAAAATATGGTCTAAAAATGAAACTGAAAGTGTGACTGTAAAATCCTTTGTTACGACTTCAGAAATATCAAAGGCAGTGCCTCAAACATAAGGCCCTCTAAAGAGTTTAATGTGCATGCCTCACAGATTCTCTCAATTAAACATTAGCATTTCTAAGATGCTTAAAGACATTATTCCTCAGTATCTCAGCAGAAGCCCAAGGTATAGAAGGCCTTATCTTAAAGAGATTAGTGCATGTGGTTTTTGTTTAGTGGAGTGAATCCCAATAAAATTCATAGGAGACCCACAAATTTTTTCAAGAGAATGACATTATAAAACACTACCAGATTGGACTGAAAGGAACAGAGACAGTATAAAATAAAAAAAGGACTTTCATACTCCCAAAATTCTACTGGAAGAAAGCAGGCTGAGAAAACTATGAAACTGTAAACATGGACTGTCTTTCATGGAAAGGGAAGGATGAATCAGAGGACAGAATTAAGAGCCCAGAGGGAGGAACCAAGAGCCATGGGGAATTATTCCCAGGTAGAAGAAGGACAGAGACCTAATCAATAAATTTCTAACATGTACTCATTTGAATTTCAGATTTTGTAAGGATCGGTGACTCCTTTTACCTCCCATCTCCCCCACACCCCTTTTGAATAGAACGTCTATAGTGGTTATCTTATGCTTGTATCACCATTGTATGTTGGGTGTTTATGGGGAAGACAACTTCTCTCTTTAATTCCCAGGTCTTCAGATCAAGAAAAACCATAGTCGAGGAACTGTACTAAGGAACTGCATCTGAGGAACCATATCTGCCCCTGGACTTGATTTAAATAAGTTTCTGGACTTTGTGGTGATCCTGTAATAGGATGAGACTTTTGGAGGCCTTTGGAGGGGATGAATATGTTTTTCATGTGGGAGGAATATAATTAATTTGTAGCCTGAGTGTGTACTGTGGTGGTTTAAAAATATACCCACAAATTCTTTGATACGTCTTCCTTCAAGAGATGGAGTCTAATTCCTCTTTCTTTTACTGTGGGCTGGACGTAGTCATTAGCTTCTAATGAATAGAATATGGCAGACGTAATGGCATGTGACATCAGAGACTAGATAATAAGAAGCATTGTGACTTCCTCCTTGCTCTCTCTTGGATCGCTCACTCTGGGGAAGTTAGTGTCCATGTCATGAAGAAAGGCCCATGTGGTGAGGAACTGAGGCCTTGTTCCAACAACCATGTGAGTGAGCCGTTTTGGAAGTGGCTCCTTCAGTGACTGTCAAGCCTTTGGATAACTGCAATCCTTGATGACATCCTGGCTGCCCCCAGAAACACCCAACTAAGACGCTACCAAATTTCTGACCCCAGAAACCGTGAGATAGTAAATATCTGTTGCTTGTTCTTTCAGGTTTCTAAGATTTGGGAGTAATTTATTACACGCCATCCAAAGACTTAGGAGGAAAACCACAAAAGTTGTTTTGTTTGTTTGTTTTTACTGGAAGCTAAGAGAAGAAAGCATTTCAAGAAGGAACGCATGATGAGCCATGTCATCTTTCCAGTAAGATGAATATTGACCATTCCATTTAACAATGTGGAAGTCTTTGGAGATTATAACCAGATGTTTCAAGGAGTGACACAAAGAAAGGCCTGATTGGAGTGGGTTCAAGAGAGAACAGAAAGAGAAGTACTGGAGGCTGAGAGTGTATCAAATCCTTTCATGTGAGTTTTGCTGTAAAGGGTAATAAAATGATGGAGCCGTAATTGGAGGTGCCGAGGGTCAAGAGAGTTTTTAATATACTATATTTACATTTGGAAACCCTGGTGGCATAGTGGTTAAGTGCTACAGCTACTAACCAAAAGGTCAGCAGTTCAAATCCACGAGGTGCTCCTTGGAAACTCTATGGGGCAGTTCTACTCTGTCCTATAGGGTCTCTATGAGTCGGAATCGACTCAACGGCAACGAGTTTGGTTTTTGGTTTTTTACTTACATTCTGATTGTCATGACACTGAGAGGGGGGAAAAGGTGACGCAGGTGAGAGGAGAGGACTTCTGGAGCAATGTTCTTGTGTAGACAAGAGATGGGATTTTGGGCCTAAGTGAGATGAGAGCAGGGAGAGTTCATCCAGAGTGTCAGGAAGAAGAGACTAAGTATGAGGGTACAGAAGTAGCATGCTTGGCAGGTATGGCTGACCCGGGTGGCTATTCTTTTTTTAAAATTTTTTTTATTGAACTTTAGATGAAGGTTTACAGAAGAAATAGTTTCTTATTAAACAGTCAGTATACATATTGTTTTATACAATGGTAACAACCCCACGACCTGTCAACACTATCCCTTCTCGAACTTGGGTTCCCTATTACCAGCTTTCCTGTCCCCTCCTGCCTTCTAGTCCTTGCCCTAGGCTGTTGTGCCCCATTAGTCTTTTTTTTTTTTATTGTTGTACTTTAAGTGAAAGTTTACAACTCAAGTTAGTCTTTCATACAAAAATTTATACATACATTATGTGACCCTAATTACTCTCCCTGTACTGTGACAGCACACTCCTCCTTTCCACCCTTGATTTCCCGTGTCCATTCAACCAGCTCTTGACCCTCTCTGCCTTCTCATCTCACCTCTGGACAGGAGCTGCCCATTTAGTCTCATGTATCTACTTGAGCTAAGAGGCACACTCTTCCCAGTATCATTTTATGCCCCATAGTCCAGTCTAATCTTTGTCTGAAGAGTTGGCCTTGGGAATGGTTTTAGTTCTGGGTTGACAGAGAGTCCAGGGGCCATGCTTTCTGGGGATCCTCCAGTCTCAGTCAGACCATTAAGTCTGATCTTTTTACTAGAATTTGAGTTCCGTACGCTACTTTTCTCCTGCTCCATCTGGGACTTTCTGTTTTGTTCCTTGTCAGGGCAGTCACTGGCGGTAGCTGGGCACCATCTAGTTCTTCTGGTCTCAGGCTGATGCAGTCTGTGGTCCTTTCTGTCTCCTGGGCTAATACTGTCCTTGTGACTTTGGTGTTCTTCATTCTCCTTTATTCCAGGTGGGTTGGGACCAATTGATGCATCTTAGATGGCTACTCACTAGCTTTTAAGACCCCAGACACCACTCACCAAAGTAGGATGCAGAACATTTTCTTAATAAACTTTGTTATGCCAGTTGACCTAGATGTCCCTGGATGTTCTTTTCTAAGTGTTTTTTGTTTGTTTGTTTTGATTTTTCAGTGAGTTAGGAAGCAAAGACACGAGCTGAGCATGAGAAGACGGAGAGGGAGGAGGCATTGGAGTTTGAGGGGACAGAGGATGGTGTGAGATAGAGGTCTAGAATGGAGCAGGAAGTGTGATAAGATTGCCCAGGAGCCCTTCGGGCCCACTTCACATTGTTGTTGTTTTTAGTTGCCGTCAAGTCAGTTCCGACTCAGGGAGACCCCATGTGTGCAGAGTAGAACTGCTCCATAGGATTTTCAGGGCTGTGACCTTTCAGAAGCAGATGGCCAGGTCTGTCCTCTGAGTAGCCTCTGGGTGGGTTTAAACCACCAACCTTTCAGCTAGTAATTGAGCACTTAACATTTGTGCCACCCAGGGACTCCTCACTCCATGTTAGAGGTCATGTACTTACAGTGAGATAATTCGGCATGACTGGTTGTTCTTCTCCAGCCACATTCAGCTTCCCTGGTGCTGGCACAGAGTAAGTAGAAAACTGGATTCAACTAGGGTTGGATTCTTGCCAGAGGAGTTCGGTGAAAGGGGAGAAATTAAGGCTATGTGCTGAAGAGTGATTATAATGACAGCTTCTGGACTCTAAGGGAAAGGAAAGCATAAATGAGGTGAGGAGAAGGGATAAGGGGCAGGCTTAATGGATTATAGGTCCCATTGGTGTTGAAGAAGTACTATGATCAGGTTAATAGGATTGAACTAGAGAGACCAGGTGGTGGTTGGAATGTGGATTTCTCAGAAATGAGATTATGAAGGAGGAGCTGCTATTCTTCATGACCATTTGAATGGGTGGTTGAGGTAGTGTGGAGGTCAAGATTGTTGGTGGAGAGAAGGTCAAGGAATTGAGAGAGCAGGGGTTGGGAAAGATCATCTACAAGTCTACACAGGCCTTGAGGTCACCAAGGATTATAGCAGGAGTAGTGAGAGTGACAGGGAGCCAGGGGTTAAGACTCATGGAGAATAAAGAGGAGAACCCCAGATTATATAAGATCTGCAACAATGATGGATGGTTTATGGTGTAGTCTGATGATAGAAAATCAAATTGTGGGGGTGCTTTCGGAGGGATAGGAAGTTAGGAATGGACATTGAGGAACCAGGAGGACACCAACACCACCTTCAAGTGCAGTGGTACAAGGCAAGGGAGAGCAAAAAGCCTCCACTTGGGAGAACCACAGAAGAAGCAGTGTCCTTAGGAACAGTGGATTTTGGTGAGAATAGAAAGAAGATGAAGTTCAGAGAAGTTGAGAATACAGGGGCTTATGCTGATAACTGTACATTTCAGGGGGCAGAGTAGAAAGGTTTATGAATTTTTCGAAGAGTGGGAGATAGGGTTAATGTAACAGATTTATAAGATTTAATAGGATTCCCTTGTGCTCAACTACTAATCTAAAGGTTGGTAGTTTGAACCCACCCAGTGGTGCCACAGAAGAAATGTTTGGTGATCTGCTTCCATAAAGATTACAGCAATGAAAATCCTACGGAACAGTGCTACTCCAAAACACATGGGGTGGCCATGAATTGGAATTGACTTGATGGCAAAGGGTTTGGTTTTGATTTTTTATAAGGTCCTATACGGTTACTAACAGTTGGAATCAACTTGACGGCAATGGGTATTGAGAAGTGATTCTGGGTTATTAGAGAGAGAATTGGGGAATGTCTTAGTCATCTAGTGCTGCTATAATAGAAATACCACAAGTGGATGGTTTTAACAAAGAGAAGTTTATTCTCTCACAGTCTAGTAGTCTACAAGTCCAAATTCAGGGCATCAGCTGCACGGGAACCCTTTCTCCATCGGCTCTGGAGGAAGTTCCGTGTCATCAATCTTCCCTTGGTCTGGGAGCTTCTCTGTGCAGGAACCTCAGGTCCAAAAGACGGGCTCTGCTCCCGGCACTGCTTTCTTGGTGGTATGAGGTTCCCACGTGTCTCTGCTCGCTTCTCTCTTTTATATCTCAAAAGAGATTGGCTTAAGACACTATCTAATCTTGTAGACCTCATCAGTATAATTGCCACTAATCCTTCTTATTACATCATAGTGTTAGAGTTTACAACACAGAAATCACATCAGATTACAAAATGGTGCACAATCATACAATACTGGGAATCATGACCCAGCCAAGTTGACAGATTTTTTTGGAGGACACAATTCAATCCATGACAGGGAGTCGTGGGAGTCTTGTAGTGACTGGAATGAACAAGGATAAAGGCATGAAGGGATGGTCTGGGGGTCTCAGGCTGACTGTGGGGTGGTGGTGGGAGCGAGCCAGGAGTCTTTACAGGAGCAGGTGGAAAGCTGGGATCTTTCTCCCACTCCTGCCCACAGTGGTGGGGGCTGGGGAGGGGCGGTTTGATGGGAAATCTCAGGTCCATCTTCATTCCAGCTAAGGAGGTGTGAAGACGGCGAAGGAAGTGGGTAAAAATTGTATAAATCCTCGAGGGGAAAGAGAGCCATGAACGTTTTAAAGCTAGGTAACAACTGGATGACTTAACAGACCAGAGACAGCTGAAAACTAATGTCTAGGGGTTTAGGGTAGGAGATCTAAGAAGCAAGCCATTTTTACCTTAGAACCCCAGAAAGGCTCAGCACTTGGAGGCACAGGCATCTCTGAAGGCAGAGTAGAAGGGGGGCTGGAAACTCAAGAACAGGTTGAATGTCTCTTTAAGAAGCAGTTGCATGCTTAGATTCTCTGCCTCTCCTAAGACTAAAAATGGGTCAGCTGCCCACATCCTTTCTCCCTCCTCTCACTCACCACCCTGCAGAGAACTTGACGTTAGTTCCTGAAGAACCAAAAAAACCCCCAAAAAACCGTTGCTGTTGAGTCAATTTCGACTCATGGCAACTGCATGTGTTACAGAGTAGAACTGCTCCATAGGGTTTTCTTGACTGTTAATCTTTACAGAAGTAGGCCACCAGGCCTTTCTTCCATGGTGTTGCTGAATGGGTTTGAACCACCAACCTTTCAGTTAGTAGCCCAACACTTAAACGTTTACATCACCCAGGGACCTTAGTCCATAAAAAGGGTGGACCATATTGGAGCTCCACTCAGGGCACCAGGCACTGCTGAGTAGGAGGGTCTATTGCAACAGAGGGCTGAGTGGAAATGGGCACACTGCACAGTGAAACCCTTTTGCTTTGCTACAGCTGGTGCCCAGAACCCTAGCATTCAGGCTTAGACCCTGTCTTAGTCATCTAGTGCTGCTATAACAGAAATACCACAAGTGGATAGCTTCAACAAAGAGAAATTTATTCTCTCACAGTCTAGTAGGTTACAAGTCCAAATTCAGGGCGTCAGCTCCAGGGGAACACTTTCTCCATCGGCTCTGGAGGAAGGTTCGTGTCACTAACCTTCCCTTGGTCTGGGAGCTTCTCTGTGCAGGAACCTCAGGTCCAAAAGACGCGCTCTGCTCCGGCACTGCTTTCTTGGTGGTATGAAGTTGCCATGTATCTTTGCTTGCTTCTCTCTTTTATACCTCAAAAGAGATTGGCTTAAGACACTATCTAATCTTGTAGACCTCATCAGTATAACTGCCGCTAATCCATCTTCTTACATCATAGTGATAGTTTACAACACGTAAGGAAATCACATCAGATTACAAAATGGTAAACAATCATACAATACTGGGAATCATGACCCAGCCAAATTGACAGATATTTTTGGAGGACACAATTCAATCCATGACAGACTCCACAGACAACAGTTAAAATAGCCCTTTCTGGAGCAATTGAGCAAAGAGAAAAAAATGGAGCAATCCTGAGATATAAGCATCTGCCAACAAAAATCCATGCTCCTGCCTTATCAGTCTAGAGACCCCTTCAAACCCCACAAACCACACAGAATGTCTGATCCGAGCAGCTTTAGAGGCCCTCACTCTTCAGTACAGACAGGCTGCTGAGAAGCAGGAGAGTTTTCTGGAAAGCTTTGAGGAAAGACAGAGGCCAATGAAAGGAGAAAACAAAGGCTATAAAAGGCACTTAGAGGAAACAGAAAATACACAAAGCTGAAAAAAACTTGAAAATGTTAAAACTTTAATATTGCCAGAGAAAAGATTGCATCCCCAAATAAAACATGCATGCTATAAAGAGGAACATTCAGAGGACAAATGGACTGTTTAGAAATGTAAAAATATGACAGCATAGATTGTAAAACTGTGACGAGAAGAATTAGACTGTAATGTTAAAGAACTTTTCCTGAAAGTATGAATAAAGAAAAAAAGATGGAGAATAGGAAAGAAACAATAGTAAAATTATAGGTGCATGCCAGCAGGTCCAACATCAGGACAGTAAGAGTGAGAGTATCAGAAAGAAAAAGAAAGAGCGACCCTCTAGGATGACAGTGCCTGGGGTAGGACACAGAGCCATTTCAGCCTTGGCTGTACTGAGGCGCCCCTTGCCCAGCTTGCGCAGAAAAAGGGAGGGTTGACTTTCTCCTAGAGCCTGCAGCCATCTTGGGCAGTAAAAACAGCATGGAGGATGCACAATGACATGATGACAAACAATGGCTGACCTTGACACGGCATGGGCACCAATAACGACACTGAATTTCAATTCCTTTGCAGTGAAAATGCACAGAGGTGTTGTTGAGAAGGGATGTATAAGGGGAACAATCTAGCCGCCATTAGTTGATGGTGAAGAGTGAAGGCAGGGCACTGGTTAGGTGACTGACATAGTAGTCCAGGTCCAGGGGCAGGTGGTGAGGGGACTTGAAAAGGGGGACGAGGAGGAAGAGGAGGCAGAAGGAACATAAGATGCAGAACAGAGTGGCCTTGGCAGAGAGTGGCTAGACAAGGGGAGAGGGAGTGAGGACCAGAGAAAGGTTGGGATGACCTGGGTGCCTGGCTGAGCTGAGAGCTGTGGGGTTAAAGACAGGAGCAGGAAACCGAGGAGGAGAAGAAGGAGTCATAGCAGTGGCTCCATTTGATGCGAAGATGTTGCGCTGGGCTTTGGACCCAGAACTGGATGGGGCTGGTGCATTTGCAAACTGACTGTGAACCAGCAGTAGAGATGGACCTTGGGAGGAAATCCTCAGCTCTGGACTGAGGGCTGTAGCCAAGGGCTTTGGGTCAAGTTCTCGGAAGTTTTGGCCTTTTCTGCAGGGAGAGTAGAATTTGGAGATCAGGGAGGAGCTCCTTGGAGCTGGGGTCCGGGGGAGACTGGCCATCCATCTTGGGTCCTGTGGCTCAGTAGGAAGTGCTTTCAGGTCTGTGGCTTGGGCTGAGCTGGGCACATCGGAGACCCATCTGTATTGCACCTGTCAATTCCTCAAGACCCTGAGATGTGAGGAGAAGGAAGACATACACGGAGTGACTTCAGTCCATTCCTTGACTCTATTCCCCTCTTCCCACAGCCCATCCCCTTCTCTAGCCACCCTGCTTCTTGCCTGACCCCAGACCGTTTCTGGATCTTCTTCACAGCTTACATTGTCCCTGTACCTTTCACTCAGCCCCACCGAAATTTTTCCTCATGAGCTCCCTTCTCCCCAGAGCTTGTAACCCTTTTCTTCCTGTCCCTACACTCTCTCCTTCAGAACTTAGATGAGGCCGAGTCCTGGGATGAGGGCTTTAGGAGGTCCCTGGACTTGGACATTCCCAGGGGGATGGCTGGTGGGAGGTAACTTCTGCTTGTGCAGGTCAGTGTTACTGATGGAAGAATGAATGAGAGAGAGAGAGAGAGAAAGAGAGAGGGAAGAGGAGGAGGAGAAGGAGAAGAGGAGAAGGAGGAGGCGGATGAGGAGAAGAAGGAGAAGAAAGAGAGGAAGGAGAAAAATAAGAGGGGAGGGGAGGATAGGGGAAGGGATAAAAGACAATAACAGCGAAACAGAGATAGCAGACACAGAGATACCGAGTTTTTAGTCTAGTTACTGAGCATGCCTGAGGCTCTGTTCTTAAACCAGGGAACCCCAGCAGCTGTGGGTGGACATGGACAAGGTGACAGAGTTCGCACTGAAAGACAAAAGTGGGCCTGTAATGTCTGGTGAACATTCACAACGGATAGGATCAGTGAGGGTTTCATCTGGAGAAACTTGTCAATTCTGATTTTTCCCTCCTCTGTTCCCTGCCCCATTTCACCCCCAGACCAACCTAACCCACTCACAGGACAAACAGGGCAGCCAGCACGAGGCTCTTGGCCGTGAGGAGTCCACACAGCACGGGGACCAGGACACTGGGGGCTGCAGCGCTGGAGCTGAGGGTGGAGTTATGTTGCCTGGAGGGAGGAGGGAAAACAAGGGGGAGGACAGGGCTGGGGTGGCAGCCTCTGCTGCGGTCCCTGAGCCAGGCCCATGCGGATGTGGGTCCATCCCACCTAGACTCACTGTGAAGGGACAGTGGTGCCAGAGGAAGCCCTGGGGGCCTTGCTGGCTCCTCCAATTGGGGCCAAACTGCCCAAGGTCTGTGCTGAGTCCTGGTCACAGGGAGATCTGTTACAGGCTGCCAGGGAAAGAGAAAGGACCTCGTTAGTGGGGAGCGAGAGCTCACCTGTTCCCACTAGAGGAAAGCAGGAATAGAGAAGTGGGATGGACTGGGAGCCATTGAGCCCACTGGCTCAGAAAGAGAAAACAGATTGTAGAGGTGGGGTCTGGATTGTGAAGTTGCCTGCCTCAGGACTAGACAGACCTGCAACTGGGACTCTATAGCAGTGCCCTTGGAGGTGTCACTGGGTCCAGGAAGAGCCCTGGAGTAGGAGTCAGGAGGCCTGTGTCTCCCTCCAAGTATTTCCTCATTGTTGGACAAGCCTTCTCTATCTCTCCATATGGAAATAGACATGATCTTTAAACCCCTTTCATCTCTGATGTTCATAGATTCCCTTTCCCATACCTCTAGGGCTGTTTGAAGAAGCCTTTGTGGTGCAGTGATTAAAGTGCTTAGCTGCTAACTGAAAGGTCTGTGGTTCAAACTCATCAGCTGCTCCGTGGGAGAAAGATGTGGCAGTCTGCTTTCATAAAGATTACAGCCTTGGAAACCCTATGGGGCAGTTCTATTCTGTTCTGTAGAGTTGCTCTGTGTCAGAATCCACTTGACAGCAGTGACTGGAGGTCTGTCTGGGGGAGAGGGCCTCTCATGGGGAATTTTTTTTTTTGTATACTTTATTTTATTTATTAAATTAAAAACAATTTTTTTATTGTTGTTTTAGATGAAGGTT
>NW_004444001.1:6877387-6916679 GCF_000243295.1 Trichechus manatus latirostris | reverse complement strand
TGAAGGTTTACAGAACAAATAGTTTCTCATTAAACAGTACACATATTGTTTTATGACATTGGTTAACAACCCCACGACATGTCAGCACTCTCCCTTCTTGAGCTTGGGTTCCCTATTACCAGCTTTCCTGTCCCCTCCTGCCTTCTAGTCCTTGTCGCTGGGCTGTTGTGCCCCATTAGTCTTGTTTTGTTTTATGAGGCTGTCTAATCTTTGGCTGAACGGTAAACCTAGGGAGTGACTTCATTACCGAGCTAAAAGGGTGTCCGGGGCCCATACTCTTGGGGTTTCTCCAGTCTCTGTCAGGCCAGTGAGTCTGGTCTTTTTTTGTGAGTTAGAATTTTGTTCTACATTTTTCTCCAGCTCTGTCCGGGACCCTCTGTTATGATCTCTGTCAGAGCAGTCAGTGGTGGTAGCCGGGCGCCATTTGGTTGTACTGGACTCAGTCTGGTGGAGGCCGTGGTAGTTGTGGTCCATTAGTCCTTTGGACTAATCTTTCCTCACAGGGAATTTTAAAGGCTGCTGGTCCTGCCTCTCCTGGTTCTTTGGCAGAGCCCTGGGGGCCCCCTGTAGACCCCAGTCCCTCAACAGCCTGGGAAATGCCTTTCTGGTGTCCCTTCTTGATTCTGAGACCTCGTGAGTTGTCTGCCCACCATTCCTACTGCACCACCTTCCCATTAAGACCTCAGACTTACCTGTGCTCAGAGCTCTTGGTGGAGACCACGGGGAGGTCATGGTGGGAGCTATTAGGACAAAGAAAAGACAATCGCTGCTAGAGGGGGAGCAGATAGGAGAGAAAATGGGGTCAGCCTCAAGGCTGTGAGAGGAAGTAGGGGCTCTCAGTGTCCTCGGATAGATCTGAACACCGAGCTGAGGGTCTGAGAGAGGAGGAGCCTCTCCCAGAGCTGGGGGAAAGAAAGAAGCTGAGGGCTAGGAGAGACCTGGAGGGGAGAGCTCCAGGGTGGAGCACCCTGAGGCCCAGGGGCTGCCCTGGAAGGGCATGTGGACATGATTTTGTCCCACAGGGATACATTCCGCGCAGCTGCTTGAAATGCTGGCCAGGAACAATCCCTGTGCCCAACTTGGGGGAAGAGCTCATGACACTTGGGGAAAATTCTAGACCAGTGCTTCTCAACTTGTAATCTATGGACTAGTGCTGGTCCATGAATTATTGATAATCTGCCCACATCAAGATGTTTTTGTTCTGTGCCACTGAGTCGATTCCGACTCATAGCAACCCAATGTGACAGAGTAGAACTGCCCCATAGGCTTTCCTAAGCTATAATCTTTATGGAAGCAGATTGCCAGGTCTTATCTCCTACTGAGCCTCTGGGTGGGTTTGGACTGCCAACCTTCCAGTTAGCATCTGAGTGCTCAACCATTTGCACCATCCAGGGACTCTGATTATCCCTGTGGGTCTAATCTAATCTCATGAATCTTTAAAAGCAGAAAACCTATTCTGGCTGCAGTCATAAAGAGATGCAACATAACACACTGTTCCTGGCTTTGAAGATGGAGGGAGAGGGTCATGAGCCACAGAATGTGGGGGCCTCTAGAAGCTGGGAATAGCCCAGAGTTTATAGCCAGTAAGAAAACAGGATCTCAGTCCTACAAAACTGAATTCTGCCAACAACCTGAATGAGCAGGAAGCGTATCCTACCCTAGAGGGTCCAGAAAGGAACACAGCCCACCAACGCCCTGATTTTAGTCTGGTGAGCCCCGTACTAGACTTCTGATCTACAGATAATAAATTTGTGGTAATTTGTTGCAGTAGCAATAGAAAACTAATACACTCATATAGTGTGAGTTTTGCAGCTATAATTGATGATGAAGTACTAAAACCCAAAGAATTACTTGCTGAGATATACTGGCTAACGAAGCAAATACACAATCAAAACAAGGGGCTTTTATATAAAAACATAAAAAATAAGTGAATGAATGGGTGTGGCAGTGTTCTAATAAAACTTTATTTATAGACACTGAAATTTGAATTTCCTATAATTTTCACATGTTATGAAATGTTATTTTCTTTTGATTATCTCACCACCATTTAAAAACATAAAAACCATTCTTAGCTTCAGGCTGTAGTTTACTGACCCCTGATCTGGACCATGAGGGATGGGCAGGCCCTCACCCAGATACCATCAAGCCCACTAGGGTCACCAGCTTCACGTGGCAGGGGTGGATTACAGCCAGTTGACACACATTTACTGAACATCCACTATGTGACAGGTACAGCTGCCTTCTCCAAAGATGTCAGGCAATCTTGGGTCTCCTAGGCTCTGACGGGTCAGCATGCTCAAGTGATCTCTTTGAGCTTCTTTGAGCAGGCCATTGGCTGAAGGCTTGTAAATCATGGAGCCTGGCCGTGTGTGAAGTGGGTGCATATGTGTACACATATGACAGTCCCCTGGGAACATGCTCCCAACAGCCTTCTCAGGACTCAGGGGGCCTGGTTTCCAAGATCAGTGAGAGGCATTCCCCCCAAGGGCCATAGGGAAGGGGCTCACCTGTCAACACCACCAGATAGAACTTTGTGGACCTTAAGACAGATTTTCCAGAAGCATGGTAGGTTCTACACGAGTAGTGTCCTGAGTCTTCCTCCCTCAGACTGATCATGGTGACAGTGAAGAAGCCATCAGTAGGGTTGTCCCAGATTGAGAATCGAGAGGTCTGAGCCAGTGTCCAGGGCTGGGAGCTAGAGACTAAACTGATACACTGATATGCTGACACTTCCTTACACAAGCTTTTCTTCTCGTAGGCACCGGTCCTGGTCGGGTACTTGCATCTCACAGAGAGTGTCTGCCCTGCCCTGCGCTGAAGCTCCTCAACCTTAGGGGAGCCTGGAAAACAAGCCAGGGGTCAGGGCCACACTCAGAACTTGCCCCGCCATCAGCCCTCGGGCCAGAGCCCCCTGCTCCTGGCTCCAGCTGTCCCAATAGTCCCATGACACCTCCTGTGCCTCCCCTTGCTCTCTCTTCCCGCTCACCTGAGAACAGCGGCAGCAGCAGCAGTTGTGAGAGTAGGGATCCCCAAGTCATGTGGCCGTTTCCCTGTGTGCTGGGAATCAGGAGTTGGGCCTGATTCTGCTTAGCTCCCCCGGCACCTCTGAGATAGAAAGAACGAGAAAAGCTAAGGCTTAGGCCGGGGAAGTGGGAGATCCAGGGAGGGCAGGGGCCCAGGGAAGGCTGGAAACTAGCTGTAGTTGGGACTCTCGCCTGGAGGGTTCAGCCCCACGCCAGCACAGAGCTCTGAGGAGGGGTCTGCCTCTCCCACGCCCAGCTGCCCTTTTCTACTATGACCTCCCCACAGGGGAGGAGCTGAGAAGGCCGGAGGAAACTGTGGTCAGATAATGGACTGCCCACCTCTTTCTCTTACTCGATGCACTGACTCTATTTTGCAGGGTCCTGACTTGCCTCCATCCCCAGGGAAGGTCGGGCTGAAGGTGACTGACAAGGCCAGGAGGGCTCTTAGTGGTCTGACTGGAGCCCTAAGCCCCACTGGTCCCCAGGGGTAGTTAGAGACTTCACGCCCAGGCCTGTCTGGTGGGTCAGTGGTGTGTCTCCACCCTGGGAGGTTTTGTGAATGCCGAAAAGGGGAGAGAGGAGGTGGAAATTCAATTCAGTTCCAGGAACAGAGATGCAGAGAGTGTCCCTGGCAAAGGTCAGTTAGAGGAGGGCCAGGAGCAAAGAGAGCAGAGAGCCCTGAGCAAGGATTGACAAGAGAGGATGGATGGCTTCAGGAGGGGAGAGGAGAAGGGAGCACAGGGGCCTGGACTAAGCATCTTCTCTGCATCCCCAGCTCCCAGCACCTGTGGGCACTTGAGAAATCTTTCTTTATTAATACATAAATACATGATAGAATCGAGCATCTCTTTATGTAGTGAAGGTCAATACTTTTAAGATTTAATTTAAAAAAGATGTCAGAGAGATAGAGATGAAGAAGAAGGAAGAGGAGGAGGAGAGAAAGGGAAGGACGGAAGGAGGGAAATTAGGACAGCAGTGTAGCTGTGTGTGGCACAAATGGTTTGCACTCTGCTACTAACCAAAAGATTGGCACTTCAAATCCACCCAGTGGTGCTGTGGAAGAAAGGTCTGGCAAATTGCTTCCATACAATTGTTGTTGTTGTTAGTTGCCATTAAGTCAAACCACCAACCTTTCAGCTAGTAATCAAATGCTTAGCTGTTTGCACCACCCAGCTGCCCGTAAGATTACAACCACCGAAACTTTATGGAGCACAGTTCTACTGTGAAACACATGGGATCACCATGAGTCAAACAGACTCCATGGCAACATTTCTTTTTTTTCCAAGTGTCTGTGTGTGAGTAATTCCAGCTGCAGCCACTAGGGGTTCTGCCGTCTAATATCTGTTGCAAGGCTGGGCTGCCATTAGGCCTCAGTCACCTAGGATCTGGGGTGTGTTCTGCTAGTCACTCCATTTTATGACCTTTGATGACCACAGGGAACTCTCAGTGTGTTCAGAGAAGGGTAGGATGGGAATTTGAACCCAGGCCCAGATTTTAAGCCCTCTGCTTTGCCCACTCCTGGCTCCTGCTGTCCACTCAGCCTCAGGGCAGGTCCCCTCCTTACAGCAGTAGTGAGCAGAACCTGAGGATAAGAAAGGGTAAGGGGATAGACAGAGGAGGACGTGGTAGGGATATGAGATATTGGTGCCCAAGGGACAAAGGTGGGAAAGATGGATGGGGTTTTAGAGTTAGAGGTAAATTTAGGGAGAAGGCAGTCACCCACTTACACAATTTCACAGTTTATGAAGCACATTCACACGCACTATCTCTTCTCACAACAGGTTGGTGAGGGAGGGCTATTCTTCTCTTTCACGGAGGAGGGAACTGAGACCCAGACCCCGCAGTAACCTGCTCAGAGTTGCACCATGAGACAGCAGTATGCCAAACCAGGCCTCCTGACTTCCCGACTTCCTATCTGCACCTTTTCTGCTGAAGTCTGACCTAAGTCTGGCCCACAGACAGGACAGGAAACCAGGGATGTGCTAGAGGCTTTCACCCAGTCACACACAGGTGCAGAGGCGAGCTCTTGGGGTGTTTCTTCACCTGCAGCTAAGCTCAGCTTCTAAACTTAATTCTACACCAAATTGGGGGTACTCCCTGAGGAAAAGAGCCCTGGTGGCATAATGGGTAAGAGCTCGGCTGCTAACTGACAGGCTGGCTGTTCGAACCCACCAGCGGCTCCACGGGAGAAAAGACCTGGTGATCATCAGCTCCCATAAAGACTTCAGCCTAGGAAACCCTATGAGGGCAGTTCTACTCTGTCATATAAGGTCACTATGAGTTGGAATTCGACTCAACAGCACATAACAACAACAACTTTCCTGAGAAAGAAGAAGGTGGCTGTCTTAATCATCTAGTGCTGCTGTAACAGAAATACCACAATTGGATGGCTTTAACAAACGGAAGTCTATTGTCTCACAGTCTAGTAAGCTAGAAGTCCAAATTCAGGGCAACGAGCTCCAGGGGAACGTTTTCCCTCTCTGTTGGCTCTGGGGGGCAGTCCTTGTCATCAATCTTCCCCTGGTCTAGGAGCTTCTCAGCCCAGGGACCTGAGGTCCAAGGGATGTGCTCTGCTTCTGGTGCTGCTATCTTGTGGTATGAGGTCCCCCAGTCTCTCTGCTCACCTCTCTTTTATATCTCAAAAGAGATTGGCTCAAGACACAATCTAATCTTATAGATTGAGTCTTGCCTCATTAACATAACTGCTGCTAACCCCATCGCATTGCATCATAGAGACAGGATTTACAACACATAGGAAAATCACATCAGATGACAAAGTGGTGGAAAATTCACACAATACTGGGAATCATGGCCTAGCCAAGTTGACAGATATTTTTGGGGGACACAATTCAATCCATAACAGTGACCCTGGCCCAGGCTGCCATGGAGGTGTGTCACCGCGTGTGAGCACAGAACGACTGTTTTCCCACTGAGTTTCCCCTTTTCTGATTGCTGCAGACCACTGGGAAGGAACACCTCCTCCCTGCTGACCCCCAAGGTCACCCCTTGTCCACATACTGCTAACTCTATGTCCCTCCAGGCTGTGGTCGGCTCTGGATTGTTATCTTCTGTGTCACAAGCAGGTCCTCTCTCACCAGGGGTCAGTGAGCTCTCAAAGGGCAGGGTCTGCCCTATCTCTGCACTGTGGCCTTGCCACCATAGAGTCGAGGTCTCGGGCACCCCAGGTGAGGACTCTGCTGGGACCATCTGGACCCTCAGTCTCTGGCAGCTTGGACCTGGAGGTCCAGGTATGGGAGCTGGAGGGAGGGGAGGCTATCTGTAACTTCGAACTTCTCCTTGGGGGTGGGGCTGGCCTGCTCCCGAGGGGCCACATCAGGTTGAACTTTTCCAGGAGGGCTTGGGGCAGGTAGCTGTGGTGAAATTTGGGTCCCCTTCAGAAGTGTCCTCAAGAAATGGCAGAGAGAAGCCACCATCAGGGCAGAGCACAGCCAGAAGTCCTGCTAAAGGGTCCGGAGCTCTGGGTGGCTTGGACACCTCTGCCCATCTTCCGGAAGGCCCCTCAAGGAACTCGGAAGCCTCAGCAACTTTCCCCAAGTCCATCACTCCGCACCCTCACGGGAGCCTAGAGAAGGAGCTCAAAAAGCTGAGGACAGTGTTCCCAGGGGCTCCATTTCTCCTTGCCTATCTGTCTTTGTTATCTAGGGCTGCTGTAACAAAAACACCACAAATGAGTGGCTTTAAAGAACAGAAATGCATTGTCTCATAGTTTTGGAAGCTAGAAGTCCAAATCAAGGCATTGGCTCTTGGGGAGGGTCCCTTTTTGTCTGTAGCCCAGTTACCGAACACAGAAAGATGAGTCTTTGTCTGGCATGCTCAGACTTGCCAATTATCTGGATACCAGTCTTTGAGAGGAAACCCTGGTGGTGTAGTGGTTAAGAGCTACGGCTGCTAACCCAAAGGTTGGCAGTTCAAATCCACAAGGCACTCCTTGGAAACTCTATGGGGCAGTTCTTGTCTGTCCTATAGAGTCGACTAGATGGCAGTGGGTTTTTTTCCTGGTCTTTGAGAAAGAGAAAGTAGCTTCATTGCAATGCACAGAGTAAGGAGCCCGGAGGAAGTTCCTCAGATCCAGCTCCCCAAGCTACGGGGAGGCAGGGCTTATATGTGATTTGGGCAGCAAGATGGTGGCTGCGCAAGTGTACTGGGGAGGGTAAACTCTAGAAGGCAGCCAGGAAACAGGAGGTGATGTGGTTCTTCTCGGATCTCGTGCTTTGGAATAGGGTCCGGGTGATGATTTTCCTTCCGATTCATTCCACCTATCACATTCACAGATACGGGGGTAGGACTTGAACATAACTTTTTGGGCAACACGATTCCATCCGTAACACCTCTTCTCCCAGAATGGGCCCTGGGGTAGACTAGAGCTCACTTTTTCTGTCTGTAAAATGGCTATATTATGCCTTCTCTCCCATCGATTTCAAGTTGTCTAGGTGCCTCCCTTTGGGGTTTCCTGCCTGTGCTCCCTATCCTGGGGTCCCTGGTAGGGGATCTTGGCATTCCAGGATGTCAGAGCTGAGAGGGCCTGAGCTCCTTTCTTCCCAGCCCCCTCAACAGACAACAGTGTCAAATTCCCAGGGGCTGACCAGGAGCAGCTCTGATTTGATTCCAGGAGTGGTCTGACCTTATGTCTACTCAAATAGCTCAGCATCAGCTCAGCGTCCTGCATATCCTGGGTGCTTTATAGTCATCATCCATTTTAATTCATCTGAGAGTTTTCTAAGGATGACATCAGTTCCATCATTCCCAGTGAGGAAATGGATGGAATAGTGCCCAGGCTCACTTGGCCAGCAGTGGAGGGAGTGAGGTGCGCCTGTGTGGTCATTTCAATCACGCACAACACTGGCCATGAGGTCATGCTCTCCCTGGGGAACAGAGGGGCTAAGGGCTGGTCAGGCCTTACATGCTCCCTGAGACCCCCCACCTGCCTTCAGCCTGTCCTTTATCTTCTATTCCTCATCCCAAGGGCTCCGCAAGGACGCAGCACAAAGAAGAGAGAGGAAATGCTGGTTTGGGTGGGGCTGGGGAGCTGTGCAAGAGTCGGGCTGAGACCCCTGTAGGCCAGAGACTCTCCCAGCAGCTGGGGGTTCCCCTAGCATGGTCCCGACCCTCCCTCTGCCCAGAGAACCCACCCCACAGGCCTCCAATTAACCCAGTCTAGGTCTTTTCCTTTCTCAGTGTTTCCACCAGACAGAATTAGTCCACACTCCCACTCCATACACCCCAGAACAGGAAGAAGTCACTATGGCTCTGGAGGCCTCACACCTGCTGCTGGTCCTGGTCTCAGGCGAGAGGCAGCGGGAGGAAGGTGGCTTGAGGGGACAGGCAAGGGAGCGAGGAAAAGGGATGAGGAGAGATGCGAAGGGTGGAGCAGGGTACATGTATGCTGATGGGGCCGTGGGTTGGCTGTCTGGGGTCGGGTTCTGGGTGTGGGTGGCCCTGTTCCTCAGCTGGACTCAAAGTCTTGCTCTCTGGGTTCCTGGGTGCAGAGACTGGAGGCAGAGGACGTGTAGCATGCAATGCCAGGGAGTTCAGTGTTGGTGACCTGCTGGTACTCACGCAAGGGAGAGCCTTATGGGTTAAAAAACTGGTGTAGGAGAAAGTAAAAAAAATGTGTCAGGTTAGTCACCACTTCCAAGCCCAGGACACTGACCCAGGACACTGGATACATAATCTAGGATGACCCGGACTCTGGCTTCCTTAATATCACCGTAACCAAGTTCAAAGAACAGGACTTGGGATACTACTGGTGTGCAAACTTGAGTTCTCCCACAAGCATCCCCAATAAGATCAAAGGCATCCATATTGTGGTGTTTTCAGGTGAGCTTTTTGCTGGAGGAATGGACCTTCCTGAGGTCTCCGGGGAAATGTCGCTTACCCCCGCCCCCTGCTTCCTTCACCCCAGATCCCACCAGCTCTTCTGCTCCCTCCCACCCTGAATATGGGGCAGTTGGGTCCTCAGTCCTGAGATTCGGGCTGTTGTCTCCATCTTTGTGTGTCTTGGCCTGACAGGTAGAAGCTACCCACAGGGTCCACTGGGTGTAGAACCTCAAGCCATATACTTGTACAGACACATCTGGGATCTGGCGGGGGGAGGGTGGGACTATGGCCCAGGTCTCTCCCAGGTTGGGCACAAGGGTTGTTCTGGGCCTGAGTCAGGGCAGCAGTAGGGGGCACAAGACTCTGTGATATGGAGACTTAAAGGCTGACAAGAGGATGAGGTTCAGGCTCTTGAGATAAGTGGCCTGTGGTGTCTCTGTCCTGAGCTCTCTTCCCTTGGGGAGACTCAGTATTAGACTTGTCTCTACTCAAACTTCCCCTAGTCCCTGCCTCTCTCTTTCCAACAGTTCTGGGAGAAGCTCCCTCCTTCCCTTTAGGCCCCTGAGTCAGCCCTGCCTGGTCTGGGTGTGCAGACCTCAGGCCCTGGTCATCCTGGCCTGAGGGGCCCTGAGGGGCTGGCTCTGGCCCCTCCCCCTCTTCCTCTTAGGACTTGGAGACTGACCCATTCTCCCTACTGGGGACCCTGGGCTGCCATGGCCTTCTGTGTTGTCATCAGCCACACTTGCTTTTCAGAGAGGATCCTTGGTTCAGCTTCCAACAATGTCTCTAAGGACAGGTAGGTCTGAGAGCTCACCAGATGGGATGGGCCTGGGAAGGGCTGGACGAGTGACTAGTGTGCCCTCAGATTCAGGAAGGGGGAGACCAGGGAGGCAGCAGCAGAGGAGGTGAGCCACAGGGGCTTGAGGGGAGCCCCCAGGGTTCAGCTCAGACCTGGGCTAGGCTATGCATGTAGGAGAAGCTCTTAAGCTTCCCCCATGATAGAGCCAGAAATAGCCACACTATCAGGGGCCTGTCCAAAGGTCACTCAGTGACTTTAGCAGCCAGAACTAGAACCTAGGCCTCCTGTCTCCTGGTCTAATGCCTTCCTGATGCGGAGATCCTCCACCTGTATAGTCCCCCACCCAGTTTGCCTAGTCCCAAAGTGGAGAGTCTTCTCCCTGAATCCCAACATCTTTGCATATACCTGTGGCCCCAGTGGCCCTCTGCTCCACGTCCAGCCTGATGTCTCAGCCACCAACGCCCCCAGGAGGGTTATTCCTGCTCCCATGACCAATGGACTCTAGTCCCTTCCCTATCCCTTGGGGGCCTCTGCCTCTCCTGGGCTGCTAGTTTCCCCCAGACCTGGTCTCATCAGGGGTTAAGAGCAGCCTGCACCCCGGGAAGATCCAGAGAGGCTCCTAGGCATGACCCCCATGTACCTGCAATTTCAGCCCTCACAGTGAGTTCAGGTGGGTCAGGACAGAATCTGGCTCCAACCCTAAGGACCCTGGGGTCTGGGCTCAGGGAATTGCAGGAGGCAGTATTATGCAGCCCGGGTTCTCCTGGCTTCTTCTACCTCTTCTCTCCATGGAATCAAGTTTCCTCATCCCTTCCAACTCAACTGCCCTCCATAGCCTACTGGCTGTGCTGTGTGGAGTCCTCGGGGCCAAGGGTCTGATGCTGTCAGCCCTGCTTGTGCTCCTGAGCCACAGGTGCCAGGTGAGTGGGGCTGGGTTTGGGTGGGGCAGGGGCAGTGGGCAGAATGGAGCAGGGAACAGCTGTGCTGGGAAAGGTCAGCACAAGAGATGAGGCAGAGATGGAGTCTGAAAATTACATCTGACAGCAATTTGACTCTTTTCACCTCTGCCTACTCATTTGCTTGTTACGAGCCCCCAAGATCTTTTCAAACTCTTGGGCCCCTGCCCAGATGTACCCACACTCACGCAGACACACCCTCATACTTCATTCACGCCATCATTACAATGGGTTGTTCAACCGGAAGTCAGCCCCTCAATGACAGGCACCTGGAGGGGTGGCAGGGCCAGGCAATGGATATAATTTGCATGGTGAACTTCCCTCTGCTTACGCCTCAGGGCTCAAGGACACTGTGGGGGCAGCAGCAGTGGTGGTTTCTGAAGGCCCCAGCTCAGCCCAGGCAGGCCCCATGCATACGTGCTTGCTCCCGTGTCTGCTCCTGCCTCTAACGACTACTGTGATCCTGAGAAAAGGGCTGTTTCCGTGCCTGTGGAAGATGCTTCTTAGCACCTGAATCCCGTGCTGTGGTGGGACACAGCCCTCCCAGTTTGCTGTCCCCAACTTTGTTCTCCCCAGTGTGTAGACCTACCTCCCTTTGGGACACTCTGCATCTGGTATCACCAGTCAGTGGGGCCCAAACCGAATTCAACCTCTTTTCCACAACCTTAGAATTGTCCTCCAAAATCTCCTCCTAGGTCACCACCCAGGTCACCACCACCGTTTCATCCCCCCAACTCAGGATGCTCCACCTCACACCCAGACCTATGTGTCTGTTCCCTAACTGGTTCCCACCTTCAGCCTCCACCTCCTTAGGGGCTCGGACAAATGGCTACTGGCTTATTCCTCCTGGTGCAGAGCTCTGACATTGCCACCTCCTCTCAGAAACCTACTGGGCATTTCCACTCCACAGGAAATGCATCCAAGTCTCCTCAAGGCCTGTCCTGGTGTGGCATCCTATCTCTGCCACCTGCAGGTCAAATGCATCTCTGCAAACCAAGAGAAAACCTGCTGTCTTGAAAAGGCAGGTCCTGTGTGTTTTCTGAGTCCCTGGGTGCTGCAAACAGTTAAGTGCTGACCTACTAACCAAAAGGTTGGCGGTTCAAACCCACCCAGAGGTGCCTCAGAAGAAAGGCCTGGTAATCTGCTTCCGAAAGGTCACAGCCTTGAAAACCCTATGGAGCGCAGTTCAACTCTGACACATGGGGTCACCATGAGTTGGAATCAATGCGATGGCAACTGGTGGTGGTGTGTTTCCTCATGTGCTTAGATTTTAATGTCCACACATCTAAGTGAACTTGGGGAAGAAAGGGTCACTGTGGCCCACTGCGCTCACTGGCATGTCTGTCCTCCTACCTCAAATCTTCGTAAATGACAGACAACACATTTAAAAAGAAGGTAAATCCAAGTTAAACAAGAAAAGCTGCCATCAACTGACTAGAAAGTCTGAGAAATTCCTGAGGTTAACAAAATTAAGATCAGGAAAATTAGAATGTCAGGAGTAGAAGACTTAACAGCCTAAAATAGGAGCAGAAGAATATTCTTTCAGTTCCTTCACTCATGAACACTATTTGGCAATCAAGTATCCCATATATATGGGATACTTATATAATATATATGTATATATATATATATGTATATATATATATATATATATATAAAATTGTGCTTCGGGTGCAAGTTTACAGTTCAAGTTAACTTCTCATTCAAAATTTTATACATACATTGTTTTGTGACATTGGTTGCAATCCCCACAATGTGCCAGCATGCTCCCCCTTTCCACCCAGGTTCCCTGTGTTCATCCGGTTGCTGTCCCTTCTTGCTTTCTCGTCTTGCTTTTGGGCAGGAGTTGCCCATTTGGTCTCGTACATTTGATTGAACTAAGAAGCATGCGCCTCACGTGTGTTATTTTTTGTTTTATAGGCCTGTCTAATCTTTGTCTGAAAAGTGGGCTACAGAAATGGTTTCAGTCCTGGGTTAGCAGAGCATCTGGAAGCCATAGTCTTGGGGGCTCCTCCAGTCTCTCTCAGTCCAGTAAGTCTGGTCTCTTTTTTGTGAATTTGAATTCTGTTCTACAGTTTTCTCCTGCTCTGTCCGGGACTCTCTGTTTTGTTCCCTGTCAGAGCAGTATGTGTGGTAGCCGGGCACCATCTAGTTCTTCTGGGCTCAGGCTGGTAGAGTCTCTGGTTCATGTGGTCCTTTAGTCTTTTGGGCTAATATTTTCCTTGTGTCTTTGGTTTTCTTCATTCTTCTTTGCTCTGGTTGGGATGGGACAAATAGATGTATCTTAGATGGCCATTCTCAAGCTTTTAAGACCCTAGCCACTACTCACCAAAGTGGGATGTAGAACATTTTCTTTATGAACTATGTTATGCCGGTTGACCTAGATGCCCCCCAAGACCATGGTCCCCACACCCCACGCCCAGCTACTCGGTCCCTCAAAGTGTTTATAGATGTGTCTAGGGTATTCCATACTTTTGAGGAAAATTAACAGCAGGAAGGTAAAAAGATCAACGCAAGCACAGAGAACATCTGAATCCAGAATTGGTGGTATTAATTCATGGAATGGATGAGAAACTTTAAATAATTGATGTAAATATCCTGAGATACTTACAGGCATTTACAAATTAAAGCAAATTGCACTATTATTTTTATTCATTAATTTGACAAAAATTTAAAAAGACTGTTCATGCCTAGGTTGGTGACAGTGTGGGGAAACAGGTATTGGTATACATTATAGTGAGAATATAAATTGTTCAACCAGAACCAACCAGTTGCGGTAGAGTTGACTCTGACTCATGGTGACCCCGTGTATGTCAGAGTAGAACTGTGCTGCATAGGGTTTTCAATGGCTGATTTTTTGGAAGTGGATTGCTAGGCCTTTTTTCTGAGGCACCTCTGCGTGGACTTGAACAGCCAACCTTTTGATTAGCAGGTAAGCATGTTAACCATTTGCACAGGGTCTATGAAATTTAATGTGTGTGCTTTTTTGACCTACCAGTTCCACTCCCAGGTATCCATCCTTGAGAAATACATATACCTGGGCACAAAAGGACACATACAAAGATATTCATTGCACTTTGTTTATAATAGTGAGCACCTCAGGGAATAAGAGCATAACATATGGTGCACCTCTTCTAGATAGTACTATGTAACAGTTTAAAAACAATGCAACAGATTTTGCATGTGAGTACAGCTAGAGCTTCAAACATCTTGTTAAATTTAATGATTGCTGTAGAATAGCATATACAGTATAATCCCACTTATGTAAAGTAAAATGAACTCAAAATTGTGTATTTTTATGTACACATAAAGGAGCCCTGGTCGCACATTGGTTAAGCACTTGGCTGCTAACTGAAAGGTTGGCAGTTTGAACCCACCAGCCGCTCCTCTGGACAAAGATGTGGCAGTCTGCTTCCGTAAAGACTGCAGCCTTGAAAACTCTATGGGGCAGTTCTACTCTGTCCTATAGGGTCGCTATGAATTGGAATCGACTTCAACAACGGGATGTGCACATTAACCTTTATCTGTAGAAACAAAGAAACTGTCTGAAAAGCTACACATCAAACTACTAACGGGGGTAACTTTTGATGAAGGGAGTATGACTGGTGTCAGGGTTAGTGGGTAGTGAAAGATTTTAGCTTTTTATCTGTATACTACTGCAATGTTTGTTTTTAATAAACAGTCTCTATATACGTATATTCACATGTTGTTTGTGTAGTGAATAAAATGGTTTAAATGTTATATGAAAAATATCTTAAACAGGATATAAGGGAGGTGGGATGGGAATTAGGCAAAGCAGGGGACTCAGAAGCCTGCACACCCTGAGGTCAGCACTGGGGAGTGTGTGGGAGACAGCCCCAGGGCAGCACATGGAGTGGGAGCTGGGCTGTGCCCTGGAAGACGGTGAGGACAGTACAAATTTGAATTAAAGCACAGAAGTGTCAACAAGAACACATCACACAGAACATAAATCTCTGGACGGGATTGAAAGAAACTTGTCACCAGGAAAAGTAGTCAGGACAAGAGTCTCAGTAACTGACATGGGAGCTGGTAAATAACCTGCAGGCCGGTGAGTGGCAGAAGCGCTGAGTTAGTAGAAAAGTCTGCAGAAAGGGGCCCCAGTGGAACAGAAGGAGCGTCTCCAGGCCCTGCTTCAGCCCCTGGACCCTCCCAGGGCCACTGGCCTAAGCCTGGACTTCTTCAGTTGCCTTCAGATGCATCCTGTGCTTTCCAGGGTGCGTTCCAGGTACCTTGAGCAGGAGGGTTGGTGATCTGCCACAAATAGCCTTGTGGCTGGGAAAACAATCTAACCTTCCAGCCCTCACCTGGACTGTTTAATCAGAGCCTTGGGCCTGGAATATTCTCTGATAATGGAGAATGGCTACTGAGTCTTCTTCTATCCCATTTTTTTCTTCTTCTTATTAGGGAAACTCCTTCCCTTTTCTGGGTACAGAGTAAACCTTCTTTGTACTGCTTTACAAATACATGTGTATCATATGGCACTTGGTCAACCTCACTTCTATATCTGCTCCCAGTGGAGAGGGAATGGGGTCTTTGACCTGCAGCATGGAAGAGGGAAGCATGAAGACCATCAGCCCTGTGCTGGCTAAGGAGTGAAACCCGCTGGCCATGGGGGACCGGCACCCACATATGGAGCTGACCTTGTGCTGTCTCTGTGTGGGTACCGTCCCTTCTGGTAGCTTTGGGCTTAGTTGCTCTTCTTTTTCTAGTTCCTCAAGCTGTAAAGTTAGGTTTTTGATTTGAGATCTGTCTTCTTTTTTAATGTAGGTATTTACTGCTATGAAGCACCCACCCCGTGTCTTAAGAATGGAGAAGAAGCAGTGAGAGGAGTGGCCAGCCTGGTGGGGTCTTGAGGCCGGGTGTCTTAGGCTGGGTTTTCTAGAGAAGCAAAACCAATAAAGTGTATAAATATATATATATATATAATATCAAGGAAACAGCTCACTCAGTTGTAGAGGCTAGAACGTCCCAAGTCTGTGGATTAGGGTAGAGGCCTCTCCCAAGTCACATAGCTGCAGAAGCTGGCAAGCCCAAGATCTGAAGGTCGGAGAGCAGGGCTCTCACTCACAGGCTGTGTAGATCGACGAATTCCAGGTTCGGCAGATAAGCTGACAGCTCAAGTCCCAAGAACGGGAGATGAGACGACAGGAAGCAGCCGCAGGATCCAGGGAGAGCAAAAAGCCAGAACGTCTGCTTATATACAGATGCGGGCCACACCCCCAAGGAGACTCCCTTTCATCTGATTGGCTACTCGGAGTATATTCAATCATGGGAGTGATTACATTAAAACACGGAGAATCATGGCCCAGCCAAGCTGACACACAATCTTAACCATCACACCGGATAAGGGAAGATGACAGCAGCTGGGGCATGAGCTCTGTGACCCATGACTAGAGGGGAGTGTGCACGACAACAGATGACAGCCTGGACTCAGAAAGAATGAGACGGTCCCTTATCCTCTGTGCACCAGACTTTGTCTTAATGGCCTCGCTGAACCCTGATTGTTCAGGGTTCCCCATACAAATAAGTTTTAAACTCTGTCAATGGTCAAAATGGAAAAAGTTGTAGGAAAAACTATATTTAAGAAAAATAACTCAAGATTCGTGTATTTTTCTCTCCTGTAGAATATTGTAAGACTTTTATAAGTATGTAATTGTGCTAGAACCGTATATCTGTCCCAAATTTGTGTAGAACTTGAAAGTTACAAAGGACTTTCACATACATGCTTTTCATTGTCACCAACCCCTCCAGATATTTTCAGTTCCTGGAATCCTCCCCTCCTCAATGACAGCAACGGCTGCCCACCAGGCCCCCTCCACCAGGGTGTTCACCTGCAATATGCCCTGGACCCTGGAGGACACATAATTAATGCTGGGTTTTAAGAGGGAGTGTGGAGAAGTGCAAAGAGCTGGCCCTGAGCATTCTTCTGGGAGGGTGTGAAGTTCTGTAAACCCAGAGCAGAGGGCTCTAGTCAGGATATCCAAGAAAAAGTCTTTCAGAGAAGGCCACTGGAAGTCTACCTAGAGACGCTGACCTCATGGATTTGATAGGAGAGAGGGTGTAATATCCCCATTTTACAGAGAAACTGAGTCCTTCTGCCGTTGCAGCCATGCTGAGAGAGGAGGAGTGGGCATCTAGCACTTCCTTTCCTTACCTCTCCTGGGTCTACTGTGATCTCAGCTTCTCCCAGCTTCTTATGTTTTGAATCTTTGGAGCTGGAAGAAGAAGATACAGGTCCTCCACGAAGGGTCAATAGAGTGGGATTCCAGAGCTAAGAGGGAAGGATCCAGAGTCAAGTTCTCCTCTAATAGGGCCACAGACTGTGCCATTCCCTGACTAAGACTCCTAGTTCCACATTACCTGGGGGCTTCCCATAGCCCAGCTCCCACCATGTCATCTGCCCCAAGCTCCTCCTGGGAGAACTATACCTGTGATGGGGTTATCTGTGACTCCCTGAGTACAGAGGTAACCCCTCCAAGGACTGGGGACCAGAGACTGACTTTGGGACCCTCTCTCTGCAGCTCCCCTTCCTGGGGATACAAGTTAACTTCCGAGAAGACTGAGACCCCAGCCCCCCAGATGCTGGTGGGGAGGCCACAGCAGAGAGAAATGGCAACTCCATCCTCCAAGTTCTCACTGTCTGCTGGAGGGCCACTTGTCACACAGCAAACAGTAAGTTAAAGGAATGGGAAGGCAGTGGAGTGGAGCGGAGAAGGTGGTCTTGGGACACTGCAGGTAGAAGGAGAGGGATGAATCACAGCTAGAAACTGCAGAGTTGTTCACAATGTATGTTACACACAAACATGCACATGATAGCACTGTCTGGCCAGCAAGCGGCAGGGGCAGCCTGTCCACCACCCTCGGGGTAATCAGAGGGCTGAACTCGGCAGTGGTCCTGTAGAGCTCCCTACAGCTGTCGTCTTCAGCACTACTGACAACCCTTGGTTCCATTTCCTGTCCTGTCCAAAGGTGGCGTGTGCAGTAGAACAAGCACTGGGCCAGGAGGCATGAGACCTGGACTCCAGAGATGCCACTAATTCACTGAGGAACCTTCAGGGACTTACCCAGACTATCTGTGCCTCAGTTTCCTCATTGTGAAAGGGGATAGTGACCACTGCTTCATAACGATATTGTGGAAATTGTTAGACCAATGGTCTCCAAACATGTCTCCACATTGGGACCACCTGGGGAGGGCTTCAAAAACACTGATATCTGGGTCCTCAGTGGGTCTGATTTAATTGGTCTGGGTGGGTCTGATTTTTGACATTTTTAAACAACCCACAGGTGATTCTAAGATGCAGACAAGTTTGGGAACCCCAGAGTTAAACAATCCTGGGACTAGGCTTTGTAAACTCAAAGTTGAAAATGTGTTTTCACTCTTTATCCTAAGGCCCCTTCTTTTTTCTTTCTTTTTTACTTCATTTCCAGAAAATTGAAATGCCATCTCCTCTCTCCTCATATATTCCATCTCCACAGAATCTCTCAAGATGGGAAGGGCAGATTTGAACTCAAACTATTCATAGTCATTCCTACCACTTGCAACATTTATCCAAAATGCACTATTTGACTTGAACGTCTGAGTGTTCACCAGGGAAGACACTCAAGCTGCTGTGAATCCAGGAGAAAGAGGAGGAGGAGTTCATGGCTGTGGTGTCTCAGCTGTTCCCCCAATGAGATAGACGGTCAGGGGTGGGAGCTTATGGCGTTCCTGGTATTTAGTTCTCCCAGTACCTGGGGCACAACGAACCTAGGTCCAATTTAGGTAAAATCTTTAGTAGTTTTAACACATTATTTCATGTTTATTTACATCCAATCAATGTCCATTACAGTGAAGAAGAGAAATACAATTTGTATTCAGTACAGGCATACCTCAGAGGTACTGCAGGCTTGGTTCCAGACCACTGGAATAAAGCAAATCATATAATGTTTCTGGTTTCACGGTGCATATAAAAGTTGTGTTTACACTATCCTGCAGTCTATTCAGTGTGCAATAGCATTATGTCTAAAAAAAAACAATGTACGTAACTTAATTAAAAAATACTTTATTGCCGAAAAATGCTAACCATCATCTAAGCCTTCAGTGAGTCGGAATCTTTTTTGCTGATGGAGGATCTTGCCTCAATACTGATGGCTGCTGACTGATCAGGGTGGTGGCTGCTGAAGGTTGGGGTGGCTGTGGCAAAATCTTAAGGTAACAGTGAAGTTTGCCGCATCATTTGACTCCTCCTTTCACGAAAGATTTCTCTGTAGCATGTGATGCTGTTTGATAGCATTTCACCCATAATAGAACTTCTTTCAAAATTGAAGTCAACCCTCTCAAACCCTGCTGCTGCTTTATCAACTAAGTTTATGTAATACTCTAAATCCTTTGTCATTTCAACAATGTTTACAGCATCTTCACCAGGAGTAGATTCCATCTCAAGAAACCACTTTTTCTTTGCTCATCCATAAGAAGCAATTCCTCATCTGTTAAAGTTTTATCATGAGATTGCAACTATTCAGTCACATATTCAGGCTCTACTTCTAATTCTAGTTCTCTTGCTATTTCCACCATATCTGCAGTTACTGTTTCCGGTGAAGTCCCGAAACCTCCAAAGTCATCCATGAGGGTTGAAATCAACTTCTTCCAAACTCTTGTTAATGTTGATATTTTGACCTTCTCCCATGAATCACAAATGTTCTTAATGGCATCTAGAATGGTGAATCCTTCCAGAAGATTTTCAATTTGCTTTGCCCAGGTCCATCAGAGAAATCACTATCTATGGCAGCTATAGCCTTATGAAATGTATTTCTTAAATAATAAACTTTTGAAAGTCAAAATCACTCTTTGATCCATGGGCTGCAGAATGGATGGTGGGGTACCAGGCATGAAAACAACATTAATCTCCTTGTATATTTCCATCAGAGCTCTTGGGTGACCAGGTGCATTGTCAATGAGCAGTAATATTTTGAAAGGAATATTTTTTCTGGGCAGTAGGTCTCAACAGGGGGCTTAAGATAGTCAATAAATCATGTTGTAAACAGATGTGCTGTCATCCAGGCTTTGTTGTTCCATTTATAGAGCACAGACAGAGTAGATTTAGCATAATTTTTAAGGGTGCTAAGATTTTCAGAATTGTAAATAAACATTGGCTTCAACTTAAAGTTACCAGCTGCATTAACGTCTAACAAGAGAATTGGTCTGTCTTTTGAAGCTTTGAATCCAGGCACTGACTTCTCTCTAGCTAGTCTAAAAAGTCCTAGATGGTGTCTTTTTCCAGTATAAGGCTTGTACATCTACATTGAAAATCTGTTTAGTGTAGCCACCTTCAACAATTATCTTAGCTAGATCTTCTGGATAACTTGCTACAGCTTCTACATCAGCACTTGCTGCTTCACCTTGCACTTTTATGTTATGGAGATGACTTCTTTCCTTAAACCTCATAAACCAACCTCTGCTAGCTTTGAACTTTTCTTCTGCAGTTTCTTCGCCTCTCTCAGCCTTCATAGAATTGAAGAGAGTTAGGGCCTTGCTCTGGATTAGGCTTTGTCTTAAGGAAATGTTGTGGCTGGTTTGCTCTTCTATCCAGACCACTAAAACTTTCTCCATATCAGCAATAAGGCTGTTTCATTTTCTTATCATTCGTGTGTTCACTGGAGTAACACTTTTAATTTCCTTCAAGAACTTTTCCTTTGCATTCACAATTTGGCTAACTGGTGTGAGGCCTAGCTTTCGGTCCTGTCTCAGCTTTCGACAGGCTTTCTTCACTGAGCTTAATAATTTCTAGCTTTTGATTTAAAGTGAGAGATGTGGGACTCTTCCTTTCATTTGAACACTTAGAGGTCACTATCGGGTTATTAAGTGGCCTAATTTCAATATTGTTGTGATTCAGGGAACAGGGAGGCCCGAGAAGGAGAGAGTTGGGGGGAATGATCAGTTGGTGGAGCAGTCAGAACACACACAACATTTATCTATTAAGTTCGCTGTCTCACCCCAAAACAATTACAATAGTGACATCAAAGATCACTGATCACAGATCACTATAGCAGATATAATCTAAACCAAACCCATTGCTGTCGAGTCTATTCGACTTATAGTGACTCTGTAGGACAGAGTAGAACTGTCCCATAGGGCTTCCAAGGAGCGACTGGTAGATTTGAACTGCCAATCTTTTGGTTAGCACCCAAGCTCTTACCCACCGGGCCACCAGGGTTCCAAAACAGATATAATAATAATGAAAAAGTCTGAAATATTGTGAGAATTACCAAAATATGACAGAGACATGAAGTGAGCACATGCTGTTGGAAAAATGGCCCTGAAAGACTTGCTCTATGCAGGCTTGCCACAAACCTTCTCAGTATCTGAGAAGCACAGTAAAAAGAGGTATGCCTGTACTGTACAGAGTTCTTCCCTGCTGCCCACAAATCTACCTCCCAGAAAAGAATACTAAACATGAAATCATGAAGTAACTGGTATTTTAGGTGGTTAAATTTGTGTCATACTTCTTGGGGCAAGCTATAGAGAGATGTGTACCAGAGTGTAGTGCTAAGTGGGGAAATGAACTGGGGTTGGATAGTGGGAATGCCTTACTAAGGTTCCTATTCGTTATACTTGAATCCCGGCAGGTGCTCGCTGAAAATTGCCCTGGAACTTGTTCTCAGTAGCAGTGGAAGCTGGTGAGTGAGGTGTGCCTGTGTGGCCATTTCAACCATACACACTCCCAGTCATGAGGTCTCTACTCTTCCTGGGGACTGGAGGGGCTTAAGGGCTGGTCAGGCCTCAAGTGCTTCCCTGAACCCCCACCCACTCCAGTCTGCCCTTTAGGGGGAAGTGGACAAAGCCAGGGTTCTGAAAGGATGAAGCAAAAGGGGGTGAGATTGTGAGAAGTAGGACAGTCTCTTATTTCATCCTAGTTTCTTCCTGGAACTTGCAGGGCCTTCCTCCTTATGTGGGTAAGTGCATATTGGGGGTTGGGTGGTGGGCTAGGCTGGGGAGTTGGGCAAGGAGAGCCAAGTAGCAGCCATAATGCCCTGGAGTCACTGGGTTGAGGCAGGGCTGAGGCCCCCGCAGGGCAGAGACTCACCCAGCAACTGGAAGTTTCCCCAGTAGGGCCCTCAACCTCCCCTCTGGCCACAAACCCCACCCTACGGGCCTCAAACTTACCCAGTCAAGGCTTTTTCCTTTCTCAGTCTTTCATCTCAATGTGCCAGGGTGTCTGGGCAGAGTCGAGCCCAGCTCTAGGGTCTCTATTACAGAACCACCTCGCAACCTCCATTCTACACACCTCAACCCAAGCAGATGGCAATATGGCCCTGGAGGTGCCATACTTGTTGCTGGTCCTGCTGATCCTGGTGTCAGGTGGGGCGGGGAGGGGGGCAGGAGGGTGAATTGAGGGGATAAGCAAGGGAAGGACGGACGGGAAAGGCAGGGAGAATGTGAAGGGTGGGGTAGGGCGCAGAGTGGCACTAGGGCCTGAGGATCATCTGGGGTCAGATTCTGGGTGTGGGTGCCCCATTCCTCAGCCTGACCTGAGGATTTGCTCTCCAGATTCCAGGGTGCAGAGTTTGGAGATGCAGCAGAGAGCAGCTGGCAAGACACTGTTGGTGACATGCCGGTACTTAAACAAAGGAGGTCAATGTAAGGCCAAAACATGGTGTAAGATAAAATCAGATGGATGTGAAAAGTTAGTCACCACTTCCAAGCCCAGGTCACTGGATACATGATCTGGGACAACCCTGACTCTGGTTTCTTTAATATCACCACGACCAAGCTCAAAGAGCAGGACTCGGGAAACTACTGGTGTGCAGTTGTCAATACTTCCGCACATATCCTCACTGGGATAAGAGAGATTTCTCTGGTGGTGTCTCCAGGTGAGCTCTTTGCTGAGGGACTGGGCATCCCTGGGTCTCGGAGGAAATGTCACTCACTCCCTCCCCATGCCTCCTTCACCCCAGATGAAAGCTACACACAAGGCCCACTGGGTGTAGAACCCAGGCCACATATCCCATACTCACATCTGGTATCTGTGGGGGCCCTGGGCCTTGGCTCAGGGCAGACTCTCTGGTGCAGAGACTCAGAGCTGAGGGGATGAGTCGAGATTCCCCAGATAGGTGGCCTGTGGCATCTCTGTCCTGAGCTCTCCCTGCCCTTGGGGTGACTCAGTATTAGACTTGTCTCTACTCAAACTACCCCCAGCCCCTGCCTCCTCTTTTCACCAGCTCTGGGAGAAGCTCTCTCCCTTCCTTTAGGCCCCTGAGTCGGCCCTGCCTGGTCTGGGCTGCAGACCTCAAGCCCTGGTCATCCTGGCCTGAGAGGCACTGAGGTGCTGGCTCTGGCCCCTCCCCCTTTTCCTCTTAGGACTTGGGGGCTGACCCATTCTTCCTTCTGGGGACCCTGGGCTGCCATGGCCTTCTGTGTTGTCATCAGCCACACTTGCTTTTCAGAGAGGATCCTTGGTTCAGCTTCCAACAATGGCTCTAATGACAGGTAGGTCTGGGAATTTGCCAGATGGGATGGGCCTAGGAAGGCTGGTCAAGTGACCTGGAAGGGGCAGACCAGGGAGGCAGCAGCAGAGGAGGTGAGCCATAGGAGCTTGAGGAGGGCCCCCAGGACTCAGCTCAGAGCTGGGCAGGGGTGAAGCAGAACTTGCCCCATGCTGGAATCAGAAATAGCCACACTATCAGGATTGAAAGGGAACTGATACCAGTGCTGATTTCACAACTGAGGGAAATGAGGCCCAGAGCAGGCAAGTGGCCTGTCCAAAGTCACTCAGCGACTTCAGAGCCCAATGAGGACAACTAAAGCCTCCTGTTTCCTGGTCCAGTGCCTGTCCTGGGTGCAGAGACTTTCCACAGGCATCTCCAAGGAGCCCCCACCCAGGTTTGCCTATTGCAGATCTGGGAGCTTCTCTCCCTGGCCTCACAACAAAGCTGCTTCTCCCTCTGGCCCCACTGGCCTTCTGCTCCCATCACACAGAACTCAGTGTTATAGGCTTCCAGGCATTGTCACACCAGAGAAATGACAACTCTGGGGTTCCTGGGTGGTGCAAATGTTTTGCTCTTGACTACTAACCTAAAGGTTGGTGGTTCAAACCCTCCCAGTGGCACCATGAAAGAAAGCCCTGGTGATTTGCTTCCATAAAGATTACAGCCAAGAATACTCTGTGGAACAGTTCTACTTTGTAACACATGGGGTTGCCATGAGTCAGAATGGACTCGATGGCAAGCGCTTGGTTTTGGTTTTTTTGTCATTTCTTTTCTCCTGGCCAACCTCTCCCTCCATCCAGTTGCCTGGGTTCCTGTGACCTTGTCCAGGAGAGGCCCATATGGCTCACCCTTTGACCACTGCCCCTTCCCAGGGAGTCCCAAGGGGAAGGGCACACAAACAGGCCCCAGCCCCAGGCTGGCTTGGACCTGCAGGAGGAGGTGTGCCCTTCCCTTCTTCTCCTTTCTCTTAATGGAACCAAAGTTCTTTCTCCCAATCTGCCTGCCAGCAATTTCCTGGCGATTCTGTTGTCTGGATTCTTCATGACCAAGGGCCTGTTGCTGATAGCCCTCCTTGTGCTCCTGAGCTACGAAGTCCTGGTGAGTGGGGCCTGGGTTGGGCTTAGGGGGCAATGAACAGGGGACAGCTTCTCTCCTGGGAGGGAAGGACTGCAGACAGAAGTAGCTAGAGATCACAGAGCAGACACTGTATAAATTATAATTTACACAATTTCAATTTTGTTTCCCCACCCCGTCTGTCTCTGCATGCTCACTAGCTTGTCACAAGCCACCATTTTCTTTCACCTTCAAACTCATACCCTTGGTCCTTTTTCACCCACAGCTGCTAGGCTGCCCAGGTTTGAGGCTGTGGTCTCAGGTGTCTTCCACAACTAATCCTCGGGTGCACATACAGACAGACCAACATACACTTACAGATAATTGTTTCCTCCACCAAAGACCAGGCCTACCGGGAAGTGGCTCCTGCAGTCCACGCCTCAAGGAATGACTGACGTTTGGAGAGGAGCAGAGCCTAGAGCCCTAGAGCTCCTATTCTGGGACTTTGCATCATTCTATACCATGAGGGGATGAGGGGTGGCCAGGAAGAAAAGGGTGACAGAATCCGGTGAGATAGGGACACTCTATGGAAACAAAAGGCACTGGCGCTAGGAAAAATGGGAGGGTCAGAAGAAAGACTTGTTTCAGGAGGGAACAGTCAGTGAATGGACGTACTTCCGGTTCTGAATCCCTCCTCCTCATCCCTCCTCAGAGATAAAGCAATAGTATGGGAGCAGCAGCAGTGGCTACTCCCAGCCCAGCCAAGACCCCGGGGCCCATGGGCAGTTCCAGCTGAGCCTGGGGACTCAGGTGGATTCGGTACTCTCACTTCCTTCTGCTCCTCCATGATCACTGAGATCCCTGGCTTCTGTGAGGAAAGAGCTGTTCCCATGCCTGTGGAAGGAGCCTCCCAGCGCCTGCCTCCACCGCTGTGGGGGGCGCCTCTTACCCAGAGCTGAGGACTCCCAGAAAGCCACAGAAATTACGTGGGGAAAATTTCCCTGTTTTCTATTTCCTGAACTAACTTGTATCAATTAGGGAACATCTATACTTTGCAAAAAGAGCCCTGGTGACATAATGGTTGAGTGTTCCACTGCTAATGGAAGTGTCCGTGGTTCCAAGCCACCAGCTGCTCCACGGCAGAAAGATGTGGCCGTCGGCTCCCATACAGGTTACAGCCTTGGAAATCCTATGGGGCAGTTCTACTCTGTCCTCTAGGGTCTCTATGAGTAGAGATCGACTCCATGGCAACCGATTTGTTTGTTTTTTCTCATTTCTGTATTTAAGTGATTTCAGCCTGTCTTAATTAGGATAATCTTACTGCTGTAACAGATATATTCCAAAATATCAGAGAATAAAAATTGATATCTTACTCATCGCACAGACCAATGAGGATGATTTGGGGTGACTTCCTATTGGACCATTCAGGGACCCAAGATTTTGCCTTCTTGTGGCTCTGCCACGCTCGGGAACTTCAGATCCTTCACTTCCAGCAGTGAACGGGAGATGAGAAAACATGGCACATACTTTTTTACACGGCTTTTCTCCCTAGATTTCTTAATCACTTCCCCCTGAGGTGTGGGGAGGAAGGGCTAGGGGAGAGGAGGAAATGTCCAGAGACAGGCATGTGTACCTGCATCTGCTACTACAGAACCTCTCACTCTGGCTGGCTCCAGCACCAACTGGATATTTCTCCCCCAGACCCAGCATCCTTGGGTTGTCGCTTCTGATTTTGGTTCTAACAATTGTAATGACCAAAATCAAACCCATTGTCGTCAAGTCGATTCCGACTCATAGTGACTCTATAGGACAGAGTAGAACTGCCCTGTAGGGTTTCCAAGGAGCAGCTGGTGGATTCCAACTGCCAACCTTTTGGTTAGCAGTCAGCCTCTTAACCACTGCACTACCAGGGCTCCAAATTGTAATGGAGCAGACAATAATCTGTTCAGGGCAACCTGCCAGACAGAGGAAACTACAATCATAAAGGCCCCTTTTCAACCTGTTCCCTGACTGTAGCACCCAGACCTTGAACAAGCGAAGCTGACATTTCCTTCCCACGTGGGGTCACAGCCTTCTTCTGGAGTGGGTCTCCACAGTTTCATATTATACTCACAGAACTACATATTCCTTTCTCTCCTATGTGCCACCTTCATGATCTGATAAAGAGAGTCAACACTTCTACCAGTCACCATCTTGATAATACCCATTCCCTTCTTTTAAGCTTTTGGTTTCCTATGCCTTTTTTCTCTTTTCTTGGTTTTCTATCTGTATAAACCTGTTGTCGAGTTGATTCCGACTCATAGCAACCCTACAGAACAGAGTAGAACTGCCCCGTAGAGTTTCCAAGGAGCGGATGGTGGATTCGAACTGCTGACCTTTTGGTTAGCAGCCAAGCTTTTAACCACTGCTCCGCTAGGGCTCTTCTATCTGTATGAGGATTATATTTTTTGTGATTTTATCTTCTCCATTTTGGGGAAAGATCTTCTATGAATGGCTATCTCAAAGAGTTTGGACAGCATTTTTTAATGGTCTTTAAATATTATATGTTCATATGTAGATACTTTTACATAGTTTGTCTTTTTACTTTGTGTTGTAATTTTATTCTGTGTCATTTTTTTTTGTTGAAAATTAAAACATTTTTATTTTACATGGTCAGATCTTTTCATCTTTCTCGTGTGTTTTTCCCATTGAGTCATTCTGAGAAAGTTCTGTTCTACTGCATGCTTATATAAATATCCCCCATAATTTTCTTCTAGAACTTTTCTGACAGTATCATTCTAGAAAAACTACATAAAACAAAACAAAAAAACCCCAAATCTGTTGCCGTTGAATCAATTCCGACTCATAGTGACCCTGTAGGACAGAGCAGAACCGTCCCACAGGGTTTCCAAGGAGCAGCTGGTGGATTCAATCTGCCGACCTTTTGGTTAGCAGCCAAGCTCTTAACCACTGCGCCACCACGGCTCCAAGAAAAACTGTATATATAATTAAAAAATCAGACCAATAACTGGAACTACCCTGGACTCCTCTCTTTCTATCATGGTCCATATCCAATCCAGGAGCAAATCCTACTAGTTCTTACTAAAAAGTTTATCTGATCACATGCCACCGCCTGTACCAGGCCACCATCATTTCTCACCTACATTTTTACAAAAGTGCCTAGCTGATTCTCTGCTTTCTTTCTTGCTTCTCTACAGTATATTGTCCACACAACAGCCAGACTAATCCTTTAAAACTGTAAATTAGATCATGTCACTCCTCAGCTCAAAATCCTCCAATGGCTTCCCTTCTCACTCAGAGCAAAAGACAAATTCATAAAATGGTCCATGGTTCACAAAAAGGGGTCTGGCCTCTCCTTCACTCCCTGACTCCTTCTAGCACTCATCCCCTTGCTGACTGTGCTCTAACCATACTCACATTCTTGCTGTTCCTTGAACACACACCAAACACACTCCCACCTCAAGGCCTTTGCACTTTTTATCCCTCTGCCTGAATGTTCTTTCTCCAGACAGCTAGATGCCTTGTTCCTTCAGGTCCTTTGTGTCTCTGCTTAAATATCTCCCTAGCAGTGAAACCTACCTGATACGAAATAGCAACTTCCTACTCCCAACAAGGAGCCCTCGTGGCACAATGGTTAAGCTTAAGCACTCTGCTGCTAAACAAAAGGTTGTTGGGTCAAACCTACCAGTGGTTCTGCAGGAGAAAAGACCTGGCAATCTGCTTCCATAAAGATTATGGCCTAAGAAACCCCTATGAGGGCAGTTCTACTCTGTCCTGTAGGGTCATTAAGAGTCGGAATCGCTTTGACAGCACACAACAACAACTCCTGGACATATCAAATCCATCCAAATCAGTTAAGGTTTGTTCAGGGAATCAGAACCATTGTGAGTCATTTGGAATTAGGAATTCATTATAGGGATTAGATCTGACACAATAGTGGGAGCTGGTAGATAATGTCTATGAAGTGGACTTACTTAGTGCTGGGCCTACTATAAGTCAGCAGGGCTGAGAGTTGGAAGAAAAGTTGGACTTGAAGGAAGGCAGAGTCAAGACAATTGAAACCCACAAGGACAAATAGGAACCTGCCACTGCCTCTCATTGCTTCTAACTTCAACAATGACGGTAAACTGCAAAGAAGCTGATGCCCTTGGCCACAGAGCTGCACATGTGCCTGGCCCAGGACTCAGAGAAGCTGAATTGGATGAGGTACAGGCCCAGGTGCTGTTCCAAGCCAACAAGGTAAGTTCAGCAGCGATGTACCTGAGCTATACTAGCCCCTGCACCAGTCACCAGAGCATCATGCATGCTGCTTCACTTCTGCCTTCCAAATCTCATACAAGTTTCTCTGTGGTTAACCCTGGTCTGGAACCACAGACAGAAATGTAGTTTCAGCTTATCTAAGGTGATATAGTACAAAACCACCACACCCTCTCCATCTCCACTACTCTGTTTTTTTTTTTTTTCTGCCGTAGCACCAGTCACCATGTGACACATGGCTTATTTATTTGTCTTTCTCACTCCACTAGAATGTAAGCTCTATGAGGACTTTATATGTGCTTTTTTATTCTGTATTCCCAGCCCTAGAATAGCACCTGACACATAGCAGTAATGACTCAATAAATATTTACTAAATAAATGAACTGGAATTTACTGAGTCTTTCGTATGTACCAGGTTCTGCTCTAAGTGCTTTGAAAGGGTTGACTCATTTAATCTTTAGAAATATCTGATGAGGGAGCCACTAATGCTATACATTTTAAAGAAGAAAAAACAGGCTTACAGAGGACTCATAACTCACTCAAATTCAGACAGCTCCTAAGGGGCAGAGTTGGAATTTGAACCTATGTATGGGACTCTCGAGCAACATGACTTTATGATATAGGAGTCATGAAATGAAAATTCAGAAGAAGTATATATGAGTGTGATATATCCCTTTCAACACACTCACATATACACCTGTAGATGCATGCACTCACATACCTAACATTTCATTTTTAATACATCCGTATCATACAGAAATAATTTTTTTAATCCAGAAAAAAAAGACTAGAACACTCACAAGTGTTAAATTTAATAACTCGAATATCATGTACTGAAAAATGGATAAATACTTAGTATATTTATTTGTGGACCGCTTAGGGTTATGCTCAACAGAAACAGCTGCCAACGGGTTTGTCAAAATCTTCAGAAGAGCTACACCCATTCCACCTGATAAATGTTTTTCAGGAACATTTCTCAATAAGCAAATTGATCTTGAAGAGAATAGGGGACTTGACTTTAGCTAAACTCCTCTGCTTCTGGGAGAGTAGGGTGGGCACCCGGGTGGGCACCCTCCCAGAAGCCATGTCTCTCCGGGACCAGAATACTGGGGTCTGCTGTGCCCCCTCTGCTCTCGGGACTTGAGGAACCTGGTAAAAAGAGGGCCCTGAGAGTCTTCAAAGGTGACTTGGAGAGCTCACACTCCATCCTGTGAGAGTGGCTTGACCTTGTAGGACACTCACCGAGGCAGGGACTGAGCCTGGAGGACTGTGATCCTCTCAAGGGTCCATCTATGCAGTGACCAGAGGGCACAGCTTGCCAGAGGCACTGGTGACCACGGCAAGGCTGATGGTCAATGGCAACTCCTTTATCAGCTTTCCCTGTTAGTCACCAAAAGTCCTGGAGGTCAACACCCATCCCTAAGACAGGTGTGTTCTTTTCTCATTGAGAATGTTTTTTGTCCTCTCAGTTTATAGAAAAGCCCCATGTATTGGGTTGAATAGTGTCCCTCCAAAATTCACATCCATCAGGAACCTCACCATGTCACCTTACTTGGAAATAGGGCTTTTTCAGATGTAACTAGTTAAGATGAGGTCATACTGGATTAGGGTAGCTAGTGTCCTTGTGGAATGATATCAAGGACATCATACATGAAGAAAGCAAGAGGTCATTAAAAAGACAGGAAAGAAAGAAAAGACCAAAATGGTTGTCAGAAGAGACTCTGAAACTTGCTCTTGAACGTTGAGTAGCTAAAGCAAAAGGAAAAAATGATGACATAAAAGAGCTGAACAGAAGATTTCAATGGGCTGCTCGAGAAGACAAAGTAAAGTATTATGATGACATGTGCAAAGACCTGGAGGTAGAAAATTAAAAAGGAAGAACACGCTTGACATTTCTCAAGCTGAAAGAACTGAAGAAAAAATTCAAGCCTTGAGTTGCAATACTGGAGGACTCTATGGGGAAAATATTAGACAACGCAGGAAGCATCAAAAGAAGATAGAAGGAATACACAGAGTCACTATACCAAAAGGAATTGGTCGAAGTCCAACCATTTCAGGAGGTAACATATGATCAGGAACCGATGGTACTGAAGGAAGAAGCCCAAGCTGTACTGAAGGCACCAGCAAAAAACAAGGCTCCAGGAATTGATGGAATACCAATTGAGATGTTTCAACAAATGGATTCAGCACTGAAGTGCTCACTTGTCTATGCCAAGAAGTTTGGAAGACAGCTACCTGGTCAACCGACTGGAAGAGAGCCACGTTTATGCCTATTCCCAAGAAAGGTGATCCAATCAAATGTGGAAATTAATGAACAATGTCATTAATACCACATGCAGGCAAAATTTTGCTGAAGATCATTCAAAAGTGGCTACAGCAGTATATCAACAGGGAACTGCCAGAAATTCAAGCCAGATTTAGAAGAGGACATGGAACCAGGGATATCATTGCTTAGGTCAGATGGATCCTGGCTGAAAGCAGAGAATGCCAGAAAGATGTTTACCTGTGTTTTATTGACTATGCTAAAGCATTCGACTGTGTGGATCATAACAAATTACGGATAACATTGCAAAGATTGGGAATTCCGGAACACTTAATTGTGCTCATGAAGAGTCTGTACATAGACCAAGAGGATACTACATGGTTTAAAGTCAGGAAAGGTGTTCGTCAGGTTGTATCCTTTCACCATACCTATTCAATCTGTATGCTGAGCAAATAATCAAAGAAGCTGGACTATATGAAGAAGAACGGGGCATCGGGATTGGAGGAAGACTCATTAACAACTTGCATTATGCAGATGACACAACCTTGCTTGCAGAAAGTGAAGAAGACTTGAAGAACCTACTGATGAATATCAAAGACCACAGTCTTCAGTATGGATTACATCTCAACACAAAGAAAACAAAAATTCTCACCAATCAGCAACATCCTGATAAACGGAGATAAGATTGAGGTTGTCAAGGATTTCACTTTACTTGGATAAACAATCAACACCTATGGAAGCAGCAGTCAAGAAATCAAAAGACACATTGCATTGGGCAAATCCGCTGGAAAAGACCTCTTTAAAGTGTTAAAAAGAAAAGATGTCACCTCGAGGACTAAGGTGCGCCTGACTCAAGCCATGGTGTTTTCAATTGCCTCATATGCATGCAAAAGCTGGACAATGAATAAGGAAGACTGAAGAAGAATTGACACCTTTAAATTGTGGTATTGGCGATGAATATTGAATATACCATGGGCTGCCAGAAGAACAAACAAATCTGTCTTGGAAGAAGCATAACCAGAATGCTCCTTCGAAGCAGGGGTGGCGAGACTAGGTCCCACATACTTTGGACATGTTATCAGGAGGGATCAGTACCTGGAGAAGGACATCATGCTTGGTAGAAGGTCTGCAAAAAAGAGGAAGACCCTCAACGAGATAGATCGACACAATGGCTGCAACAATGTGCTCAGGCATAGCAACAATTGTGAGGATGGCGCAGGACCAGGCAGTGTTTTGTTCTGTCGTGCACAGGGTCGTTATGAGTCAGAACTGACTTGACGGCACCTAACAACGACAACAGGGTCCTTGTAAGAGGCACTATGAACACAAAAACAGACCACAGAGGAGAACCCCACATGAAGACCGAGGCAAAGATTGAAGCGATGCGTTTACATGCCAAGGAATTACCAAAGGCTGAAAGAGGTGAGGAAGAACTCTTCCCTAGAGCCTTCAGAGAGAGTATGGCCTTGGTGACACACTGAATTCAGACTTCTAGCCTCCAGAACTGTGACAAAAGACATTTCTGTCATTTTAAGCCACCCAGTTTGCCTTACTTAGTTATGGCAGTCCTAGGAAACTCATAGAATCACAGATTCAGCCCACTCGCTGTTGACTTCAATCAGTTACCCCTTGGGGCATTGAGAGTAAGAATATACAAATACACATGCATATACGCGTATACCCACCCACGCTCATATACACACATATCTGTATGCGCACGCACACACACACCTATGCACTTGCACACATATGCACATCGTGCACATGCAACACACACACATACTGGCCTTCTCCAGAGCACACATCCTACTATACCCTTTGCTTTTCTTACGTGGTATTCTCTTCTCTTCCCATTTTTTTTTTGGATGGGGCCAAATCACACACCAAGAGAAGCTTATGTGTCTGGCCTTTGCATGCTGACACTGGATGAAACATTCTCCAAAATCTTTACATGTTTTCACTCCTTTGCAGATCCCACCCTAATATCTTAGAAGAGGGTGAGAGGTGAGAAGGTTGAGTGATACATTGGATCAATCCACAGAAAAAAGAGTCATGATAAGGAGATAGAATTTTTTTCCAGAGGCAGTGAGGCGTTGTGGTGACTTGTTTAAAGTTAAATGTATTCTTAAAAGCACATGCATATGGTAACAAAAAATCTCAAGCAGTTCAGAAGTGTAAAATGGAAAGTAAAAATCTTTCTTGTCCTTCCTGAACTCCTGGTTTTTCTCCTCAAAGATAATCTCTGTTAACTGATTTTTCATATTCTTTCAGAAAATGTTATGCATACACTAACCTGTATTTATACCTTTTAAAATTTTTACACAAAAGGCACCATGTAATAACTATAGTTCTTCATGTTTTTTGCTTGCATTAGATCTTGGAGGTTGCTCTGTGTCTACACATGGAGATCCAACTCATTGCTTAGAATAGTGGCAGGGGATTTTACTGCAATTTACTTAACCACTTCCCTAATGATTGTGACTACTTAGAAGTGCTTCTGCTCTTACCAACAGTGTCACAATAAACATCTCTGTACATATGTAATGGTGTTTTGTGGCATATCGGTAGGTAAATTACTAGCGGTGGAATTGCTGGGTTAATGGGTACATGCATTTTGGATTTGATAGATATTCTCAAAATTGTCCCCCTCAAAGGTTACACTAACTTGTCCTCCTAACAAACAGCAGTCCATAGGGGCCCACACCCTTGCTGCGAATGCTTAACATTATCAGTCTTTTCAGTTGATGTCATGCTGATGGGTCCAAATTATCTTTCGTTGTTGTTTTGTTTTGCATCTTTTCAGTTACAAGGAAGCGTGATCATCTTTCTGAGCGTTGATGGACTCGTTGCATGTCTTTTTTTCCCCTGACACCTGTTTTGTCATGTCCTTTGTGCGTGATTCATTAGGTTATTGGTCTTTTTCTTATTGACTTGTTTGAACGGTGAATGGCTTCAAAATAACTAAGTAGTGCAAAGAGACTTGCTTCAGGAGAAACAGTCTGATGCAGGTTGGATTGAAGAAGACAGAAGGTGAAGCAAGATCAGCTTCAGGAGGCACTAATGGTAATCTGAGTCCCTGATGGTGCAAATGGTTAAGCGCTCCACTACCAGCTGAAAGGTTGGCAGTTCGAACCCACCCAGAGGCATCTCGGAAGACAGGTCTGCTTCTGAATGGTCACAGCCTTGAGAAGCCTGTGGAACAGTTCTACTCTGCACACACGGTGCTGCCATGAGTCAGAACTGACTCACGGCAACTAACAACAATGGTGACCCGGCAAGGGAGTAAATGGGAGTAGTACGGGGAGAATGACAGAAGGTTATGGAAGAATTAACTTGAGGTAGAACTGATTGGTCTTGGCAGAAATGGGTTGTGGGAGGTGAGGAGGAGAACCAGGAATCATCGCCAACTCCAGCAGTCGCTGGAGTGACTGGCAAGTTTATGGGGCCTGTGATGGCTTGGGGGAGACCCTAGAAGAGAGGGAGGCAGTGCAGGTTGATGGGCAAGAGGTCAAGTTGGATTTGCGCCCTACTGAGTGGTGGGTGGGTGCTGGCCTAGATGCAGACCAAGGTAGCTCTCAGGTGGGTAGTAGGATCTGGGCTAAGGAAAGGGCTCTGGGAGCCCTCATTCTGGGCAAGGGATGCACCTCAGGTGCTGGGCAGTGTTCTCTGTGCACGTAGGGCAGGATCTTTACTTCACGTGGGTTGTGTTGCTCACTGGTCAGGGGCCTCCCAGTAGGTATGCATGGGCAAGGGAGTGAGACTATGTCCCCTGAGTCTCCAGGGTTGGCTGGAAGTGCTCATGGGCCCTGGGATCTGGACTGAACTGGAGGTAGCTCCATTGACGTTCTCCTCTCATTTCCACATGACCCTAGGAGAAAGGAAAAGGAGACAGTTCAGAAAAAGGAGTGAATCCTTTCACTGACCCTGCCCTCTGTACTCAAGCCTGCCGTTCCCACCAAGCTTGTGCCTTTCCTCTGACCCTGCACTCATCAGCTGATATTCCTCCCTCCCACTCTGTCTCTGTCCCCTTCTTTCAGCCCAGGGGTCCAGGGCAGAGACAATGAGAGGAAATCTGTCATCCTGCGGCCAGCCTCCTCATCACCCTCCTAATACTCTGGTCACTGTCTCCTGCATCCTGGGGTGCCTGGCCCAAATCCAGAGATTCCTTCGAGAAAGCCAATCATGAAAATGTCTAAGAGCGTTCCTAACCCTTATCTCAGAATGGGCTCTGGGGGTGGAAGTGGTGATTGGGTAGTCCTGGGAGTTAGCCCTCAGTCCTGGGAGCAGTGGGAACCCCTCTGGTCAAATGTTCCCTGATAATGACTGTTGCATAGGCAACTGTGAAATATGGAACAGACCAATTAGGAGAGTGTACAGAAATATTTTGTGTGAGTTTGGAAGGATGGGAGCAACTGATGATGGTTGAAGTAGTGTTTGCAAGCCAGGAAAGACTAGCAGATAAATTCTGTGTGCCAATGGTATTCTACCTATTACTTGCTGTTGATATTTTGCATTGTGTTCTGGCAAGACCCACAGTCTGACTGAGTGAGTTACCCTCAGACAGTACACACATTAAATTAGTGTGTGTCCTCTGACAATAATCTCCCCCAACTACACGAGGGCATAACCTATTAGGGATAATTGGCTCTCGTGTCATAAATTGGTAATTACCCACCCAGTACCTAACTCCTCTTCTTGGTGACACTAATTTCATTTTAGGGCAGGCACAACAAAAGCAACAACATTCATCACACTAGCGTCTACTTGTTCAAGTTTCCTAGTGGCTAGTGTTGGCCCTGGGTTTAAGTTCTGGCCATTGAGATGTAAATATAAGTACTGTGTTGGATTTTTCAGGAAGGCTCCTCAAAGAGAGTTGACTCAACTAAGATATACATCCCTGTTTTGGCTTTCCCCTATTCTCCCTTTTTCTTTCCTGCTGCCTAGAACACAAATGTGATGGCTGGAGCTCCAGCAGTCATTTTGGACCACAAGATGACTGCATTTGGAGGCCATGCACTAGGATGGTAGAGCAGAGAGAAGGAGCTAAAGTCCCTCATGACTGCAAAACCACCCTACTAGCCCTGAGGTGCCTACCTCTGAACTTTTATGTGAGATATGATCAACTGTCTTATTTGAGCCACTCTTACTGGAGTTTTCTATTATACACAGCCAACCTAATTCTAACTGAATCAGAACCAGATCTGCAACCCATTTATAGAGAAGCCTCATGCCCCTGGGACTTCCCTAGATCAGAAGCCCCATAAGTCTGAGTTTGGAAATTTCTTAATTGATTTTTAAAAAATAACTTATTTTATTTTTATTATTGTTGTTGAGAACATACACAGCAGAACATATATCAATTCAACAATTTCTACATATACAATTCAATGACATTGGTTACGTTCTGCGAGTTGTGCGACCATTCTTACCCTAATTTTCCGAGACGTTCTTCCCCCATTAACATAAACTCACTGCTCCCTAAGTTTCCTTTCTAATCTTTCGAGTTGCTGTTGTCAGTCTGATCACATATAGATAGATCTTAAAAAAGTACAGTGCTCAAGGCAGACATTCTTTACTAGTTAAGCTAAATTATTGTCTGGTTTTAAGAGGACCTCAGGGGATATTTTTGGTTTAAGTTTTAAAGATTATCTCAGAGAAATAGTTTCAGGGATTCTTCCAGCCTCTATGACTCCAGAAAGTCTGGATTCCATGAGAATTTGAAATTCTGTTCTGCATTTCCCCTCTGTTGATCAGGATTCCTGTATAGAATCTTTGATCAAAATGTTCAGTGATTGTAGTGTGGGCACTATCCAGTTCTAGTCTCATGACAAAGGAGGCAGTTGTTTATGGAGGCAATTAGCCACACATTCCATTTTCTCCTTCTGTTCCTAACTTTCCTTCTTCCTCTGTTGCTCCAGGCAAATAGAGACCAATAGATGTACCTTGAATAGCTGCTTGCAAGCTTTAAGACCCCAGGCACTACACAAAGAACTAGGAGGTAGAACACAAGCACTAAACACGATATTAGGCCAATTAACTGGGATGTCCCATGAAACCATGACCCTAAACCTCCAAAGCAAGGCACCAAATCCCAAAATGTATTTGGTTGTACATGAGCAGTCTCATCAGCTACTCTTTGGTTTTGGTAGTTATTCCTAATTGATTTTTAAAAATACTTTTATTCTTTAAAAAGTGACTTTGTATTCCTTATATTTGGTAATAGTACAGTTACTGTGGAATGAATGGTTTTCTTTTTCCTACTGAAATTTAAAATGGCTAAAGGTTTCTGAGGGTCCTATATTTATTTTATAAAAAATTTTTAATTTGCCATTAAATCAGAGTGATTATTACATAAATAATTGGTATTTGTATGACTTAGATTGGCTCTTGTAATCTCTATAAAATTGAAAATTGTGTGAACCTAGTGCAATTGTTTCACTTCAACCTTCTGGTAAATTTTTAAAAATATAATATTTCTATTAAAATTCTTATTGTAATTGAATTTGTTGTTGATAATAATATAGCCATATTTTATGACATTATTAATAAACTTTGAGGTCTTTGGACTAATACAATACTGAGATGACGAATATCTCTAAATATTTTTGAGAAACTGGAGTTCAATATTAAAATGGATTGTGGTAAAAGAAAATACTAATATATGTTAAACACTGAATATAAATTAAAGATCTTATACATATATAATACACATGTGCATAATGTGCATATACGTATGTATCTATATGCACACACATATGTAATTTTGGAATGAAGAACTAAAACGGTTTTAAATAAACCTCTAAAACTTATACTTGTCTATATTATCCTTCTTTCCCTTTCCCTGAGGCTAGAACAGAAATGTTTCTTTTCAGTTTATTGGTACTGTGTTAAAGTCATACTAACAAAGAGGCTGGGAGCCCCTGGGTGGCACAACGGTTAGCACTAGACTACTAGCTGGAAGGTTGGCAGTTTGAACCTACCCTGTGGCACCACAGAAGAAAGGTCTGGCTATCTGCTTCCGTAAAGATTACAGCCAAGAAAACCCTATGGAGCTCAGCTGCACTCTGTAACACATGGGGTTGTCATGAGTCGGAATTCACTCAGTGGGAAAGTGTTTGATTTGGTGCTGGCTCTTAAATCTCACTCTAAGTGATGTGTATTTCTGCTCATCATTCATTGGCCAAAACAAATCACATAGCCGTGCCCAGCTTCAAAGGGAGCCAGAGTGTGCAGTCCTGCCATGTGCCAGAAAGAACAGAGACTGAGAATCTGTGAACAGCCCTGAAGTCACCACACTTACAACGATAGTATAATTAAAATATGCATCAGCAAGACAATATGTGACATGTTTTAAAATTAAGAAAATGTTTTTATTAAGCAAGAAAAAACTGTCATAATACAGACATTCTCATTGATAACACTTTCATATAAAAATACAATAGAAAAATGACTTAGTAAAGTTAAAGTTGAATTGGATACATCTAAAAAATGCACCTGAGCAAATATACTATGTTTTGTTTTGTCTTTGTCATTAACCTTGATGAGAATTCGTAGTTGTTTCAAAATTAATAACCAATGATTTTGGAAGTCTGTTTATAAAGTTATAGTCCAATTACATTACTAGAATTTCTATTGCTATGAACTGTAAATGTAAAACGTCTTTGTCCAGTGGGAATTTTGTTGGCACGTTTGAGTCCATTGTTGCTGCTACTGTGCCAGGTATAACAAGATGATTTAAATTTCTTTAGAGTTTTCTATATTTTATAAATTTGCTACATTGAACAATTTTTTTTGAGGAACAATATCAAATTTTTATTATTTTATTTTATTTGTTTATTTTTCCCATACAAAAATTTATACATGCATTGTTATGTGACTCTAATTGCGCTCCCCATACTATGACAGCACACACCTCCTTTCCACCCCTGATTCCCCGTGTCCATTCAACCAGCTCCTAACCCTCTCTGTCTTCCCATCTCACCTCTGGACAGAAGCTGCCGTTTAGTCTCTTGTATCTACTTGAGCTAAGAGGCACACTCCTCACAAGTATCACTTTATGTCCCACAGACCAGTCCAAACCGTGTCTGAAGACTTGGCCTCGGAAATTGTTTTAGTTCTGGGCTGATAGAGAATCCAGGGGCCGTGCTTTCCGGGGTACCTCCAGTCTCAGTCAGACCACTAAGTCTGGTCTTCTTACTACAATTTGAGTTCTGCACCTTACCTTTCTCCGGCTCCATCCGGGACTCTCTGTTGTGTTCCCTGTCAGGGCGGTCCTTGGTGGTAGCTGGACACCGTCTTGTTCTTCTGGTCTCAGGCTGATGAAGTCTCTGGTTTATGTGGCCCTTTCTGTCTCTTGGGCTACTACTTTCCTTGTGTCTTTGGTGTTCTTCATTCTCCTTTACTCCAAGTGGTTGGGACCAATTGATGTATCTTAGATGGCCACTTGCAAGTTTTTAAGATCCCAGACACTACTCACCGAAGTAGGATGCAGAACATTTTAGTAACAAGCTTTGTTATGCCAATTGACCTAGATGTCCCCTGAAAGCATGGTCCCCAGAACCCTACCCCTGCTACTCTGTGCCTCAAAGTGTTTGATTGTATTCAGGAAACTTCTTAG
>NW_004444001.1:6827025-6863271 GCF_000243295.1 Trichechus manatus latirostris | reverse complement strand
ATTCTTGCAGCCTGTTAAATTTGTCATTATGCTCTTCTCTAATCCTTTTAATTGCCTCTATTGCTTGTTCTGCATTTTGATTAATTTCCTTCCTAATTTCTTGAAGAGTTCTGTGTATTAATCTTTTGTCTTCTGCCTCTGGTAATTCCAAGAAATTTTCCAGAAGGGGAAAATTTCTTGATTCTTTATTTTGGGAGCTTGCTGAAGCCATCTTGGACTGCCTCTTTATGTGATTTGATGTTGACTGCTGTCTCCGAGCCATCAATAAGTTATTATATTTATTTATTTTATGTTTGCTTACTGTGTCCTAGCTTCTTCTTTTGTTTTGATATTCCCAATAGGCTGTTCATGTGAGCTAGTTTGATTATTGGCACCTCTGAAGCTCTAATGTCCTGTCATCAAACGGTTAGATCTGTTACTTTGTATGCACGCTCAGGAGTCTGCTCACTCCTCCTGTATGAATTCAGCTCAGGAGCCCAGGTAGATAGCCACCAAGTGTGTGGTGTAGGCTCTCACTTAAAGTCTTAGACAGGCATGGGTAATTAGTGTAGGCACAGGCATCTGGCTGCAGCAGGGGGACACACTCTGAGCAAGGCAAGGGGTGACAGCTGCCCCCAAATATCCAGGAGGAAGGTGTTTCCCTGTTCCCTAAATCACGTAGGTGGGTGGGTTTTGCAGCTGGACTATGAGCACCTAATGCTGTTGGCTGTAAGGACTGGGGGGGAATCTCTTATTCATTGGCCCCTATTGCAGGTGGCTAGGTGGCATGGGTGGAGACACCAGCCCTCAGGCCCCTTATGTGAAGACCCTGCTTAATGGGCAGAGCAATGTCAAATGTCAAGAACCTGCCACTTCACAGCGGAAACAGTTGAAGTTAGAGTTCTGGTATATACCCTGTTTTACAGTGGTAATGAGGGCCTACGCTATTGAGATGGGCCCACACAAGTCTATGCAGGGGGAAAGGCACTCAAAATCCATGGATCCCTTATGCTTGTGCCTAGGCAAAGGAGCTGTGCCTACCCTGGTTTCCTGGCTTGGGGGATCCGGCAGTTTATTTTTTCTTCTGTTTGTTAATTTGTTCACTCTCCAAGGCTGGAAGAATGGCTCCGGGTGTGTGACGGATCCTACTTCCAGCCCAGGGGACTTGGCAATTGCTGAAGCCGGTCCGGGACCCAGTGTAGAGCAGGGAGCGGGGAGGTAAATGGGAGAGAGGTTTTTCCCTAAGGGGGGTGATTTTGATCCTCGTGGTAAGCTGTACACAAGTACTTATCTTTCATGGAGGGCTGCTTCTCACTTGTTCTGGGTGGCGGTGTAGACTGTCAGCGGCTGGGTCTTTCCTGGTGTGGGAAATGTGCCTCCCGAGCACAGCCGCTTGCCTGCCTCACTGCTCATCCCAGAGCTGATCAGGCCTGAAGGGCTCAGGCTCTCGTCAGGTCAGGTCTGGCACCTCTTCACTGCTTCAGAACTGTCTCTCCCTCCTCCTGCCACTCAGTCCAGTTCCTCTACTCTGGCTTTGATGTTCAGGGCTCCCAGATTGCCATATATAATTGAATCACTTGTTTTGTTGAGTCTTTGTTGTAAGAGGGTCCACCGGAAGCATCTGACTACTCCGCCATCTCTACCTGCCTCTAAATTGAACAATTTTAATTAAAAAATTTAAAATTAACTTTAAAAATTTTATTTGTTTGTTTTAAATTTGCTGTTCTGATAGTAACCTTTAGTTGTCTTCACCCTTGAACAGCAATCAGTTTGGGTATAAAATTCTAGGGTCATAATGTTGTTCCCCCAAAGCTCTTCACAAATTGTCCCACTGTCTTTTGTCATTTTCATTGCAGAGAAGAAATCTGAGTCCTGTTTATTTCAATCCCTTTGAAGGAACCAAGTCATTATTTTATTTTTCTGTTTGTTTTAACAGCAGTAGTCTTTTAATTTAAATTGTGAAATTTCCACCTGGAAACCTTCATCTCATTTCATGAATTTTTTTTCCTTGTTCATGTTGAACTCTCTCAACATGCAATTTCATATTTCTTTTCAGATCTGGAAAAAAATTAAATATACATTTTTATTCTTGTTTATGATCCAGCTTTCCATTTTATACTTTTAGAATACCTATTATTTGTCAATTATTTGTAGGTTGGATTTCCATGACTTGTCCTCCCATATATTTCTGAGCTGTTCAAACTGTCCTTATTAATTTCACATTTGGGAGTATTTCTGAAGTTAATCTTCTCCATTATCAATTTTCACATTGTCAAATTTGTCTTTCATTGTTTCTAGTATGGAAACTGCTGGACTTTTTCTCCATTTGTCATGGTCCCATCCTATATCACTCTGTTTTTGTTTTTAATCTAAGTCTATTTCGTGGACTCAAGCATACCAGTGATCATGAAGATGACGCAGGATTGGGCAACGTTTGTTTTTTTATTCACAAGTTCCCTATGAGTCAGAGCCAACTGCATGGCAACTAACAACAACAACAACAGCAACATTCTTTGGTTTAATGGTGGCAATGTCCTCTCAAATCCTTTCTGAGATGACCAACACCTCTGTGAGCTCCCAGGCAATGTCTGTGACGGATCGCCAGGATTTGAGTCCCGTTGAGGGGCAGTGCAAGATATAGGCCATGCTGCTGATGAAGAGAGGATGGGTTTCCACTCAGAAAAAAAAAATGAAGAGAAACAGGGTAGGAGGTGAATAAGGGCCGGGTGCAGAAACAAAGTATGTTTTAGGTAGCATACTGAGCACTTCACATAGTGACCTCATTTAGTCCTCATGAAAACCATGAAAGTGAGTATTATTATCCCAGCCTGTCTCTCTGTGCACCCAACACTCTTCCTACACTGAACTGGATGGGAATGGAGAGGCGTTCAGAGGAGAGCAAAGGGGCTTTCTGTTGCTGTAGTTAGTAGTCATTAAGTTGGCTCTGACTCTTGGCAACCTTATGTATAACAGGGCTAAACATTGCCTGGTCCTGCCCCATTTCCACGATCTCTGATATGTTTGAGTCCATTGTTGTGTCAATCCATCTCACCTAGAATTTTCCTTGTTTTCGCTGACCCTCTGCTTTTATCAGCTATGATGTCCCTTTCTAGCTACAGGTCTTTAGTGATGATGTGTTCAAAGTAAGTAAGATGAAGTCTTGCCATCCTTGTTTTTAAGGCACATTCCAGTTGTATTTCTTCTAAGACTGATTTGTTTGTTCTTCTGGCAGTCCGTGGTATATTCAATACTCTTTACCAACACCACAATTCAAATGCATAAATTCTTCTTCTGTCTTCTTTTTTCATTGTTCAATTTCCACATGCATATGAGGCAATTGAAAATATCATAGCTTTGGTCAGGCATACCTTAATCATCAAAGTGACATCTTTGCTTTTTAGAACTTCAAGAGTTCTTTTGCAGCAGATTTGCCCAATGCAATATGTTATTTAACTTCTTGACTGCTGCTTCCATGGGCATTGATTGTTGATCCAAGTAACATGAAATCCTTGACAACTTCAATTTTTTCTCCTCTAAAACCACCACTGCCGTCGAGTCGATTTCAACTCATAGTGACCCTATAGGACAGGGTAGAACTGCTCCATAGAGTTTCTAAGGCTGTAAATCTTTACAAAAGCAGACTGCCACATCTTTCTTCCATAGAGCGGCTGGTGGGTTCACACTGCCAACCTTTTGGTTAGCAGCTGAGCGCTTTAACCACGGTGCCACAAAAACTCCTTTTTCTCCTCTGCTCCCCTGATAATATTAACATCTTACCCTGTTTAAACCAAAATAGTATCCTCACTAAAATCTTGTGAAGTTGACAAGATAAGCATCATTATCCCCAGAGAAGAGGAAACAGGTTCAGAGAAGCTTAGTTGAGACTGAAGCTGTGGTCCCTGGATACATGTGTTGGTTTTTGCTTGCTGTTGCCAGAGTAATCACTGACAAAAACAGAACGTCACCTCTTGTGTGCTCCCTGGCACCTTGTCAGGAAGTCTCAGCACCCCATGACTCACAGAAAGGCATCATGTCCTGTTGTGCAACTTTCCAGAAGCTCTAGATTAGTGCTTCCTCGTAGCTGTCCTAGGAGCCCATGTTGGCCATTGGAGGTGTGCACATGAAGGATGAAGAAGGCTAGGCCCTGGGGCTGCTCTGGGTGCTCTTTGTTTCACGCAAGGTAAGGAAGAGGCATGAGCAAGTGAGGCCTCTGTTCTGGAACTTCATGGGAGCCCACTGCGAGAAAGATTTTTCTTTCCTTTTGAACCTCCAGAGGACATAGCCACCTCAAGATAGAGCCAATCAGAAGTTATGCCAGACTGGGCTTCTTTTCCAAACTTAGCAGGTCAGGAGAACATACAGGGAGGCCAGAAGAGAGGAGAACAGAAATTAAAGAAGGAGAGATTTAGGGAAACAGATTTCTGTACATTTTGATGTTGTCAGAGATGTGCAAAGTCCTGTGTGGGAATAATGATGCGGTAAATCTAATCTTAGTATGATCTAAAATAATTTTATTTGATGTTGAAATACTTTTTTCTTATATTCCATTCTGGTGCTTTCAATGTTGGCAGTCTATTAAACACAAAAAGGCATAATTCATTCAATAAATATGAGCTAGGAAATACGCTACAGCTGCAGACACAGAAGTGGACAAACCAGGTTTGGTCCCCGTTTTTGTGGAGGGTGTAATCCCAGCCCTCCATTACATCCTGGAGTTGGAAGGCACTGCCGCTCAGCTCAGGAGAGCTGGTTTATCCTCACGCTCCCTCCTATACTCTGCACAACTCACACCTTCACTAAAAATGGGAACATTTGGAGCTTTTAGTCCCTCCTCCTCCTAATCCTTATGGATAAGTTGGGAAAAATAAATGGAGTGAGTGAAAATGTCAACAGTGGGTGGAAAACAAGACTTGCCTTGGAGAGATAGGAGATCCCAGGGAGAGGGTGTTCTCCTGGAATCCCACCACCTTGAGCAAGGTCACAGACACTCGCCTTGCAGAACATGCACACAAATGTTGCTTTGGGTCTCCTTGGAGCTGGGGTAATAGTCCAGGTGAGCAGATGGGAGTTAGGTTCTTGTGGACCAGTATCTTTCCTTATTGTGTTTTATTCATGTTCTTCTGAAGAACTAGGAGAAGATGGAAGGTTAAAGTTTCTGTATTTGTGTGGGATAAAACTAGTGGTATATATTTCATTGTATCCTATTTGTGTAGGCTAAGGATTAACCTAAAAGCTCCTGCTAGCTCCTATATTCCAGGAACAGAACTGCCAGACACCTATTCACTCTTGCGCTGGGACTGCCCTAATCTCAGTCAGACAACTGTGCTGGACAATGAGCTAAGAGGTTTAGAGCTGATTCAGGAGTCAGTCTACCTTGGTTTGAATCCTGGCGCCACCACTTACTACTGTGGGACCTTGGGTAACTCACTTAACCTTCTTCAGTTTCCTTACCTGCAAAATGGGAATAATAACAGTATCAACCTTATAAAGTCGTGAAGATTAAATAAGATAGTATTTTAAAGCACTTAGCATATAGCACTCAATAAATGGTATTTGTTATTATATTTTATTACCATATTATAAGAACTCCCCTTGCAATGGTGCGTCTTAGTTTCTTACTCTCCCCTTTCATAAGAGATAGGTAAATTTGTAGGCAATGTCAGCTTCCTGTAATTCCAACCTTCCCCCAAGGGGGAAAATGATGGCAAATGATGGAGAATTATCTGTAATATTACCATAAGAGGTTAGGGCTTTAATGGGGAGCACTCGAGGGAGGGTGGAGCCCATGTCCTGTGTCTTGCGTAGTCCTGGCACAGTGCCTGGTACGGAGCAGTCCTGTGCATTGTAGGATGTTCAGCAGCATCCCTGGCCTCTACAAAGGGATGACAGTAGCACCCACTCCCACAGTTATGACAACCAAAGATGTTTTCAGACATTGACCAATGTCTCCAGGGGGACAAAATCACCCCGGTTGAGAACCACTGTTGGACATGCTGTTATACTTAGAAATCTTCTGGATGCAAGTGACATGAACTCAAAGAAAGCAAAAAAGAAGGAAGGTTCATGTAATTGGGAAGTACAAAAGATGGTGCTAGTTTGGGGCACAGCTGAGTCCGTGACTCAGACAATGTTGTCATCTCTCTCTTTCTGTCTTGATTTCTCTCTTTCTGTCTCTCTCTCATTCTCTCTCTCTTTGCCTCTCTTTAATCTCATTCTCAGGCAGACTATCTCCACATAGTGGAAAGAAAGCTACCGAAGTTTCATATCCCACTAATCTATTAACCCCAGCAAGAAAGAGCATTTTTCTTAATAGCTACAACCATCTCCGGGAAGATTCTGATTGGCCCATGCCAGCTCACGTTCCCATTCTTAAACTAATCAGTATGGCCGGGGTACTTTGATTGACCAGTCTTATGTCCATCCTTGGGAATGTGAATAGCCCTATCAGTAGAGCCACATAGGATTATCCCCTGAAAAGCAGGTGCTTTGCTTCCCAAGTAAGGGAGAGAGGAGTCCTGGGACACTCAGATCCCAATGTCCACCATGCCTTCAAGATGGCTTCCTCGCCATTTTCCAAATAGTCTCTTGAACTGATCTTCTTTTCCTGACTTCAGTGAAGTTCCTCAAGCTCTCCTGGAAAATCATTCTCTGTTAGTATCATATCTTCACATCCATTCTTCACTCTATACAACTCTCTCTATATATAACCTTTCACTCCTATCATGCCTAGTCACTCATGGTCTTAGCATACCTGTTCCTTGTCCTGCCTCCAGCCAGGTAATTTCTTTCTTTCAAAATGGTCATTTATAAAATTTTGCTTTATATAAACCGCATATAGTCTGGAAGAAAGGCCTGGCTATCTACTTCTGAAAATCTGTCAAAGAAAACTCTCTAGATCACAGTGGTCTGATCCACAACTGATCATGTGGCTGGCCCAGGACCAGGTAACATTTCAATCCACCCTGCATGGAGTCGCCATGAGCTGGGGGCCGACTTGAGGACAGCTAACAACAGCAACGTATATAGTCTAGCTCTTGTAGTAAACAAAACAAAACAAAAAACAAACTACTCAGAGTGGAAAGACCTGTGGTCTAGTGCTGGCTTGCAGGGGAATTTACATCTTTTCTGGAAACCTCAAGGACTTTATCTGAAAAATGGGTGGTTGGACAAGAAAAATGGGTGGTTCTTTTCTCTCTCTGTCTCTCTCTCTCTTTTTTTTTTTCCAAAGAGGGAAAAGCTATTCCTCACAGAGCCTAACTCTGATGCTTTGCTTACAGAACTCCAAGCTGCAACTAGACCAGCTGAGGAAAAGTACGCCCTAGCAGAGGGACAAACTCTGAGCTTGAGCTGTCCCTTCACCATCTGGAAGTACTCAAACAGCTAGGCTTGACAGAATCTGCAGAATGGGGCTGACCCCCTGATGCTGGCCCTCACAGAGAGTACCTCAAGGCAGCCTAGCCAAGCCCAAGTGGGGAGGTATGTGCTAGAAGACATCACCCAGGAGGCCATACTGAATGTCTGAGTGACCAACCTTTAAATAAAGGACTTAAGACTGTATTGGTGTGTCATCTACCATCCTCTTGCAGATCCTGTCATACTGTTCCACCCGGTCTGCCTGGTGGTGACCAGTGGTGAGTGGCCTAGGGGTGGAAGGTGGAAGAAGGAAGAGCCAGGCCAGGTGAAGATGGGGCAGTGATGGCAGCACCAGCAGAGCTGTGGCTTAAGATTCCTAGCAGCCTATCTTTCGCCCAGAAGGTTTTTGTCTTCATTTGAGGTCCTTGACAGGCATTTGGTCCAATAGTAAGTAGGGGCTTCCACACATGGGATTCCGTTTGTTAGTATCATGTGTTTACATCCACTCTTCACTCTTTACGTCTCTCTGTATATATATAACCTTTCCCTCCCATCATGCCCAGTCACTCATGGTCTTAACACACCTGTCGCTTGTTCTGTCTCCAGCCAGGTAATTTCTTTCTCTCAAAATGGTCATTTGGGGAGCTAAAATGGGGTGCAGTGAAAAGTGAGTGGTAGACTCAGGATAATTCTTCCATCATTCAGGTCTCCACTTAGAAGTCATTTCCTTGGGAGCCTCCTGTGGTCCATCTTTCCCTCCCAATGATGCATTTGGTGCCTCTCCTGGTGCTTCTAAAGCTATGCTGCTCAGACTTTCCTATGGACACAAACTGCATGATTCAAAAGCAGATTCTGATTCAATAGGTCTAGGGTGGGACCAGAGATTCTGCATTTCTAATCAGCTGCCAGGGGATGTGGAGGCTGACAGTTTGTGACCCCCGTTTTGGGTAGCAAGATTCCCCTAAAATAGAGTGTTGTCCCCTCTCATAGACAACACTATCCCACTGTATACCAATATAGTATAGTAGTGTACTATAGTAGTATGTTGTTGTTAGTTGGCCTCGAGTTGATTCTGACTTACGACAACCCCATGTGTGCAGTGTGGAACTCCTCCACAGGGTTTTCAAGACTAGCCTTTCAAAAGCAGATCGCCAGGCCTGTCTTCTGAGGCAACTCTGGGTGGACTCAAACCTCCAAGCTTTTGACTAGCAGCTGAGTGCATTAACCGTTTGCACCACCCAGGGACTAATGTAGTACTGAAGTGGCTGGTTTACTTATCTCTCTCCCCTATCAACCTCTGAGCTCACTGAGGACAGGGCCTGTACTTTACTCAGCTTTGTATCACCAGCATCTAATGTAGTGTCTGTCACACAGTAGGACCTCTGTAGATGTTGATTGGGTAAATTAAGGAAGGCAGAGGAAAAGGAAAAGAGATTCAAGGTCCTTGGGGAATTCTAGTTCGAAGGAAGACAAGATACATATACAATATATTAATAAAAGATAACTTGTAAAGGAATACAACACAGGTACAGGTGAATTGAAGATACAGTAAATGGTATAAGGCAGGGTAGTCATGGAAGGATTCTTTGGAAAGGTGGATTGGTGAAGAATAGACAAGTACACTTTCAATGACACAAATAATCTGAAAATTCTCTTTTCCTTTTTTCCTCCCTCCGTTCCTCCTTCTCTTTCTTCCTGACTCTGACTCAGGCTAACTCCATGCTATTTATTTGATCCTAGTGAAAGACAACTTTGTTCCCTAAATGGTCATTTTCATTTCCCTCCTTAGTTCCATTTACCCTACACCTATCCATCTATCCATTCGTCCATCTGTCTAATGACCTATTCATCTATCCATCCATACATTCATCCATCCATCTATCCGCCTCTAACAGTCCATTCATCAACCCACTCACTCATTCATTCATCCACATATCCATTCATCCATCCATCCCATTGTTTGAGTGCCTACAAGGGACTAGATACTGTTGCTCAGGCTAGGGTTACAAAGGTGAACAAGACAATATCCCTTCCCTCATTGAGTTTATATCTAGTGACTACCCTTGTGGGTTGGGGGTAGGATGTCTGCAGGTCATACCCTTTTAACAGAAATGCCCATCAGTGTTACAGTAGGACTTCCATTTCTAGTAGAACAGAGTCAGCTGCCTCCTCCTCCTCCGATGACGGACAGAACCTCTAGTTGGAGGAGAAAGCCATTCTTCTTGAGGACAGGGTGGGCCAAAGATGCCAAGAAAAGCTTTCTGAAGAAGAACAGACTAGAGCTGGGTTATCAAGGCCACAATCCTGGGTTGAACTCAGCATTCCCACCCTACTCACAACTCTCCCCTTCCCTCCCTCACCATGCCTGCTCCTGCTTGGCCCCAGGGTTGATGTTTCTTCTATAATTGTGTCTTCCTGCAGATCCTTCAGGTACTGCTGTCTCGCACAGGAATCCCATCCAGACCTTGGTGGAGACAGCCACCCTTCCTTTGACCACCACCACGACTCTGAGAATACCCCTTCCCAAGACCAGGACTGTGACCCAACCACTGCCCATGTCAACTGCCATTGTCTCCTCTCCAGGAGACGTCACAAATGTGGGGGGTGTCACTAGGTATGGTTTGCAGGCGTCTGGGACCCTGGTTGGACACAGAGTCCCTTGTTCCCCATCCACGTGTAGAGAAGATGGACCACTGAGGGGTAGTGGAGGGTGGAGAGCAGGAGCAGACTTGAATCCACCTCAGTCTGGGCTGGAAATGCCCAGGGAAGGAAGGAGGTGGTGGCAGTGTGAGCAGAAGGCTCTCAGGGAGGTGGCTACTCTCCCAGCTTACCCTTGGGTTGTCAGGGCACAGTAGAGCAGTGGGCATAAAGGGCATCTTCGGTGGACTGCAATGGGTCTCAGCCACCCCCAGGGCCCTGATTGTCTAGTGGAAAGGTCATTCTGAGTGAGGGACCCTGGATTCCAGTGCCAGCCAGACTAACTTCTGTGTGACTTTGTGTAAGTCTTCAACCGTGTTTGGTTTCAGTTTCCTCATCTGTCCTGTAGAGATACTAAAACACCAGAGCTGGAAGAGAGAATCTAGCCCAATGGCTCTCCCCAGAAACTACATGTTAGAGTTACCTGGAGTATTTGTTTTTGCTTACCTTTGTTATTAGAACTTCAGAAGGTGAAACCTAGCCATCAATAATTTTTAGAAAGAGATTGCAATGTGGAGACTGAGTTAAGAGCCATTCACTAAGCATGTACCCCCATTACAGTTTATTAATAGGTGGTGACTAATCTAAAAAAGTGTTTTTCACTTAATGTTGAAATAACAGAGAAAGAAAAATTCTTTCATATTTTTCTCTTATTCCCATCCTTCCATATTCCCATCAATCTAACATGTCATTTTTCCTCCATATTTTCTTCTTTCTTTATTCATGCCATTATGGATTGAATTGTGTACTCCAAAAATATGTGTTGTAAATCCTAACCTCTATGCCTGTGGTTATAATTCCATTTGGGAATGGGTTGTCTTTGTTATGTTAATGAGACAGGATTAGTGTAGGGTGTGTCTTGAGTCAATCTTCTCTGAGATGTAAAAGAGATTAAACAAGCAAGCCAAAGAATCAGATACAGGGAGAGATGCCAAGCCACATGAAGATTACCCAGGAGCAGAAGATCAAAAGAGACAAGGACCTTCCTCTAGAGCCAACAGAGAGAGTTAGAGCCTTCGCCTAGAGCTGGTGCTCTGAATTTGGAGTTCTAGCCTCCTAATCTGTGAGAAAATAAACTTCTGTTTGTTAAAGCCACACATTTGTGGTATTTCTGTTATAGCAGCACTAGATAACTAGGGCAAAATTTGATACTGAAAGAATGGGGCACTGCTTTAACAAATACATACAATGTGGAAGTGGTTTTGGAATTGGGTAGAGGCTGGAAGAGTTTTAAGGTGCCTAATAGTAAAAGCCTAGATTGACTTGAAGAGATAGGAGTCCAGGTCTACCTGTGTCTTCTAAATGTCAACAGATTTAAATCAGGATTTTCCATTGCATAGATGTCCTCTGATTCTACAGGGAAGGGGTCCCAAGGTGGGGAAAGGGTGATGGAAACTTCCATTCAATTAACAATACCAGGAGTCCATGAGTCCACTCCCACTCATGGTGACCCCATGTGTGTCAGAGTAGAGCTGTGCTCTAACAGTTTCGTTAGCAGCTGAGCATGTTAACAATTTCCATCATCCGTGAACTCAATCTGAGCAACGGCTAAGACCAATTTCCTCCTAAGTTTCCAAGAACAAACATTGCCTCTGTGTGACTCATCCTCACGTGCATCACACCCTCAGGATCCAGAATCCTGGGCAGAATCATGTATTTGGCCAAGCTGAGTCAAGTCACATGCCTGTACCGTCACTGCCAGGGTGAAGGGACGGGAGGATCATCTGCCTCCATCCTCAATAGGAAGGGAAGTGGGCTCTATATCCAAGAGAGACACACGCACTCGGTCATGTCCCCAAAACAGAAATGGTATTTGGTGCCAGAGAGACATATATGACAAACATCTAACCCAGAACTCCCCAAATTTAATCAGATTAAATGAGATCATCAGTAGGACTTTGATCAGTGGTAGTGACTACCATTGTTACTAAAAATGTCCTGGACTCCATGCCTAACCTGGACTGTGTGGCTCAGAGAAGCACACACCTGGTACACAGGCAGGAGAGCTGAAAAATGCCTCAGGACCCATTTGACCTAATCAGAAGTTTTGCAGGCAGGGTCTATTGTGGCCACTTGTCTCATAATCCCATAGGCTACTTGTAAAAATGCAGATTCCTGGGTTCTGCCCCAGACCTATTGTCATGGATTGAATTATGTCCCCCAAAAATGTGTGTATGAATTTGGCTGGGCCGTGATTCCCGGTATTGTATGATTGTCCACCATTTTGTCATCTCATGTGATTTTCCTCTGTGTTGTAAATCCTGCCTCTATGATGTTAATGAGGGGGGATGGGTGGCAGTTGTGTTGATGAGGCAGGATGCGATCTAGGGATTGAATTGTGTCTTGAGTCAGTTTCTTTGAAAGAGGTGAGCACAGAAACAAGGGGACCTCATGTCACCAAGAGAGCAGTGTCGGGAGCAGAGTGCATCCTTTGGACCCTTCCTGCACAGAGAAGCTCCTAGTCCAGGGGATGATTGATGAGAAGGACCTTCCTCCAGAGCCAACAGAGAAAGTGTTCCCCTGGAGCTGATGCCCTGAATTTGGACTTGTAGCCTACTAGGCTGTGAGAGAATAAACTTCTTTTTGTTAGATAACTAAGACAGAATTTTGTACCGAGAGAGTAGGGTGCTGCTCTAACAGATACTTAAAATATGGAATCAGTTTTGAAACTGTGAATGGATACAGGACTTAGAAGGAAGTGAGGAGAGCTGTTAACACCGGGGAAGGCACAGATGGTGAGAAGCAGTAGCAGAGGGACCGACAGGAACAGAGCCAAGAGATCAGCGTGAGAGGGCGCTGGAGCCAACCCACGAAGCGAGAGAACTGAGTGCCTTTGTGCAGGAGGCTTTCTAGCAGAGTGGGGTGTCTCCAGGCACTTATCGCTTGAGCTGCAGAGCTTTGGAACACTTGCCCCAGCAGGGCAGACGTGGGCATGAAGCCTGAGGGCCGAGAGGCCAAGGAACCAGGAAGCAGAAGCCGAACAGACAAGGAACACAGGAAGCTGAGCTGCCTCAGTCTCAAAGGGTATGGCCATGACCTCTGGGGTTTCAAAGGGTGGAGCCATGGCCTCCGGTGTTTCTAAGGGTGGAGTCACCACTCAGATGGACTAGGAGAATGGGGCTGCCCAAAGCTGAGGGAGCAGAGTTGCTGTTCCAGTGGGCCTGGAAGGTGGAGCTGAAGCCCAGGGCTGAGGGGCCTACACTCAGAATCCGGAAAGTGTGGTCAAAACCTAGAGCCTGGAGGCCAGGGCCTCTGTGTAAATTGTCTCAGAGAACAGAGGATTATTTTTAAAGCCTTGGGGCTAATGTGTTTTGCTGACTTGCTTGGTGTCTGTTATCCCTTCTTTCCCTCCAGTTTCTCCCATTTGTAATGGAAATGTCTAGCTTGTGCCTGTTCTGCCACTGTACCTTTAGAAGCAGATAACTTGTATTCTAGATTTCACAGATGAAGAGGAATTTTTGGATTTTGGACTTGGAGTTAAGACTTTTGCTATGATATGATGGGATGAATATGTTTTGCATGTTGCAAGGATGTGATTTTTGGGGGGCCAAAACTAAGACACATACCAAATCAAAGTCTCTGGGTATGGAGCCTGGGCATGTCTATATTTACCAAGTTCTTGAGGAATTTGGCTGCATGCCCATGTTTGAGAGCCACTGGTGTAGAGGAAAATTAAAGAAAGCAGGTAGCAGCAAGGCTTGAATGGGGACTTGCAAGGCAGGCAAGCATTCCAGAAGGGAGAAGAGTGGGAGGGATGGAGCAGTCAGTGCCAGGGATGCAGCTGTCTTGGTGACCTGAGGCAGGAAGTAGAGCAGAGGTTGGAGATCAGGTGGGTGGGTATGAAAGGTCCAGGCAAGGATTCTAGCCTGGCTGTGGTAGAGAATGGGGAGCCACTGAATGTTTCCCAATAGGACTATTACGTACGAAAGACAGGAAGGAAGATGTCACAAGAGCAGTGCTCTCTTTCTTCTTTGCCTTCTGCATTTCCATAAGCTACTTTCTTTTGTCAGGGTTCTCAACTGCAAAGTAACTGCAGAGCCACTCAGGGAAGAAGATAAACTTCCATACAGGCCCGAGTCCTCTAACAGCTCGGAAGGGCTCTGAGATGGCCAGCAGACAGAGAGTCCAGAAGCTGGATAGAATGGGGGCAACAGGGCTCTGGAGGTGGTCACGGCTGCTGCTGTTGCTGCTCTATGTCTCAGGTAAGGAGAGGCAGGAAAGCTGGTGGAGAAGGCACCAGGGACAGGGAGGTAGTAGACAGCTGAGGGGAACTTGTTGCTGTGGAGTCAATTCTGACTCATGGTGACCCCATGTGTTTTGGAGTAGAATTGCACTCCATAGGGTTTTATGGCTGTGACCTTTCAGAGTCAGATCACCAGGCCCTTCTTCTGAGGCAACTCTGTGTGAGTTCGAATTGCCAACCTTTCAGTTAGTAGCACAGGGCTTAACCATTTGCATCACCCAGTGACTCCTAGATGAGAGGGGGTGTTTAGTAAGAGGAGCCTTCTCCCGTTACTTTAGGATGAGCTGGGGTGGGATTAGGGTTTGTGTTAGAGACAGGAACAGCAAAAGGAAGATGATGAATGCAGACTGGGCTACAGCAGGAACTGGACAAGGAGATAGAAGCTGGAGGTTCCCCTAGAGCATCTTGACGATGAGAAAATTATGTGGAGCCATCCAAGCAAACCCTCATTCCTGTGCTGACACCCCAGAATATGTGCAGAAGAGTAAGATAGTCTACCCTAAAGGAACATTCAGTCACTGGGACGGAGCAGGCATTGGTAGTGGAAAGGTAAACAACATCAAAACAGCCAAATAGCAACATGAAGACATTCAGTGGTGTCACTATAGCAGGGCACAGAGAGGAGTGCACAGAAGAAGTTTAAGGTTCAGGAATCTGATTGAGTTGGATTCAAATCCTTTCTCGGCTACTCTCTACATGTGTGACCTTGAGAAACCCCTTTAACCTCTCTGAGTTTCAGTTTCTTCATTACTAAATAGGAATTAAATGGTCCCTACTTAAGAAGGCTGTCATAAGAATTAAACAGCAGATTGATATGAAGCTCTTGGCTCAGTATCTAGCATAGTAAGTGTTCAGTAAAAGTTATAACGGTGGATGATGATGATGGTGGTGGTGGCGATTATGACAATGATGTGACCATGTGTAGGGTGATCAATGGTATTGAGAGGTGAAAATAGAAAGAGATTTGTGCCAGCTGGAACTGTTCAGGTGACTCCCCTTGGGACTAAATGGGATGAAAATGGGTGGGAAGAGAATTCAACTTGGGGACACTAAGAGATAATAGAAAAGACAGTGTTTTAGGAAGCAAGGAATTTCTCTGCAGAACCACAAGTAGAGCAGAAAACAGGTGGTAAAACTGATAGAGTTCTTTTTTAGCTTTGTACTATGAAAACTTTCCAACCTACAAAAATATAGAAAGAATAGCCACTATAAATTCATCACTTAGATTCAACCATGATTAATATTTTGTTTTATTTGCTTCATATGTGTGTATTGTTGATATATACATATATAATTATTTTGAAGTGGCTTAAAATATCTCAAGTAAGGAGAGGCAGGGAGGCTGAGGGAGAGGGCATAGGAAGGATTTAGACATTCATTTTAAAATAATTTACAGAAATCCTAATGTCTCCTAAATGTTTGATGAAGCTAGTACTCCTCTTGACCTGTGGTCTTGTGGCTGCTATGCAGCCTGAGGCTGGGGTGCTGGAGTGGCGGGAAAAGCGAAAAGCGTTTGATCAGTGACACCACCTTGAATCCTCATTCTAGGGTTCCAAGCAGTAAGCATAATGGAGAAGAAAGTGTGCCTAATAGAAGGAAACAACCTAACGGAGATCTGTCCTTACAACATCATGAAATATGCCTCCAGCCTGAAGGCCTGGCAGCGGGTGAGGAGCCAGGGCCCCCCTGAGACGCTGGTACGCACGAAGACCAGAAACACAGACATAAATCAAGCCCAGGCTGGAAGGTACCTGCTGGAGGATTTTCCCACGGAAGCCGTTGTGAAGGTCACGGTGACAGGGCTGCAGAGGCAGGACAAGGGGCTGTACCAGTGTGTGATTGACCTGTCTCCTCGGGACCCCGTCATCCTGCATGATCGGATTCGGCTTGTTCACTGTGATGGTGAGCAGCAGGGACACCCCACCCAGGGAAGGGGCTTTGCAGAGCTGACCTCCTCAGCCAGAGCCTATAGGTAGGGTCCCTTCTGCCATGAGGCACGTCTTTCCTTCTTTCTTTTCTTCCTTCCTTCCATCTCTCTGTCTGTCTTTGACCCAGGTTGACCTCATCCTATTTCTTTGGTCCTAGTAAAAAAAAAACTGCTTCCTGAATGGTCATCTTCATATCCTTCCTTAGTTCCACATATCCATCCATCCATTCATCCATCTGTCTATCCACCTATTCATCCATGCATCTACGCATCTATCCATGCATCCATGCATCCATGCATCCATCCATCCATCCATCCATCCGTCCCATTGTTTGAGTACCTACCAGATACCAGACACTATTGCTTATGCTTAGATTACGGTGGTGAAAAGGACAATGTCCCTTTCCTTACCAAGTTTACAGTCTAGTGACTAGTCCTTGTGGATTGAGGGTAAGAAGTCAGCAGGTTAAATCACTTTTAAGAGAAATGTCCACGCTAGTGATACAGTATGACTTGCATTTCCAGTAAAACACAGTCAGCTCTTTCCTCCTCCAAAAATAGACAGAACCTCTAGTTGGAGGAGAAAGAGCCATTCTTCTTGAGGCCAGCAAGGGGAAGGTGCTGGTGGGCCAGAGATGCCAACAAGTCTTCCTGAAGAAGGACTGACTAGAGCTGGGTCATCAAGGCTACAATCCTGGGTTGAACTCAGCATTCCCCACCTTACTCACAACTCTCTCCTTCCCTTCACCACCATGTCTGCTGCTGCTTAGCTCCAGGGTTGATATTTCTCCTATAATTGTGTCTTCCTGCAGATTCTTCAGGTACTACTGTCTTGAACAAGAATCCCATCCAGACCTTGGTGGAGACAACCACGCTTCCTTTGACCACCGCCACCATGACCCCGAGAACCCCCCTTCTTAGGCCCAGGACTGTTACCAAACCACTGTCCACGTCAACTGCCATTTTCTCCTCTCCTGGTCTCAGAAACAACTTCACAAATGTGGGGGATGTCACCAGGTATGGTTTGCAGGCCTCTGTGCCCCTGGCTGGACCCAGAGCCCTTTGCTCCCCATCCGCGTGTTGAGAAGATGGGCCCCTGAGGAGTAGGGGAGGGTGGAGAGCAGGAGCAGACTTGAATCCACCTCAGTCTGGGCTGGAAATGCCCAGGGAAGGAAGGAGGTGGTGGCAGTGTGAGGAGGAGGCTCTCAGGGAGATGGCAACTCTCCCAGCTCCCCTCGGGGTGTCAGTGCACAGCAGAGGAGTGGGCATAAGGAAATGGCATCTTTGGTGGACTGCAATGGGCCTCAGCCACCCCTAGGGCCCTGATTGTCTAGCAAAAAGATCACTCTAAATGAGGGACCCTGGATTCCAGTGCCAACCAGACTAACTTTTGTGTGACTTTGTGCAAGTCTTCAACCCTGTCTGGCTTCAGTTTCCTCATCCGACCTGTAGAGATACTAGAACACCAGAGCTGGAATAGAGAATCTAGCCCAACAGCTCTCCCCAGAAACTACATGTTAGAATTACCTGGAGTATTTGGTTTTGCTTTCCTTTTTTTTTTTTTTTTTAATATTGATGCTTGGGCCCCAATAAATCAGATTTTCAGGAGGTGGGAGCTAGCCATCAATAATTTTTAGAAGATTGCCAAGATACTGCAATGTGGAGGCAGAGTTAAGAACCATTCACTAAGCATGCACCCCCATTACAGTTTATTAATACGTGCTGATTAATCTAAAAATGTGTTTTTCATTGAAAGTTGAAATAAGAGAAAGAAAAATTCTTTCATATTCTTCTCTCATTCCCATCCTTCCATATTCCCACCAATCTAACACGTTTTTTCCTCCATATTTTCTTCTTTCTTTATTTGCATGTATGCATATCTTAAGGAGCCCTGGTGGCGCAATGATTAAATGCTTGGCTGCTATGGAAAGGTGGATGGTTGGAACCCACCAGTGGCTCCGCAGGAGTAAAGACCGGGAGATTTGCTTCCGTAAAGATTACAGCCTAGGAAACCCTATGGGGCAGTTCTACTTTGTCCTGTATGATAACTACGAGTCAGAATCAACTCAATAGCACACAACAACATACATATTTTAACATAGCCATAATTCTAATTATAAACATTTTACTATTCTTTCCTTCTATCACTATTCTTTGATGTTGCTACCTAATCTTTATAACTGTAGTTTCAATGAATGCATACTTTTCTATCAACTGAAAAGCTATGATTTATACAATCATTTTCCTGTTTTTAGACAATGAGTTTGTTTTCATTTTTTAATTTTTTTTCCTTTATAATACTGATAACTCTGGTAGGAACATATTTTTGAAAATTTTTCTGTTTTGAAATGGTTCATTCTAAATAAATTCCCAGGAATGGAAGAGAATCTGAACATTTATATGGTTCTGTATCCATGTTAGGAGACCCTGGTGGCGTAATGATTAAGAGCTACGACTGCTAACCGAAAGGTCAGAGGTTTGAATCCACCAGGTGCTCCTTGGAAACACTATGGGGCAGTTCTACTCTGTCCTATAGGTCGCTATGAGTTGGAATTGACTCGATGTCAGTGAATTTTGTATCCATATTGCTAAATGATCTTCCAAAAGATCGGATACTGCTTACAGTGTGATCCCTGATGCCTAGTGAAGCAGTCACTGCAGGCTTGCCTACCTGGTTTGATATTAAAAAAATATTCGTGTTGTAATAGACGTGAACTGGTACCTGCTTCAGTTCTCTATTACTGTGGACTGTGAGCCCCATGGGGGTACAGGCAGTGCCTTCTTTCCCTAAACATTGTTTCACTTGACTACCTAAGTGCCTGATACATAGAAGGTGCTCATGAAGTATTTATGGAAGAAATAAAATGGATGTTCATGTAATGAGAGTGAACATTTTTCTTCATTCACTTCTTTTATTTTTCAATATGAAAATTGACCTTTCCCCACGTTCCTATAAGAGCCTTCAACAATTCTGTATACATTCCAGAAGAAAATCAAATCCATTGTCATTAAGTTGATCCAACTCATAGTGACCCTATAGGGCAGAGTAGAACTGCCCCAAAGGGTTTTCGAGGAGCGGCTGGTGGATTTGAACTGCCCAGCTTTTTGTTAGCAGCCGATCTCTCAACCACTGCATCACCAGGGCTCCATGTATACATTACCTGATACTAACTATTCTCTCAGTCAGAGTCCAGTCAGGAAAACAGAAGCCACTCCAGCTGTTTGGAAAAAGGGAATACAACACAGGGCGCTGTTTGCTCAGGTGATGGAAGAGCTGAGAAGCCAGCCTGGACGTGGTGAGGCACCTCAGAGGAGGCCTCGGAAGCCACTATCACCCTGTCTTGGGTGGGCTCCTTAGAAACAGACCCTGAGAGAAAAGTCCTGTGAAAGCCATTCAGGAAGTACTTCCAGGCAAAAAAAAAAAAAAAAAAAAAAAAGGAGAGACGTGAAAGTGAGAAGCAAAGCAAACCAAGCAAGGGGCCGCATCAAGACAAGTCCTGGAAGGTAACTTTGGCTCAGTCCTGCAGGGGAGCTTTGGACACTGGAGTTGTCTGGATCAGGGATGGGTGAGATGGAGTATTTATCGTCCCACTTTCTCAGTCATTGGATAAGAGAGGCTCCAGGGGGGTATGAATTCCCAGGCACTTCAGTGGGTCGGGCAGCCTGAGTGCAGCCTCTCTCACAGAGACAGAGGTGCTGGTTTGTGGGAGTGGGCACCCCCCAGAAGCCCCAAGCATGAAAATGGGTGAGGGACTCAGATGGGATTAGGCCGGTCTGTGGCCTGAGAGACATGGGGAGGAGGTGGTTATGGACTTATGGCAACCCCACGTGTGCAGAGTAGAACTATTCCATAGGGTCTTCAGGGCTGTGACCTTTCAGAAGCAGATCGCCAAGCCTATCTTTCAAGTCACCGCTGGGTGTGTTCCAACTACTAGCCTTTTGGCTAGTAGCAGAGCACTTGACAGTTTGTGCCACTCGGATGCCTGCTTTACCCAATAGGGGGACTATTTCCTTAGATGTTAAATTGTTACATAACATTAGATATATTTCTGCCATTGATTCTATTTGTGCCATTGGTACATATTTCTCTTTTTGTGCGAATGTCTCATTTAAATGACTTTTGTTAACTGTTTCCAGAACTGCTGGACTTGCCTCATTTCCCTACTCATTTGTATTTCTTTCTTGCGTCTATTGACTTTTGCAGAGTACTTTTAGAAACAGCTAACATCTCAAAAAATTCCAGATGTGAGATATTGGCTAGGATTGAAATTTTCTCAGTTGAAAGATGAGGAGAATGAGGCTAAAGAGGTGAAGTAAATATTCCAGGAAGTAAGTGTTGGTCCTGTGAAGAGAAACGAGGTTTCCTGTCTCCTGCAACCACACTTGCTTTCAGCATGGCAACGAGGTTGAGAGATTAGTCTGGCCCTTTCCCTCAGTGGGATTCCTGGTGGCACCGTGGTTAAGAGCTCGGTTGGTAGTTCAAATCTACCAGCTACTCCTCAGAAACCCTGTTGGGCAGTTCTACTCCGTCCTATAGGGCTGCTATGAGTCGAAATCGCAACAGGTTCCCGCAGTGCCTCTGCTGCACATGGACCCTATTCCCCCTACTAACTGTATTTCTAATCAGCAGTTTAAGCTAATGAGACATAGCCCCAGGGCCAGTCAGTATGGGGAAGTGCTGGAAGGATCTAAGAAGAGGAGAAAGGGGCATGAGAGGATTTTGTAAATACTCGTGTGAGGCAGCCTCATTCTCAGCAAAAGCATTAAATCACCTCTGTCCCCTACAGGGTCTCTGTGTTCAGCATTGTCACTCTTGTGGTGTGTGGAATCCTGAGCAAGAGTCTGGTCTTCACTGTCCTACTTGTTGTCACACAGAGGTCAGCTGCACTATAGCTCCATGAACCAATGAGAATGACTTCTGACCTCCATTAGCATACATCTGGCAGTTGTGCCTGAAGAAGACTATGTGTGGATTGAGGATATGGGTGGAGTAGGGGACAAGGACATGGACTGAACCTGGAATCACAGGTTGTTTCTAAGATCCAGGATACTACCTTCCAGATCCTGCCTATGCCCTAATTTCACTGCAAACTTCGATGTGTGCTATGCACTCTCCAAAGAGAAGGTGCACCCAACCATGCCCTGGCCCTTCATTCCACTGGTGGCTCAGTGTTCGCACTCAATAAAGACAGAGTCCAATGCCTTTCACTGTTGCTGTCTTGTGGGGGATCTTGAGGTGCTGTGGGCACAGTTGATAATTCTGTCCCTGGTTCTTGCCCTGGACCATAACATATTGACCTGACATGGTCAGGCTCGCACTGCAGAAACATCCTGCTCTCTTGGCACCTGGGCCTTCCTTTCCTTTAGAATCAGGCACCTGGGTTCCTCCCTTCATCTGGGCCTTTCTGGAGTGGCCTTCCCAGAAAGGGGTGTGGTAAGCCGTGGAATGAGGAGAAGATAAAGACACACTGGGGGAAAAACCTATGTTTTGTAGAGAACCAGAGTCAACCTGAATGTTCTGAAAATTGATAACCCTATGGAAAACAGTTCTACTCTGACATACATAGGATTGCCATGATTCAGAACTGACTCGATGGCAGTTGGGTTTTCAGGAGTCTCTGAGTGGTGCAATGGTTAAATGCTCAGCTACTAACTGGAAAGGTTGGAGGTTGAATCCACCCTGAAGCACCTCAGAATAAAAGCTTAGGTATCTAAATCTGAAAAATCAGATGTTGAAAACCCTATGCAGCGCAGTTCTACTGAGACAAAAATGGGGTCACCTTGAGGCAAAATCGACTTTGTTTGGACTTTTGGTTTGGAAAAATACTGGAAGGATGGCATTGGGGGATCTATAGGGTAGGGTCAATAGATAATATCAGACATGCCTCTGTGCATTTTATCACTGGATCCTCAAAACAACACCGTGAAGACAGAGAAGAATGTGACTGGAACAATACAGTTAACATGTCACCACTTATTGGCCAGGACCTAAAACTAGAGAGTTCCTTTACTGAAGATTAAGCACCCCAAAGTCATATAGAATAGAATAACCAAGAGTTCTGCCTACATATGTATGTATGCTGCTTTTCCTTGCGTCACAGAAGGGGCAGGAATGGTGGGGTGTCAAGATCTTGCCATTTAGGCTTCTGGAGGATTTCACCCCATGTGTACTCCTAGTTCCCCACTCCACCTGTCTTCTCCCCTCTCAATTTTCCCATAGAACGCTCCTTTCAGCTCCTATGCTCTCTCTAGTGCCCCCCTACCTTGAGATTGGAGTCTAGGCTCACCTGTCTTGTAAATGTCAACAGATTTAAATCAGAATTTTCCTGTGCTTAAACCTCTTCTGGTTCTAAAGGAGAAGGGTTCCCATAGTGGGGAAGGATGGTGGAAACTTCAATTCCAATTCAGCAATACCAGTTGCCCTTGAGTTGACTGACTCATGGTGACCCATGTGTGTCAGAGTAGAACTGTGCTCCATAGAGTTTTCAATGGCTGGCTTTTTGGAAGTAGATTGCCAGGCCTTTTTTCCAAGGCCTGGTGGATTAGAACTGCCAACCTCTTCAGTTAGTAGCCAAGCACACTAACGCTTTGCACCACCCAGGGACTCCAACTGAGCAATGGCTAAGGCCAATTTCATCCTATATTTCCCAAGGGTAGACACACATTGCCTCTGTGTGACTCACCCTCAAGTGGCTCTGCATCTTACGTCACACTTTCAGGATCTAGAATCCTGGGCAGAATCCTGTATTTGGCCAAGCCTAGGTAAAATCACATGCCTGCACCATCACAGCCAAGAGGAAGGGGCGGGAGGATTATCTGCCTCCATCCTCAATAGGAGGGGAAGTGGGCTCTGCATCCTAGAGAGTCCTACACATTGGGGCTTGTCTTCAAAATGGAAATGACGCGTGATGTCTGAGAACCAAATATGGCAACCATTATACAACCTGTCAATGTTGATTGGATTAAATGAAATCAATCACACCAAGCACCTGGCACATAGTAGGACTTTAGTCAGTGATAGTGACTCCTGTTAATATAATAGTCCTGGTCTCCATGTCTACACCTGGACTGGGTGGCTCAGGGAAGCACACACCTGGTACACAGACAAGAGAACTGAAGAATGCCTCAGGACCCATTTGACCTAATCAGAGCTTTTGCATCCAGGATCTATTGTGACCACTTGTCTCATAATCCCATAGGCTGCTTGTAAAAATGCAGATTCCTGGGCCCTTTACCAGACCTACAAAATTAGACACTTTGAGTGTGGAGCCTGGGCATGTGCACATTTACTAAGCATCTTGAGAGACTAAGCAGCATGCCTGTGTTTGAGTGCCCCTGGTGTAGAGGACAATTAAAGAAAGCAGGTCATCATGAGGCTTAAACAGGGCCTTCCAGGCAGACAAGCATCGTTCCAGAAGGGAGAAGAATGGGAGGGATGGAGTGGTCAGTGCCAAGGATATAACTGTCTTGGTGACCTGAGGCAGGAAGTGGAGCAGAGATGGGAGATCAGGTGAGTAGGTGTGAAAGGTTGGGGCAAGAATTCCATCCTGGCTGTGGTGGAGAATGTAGCACTACTGTTTCCCAATGGGACTGTGAAATAAGGAAGACAGGAAGGAAGGTGTCACAAGAGCAGTGCTCTTTCGTCTTTGCCTTCTGAGTTTTCCTAAGCTACTTCCTTTCATCACATTTCCCTCAGGCTTCTCAGTTGCAAAGTAACAGTAGAGCCACTCAGGGAAGACGATTAACATCTATGAGGGCCCGAGTCCTCTAACAGCTCGGAGAGGCTCTGGGATGGCCAGCAGACAGAGAGTCCAGAAGCTGGATAGAATGGGGACAACAGGGCTCTGGAAGTGGTCACGGCTGCTGTTGTTGCTGCTGTATGTCTCAGGTAAGGAGAGGCAGGGAAGCTGGTGGAGAAGGCACCAGGGACAGGGAGGTAGACAGCCGAGGGGAACTTGTTGCTGTGGAATCGATTCAGAGTAGATGGCAGAGTAGAACTGCAATCCGTAGGGTTTTTATGGCTGTGACCCTTCAGAATCAGATTACCATGCCTTGCTTCTGAGGCATCTCTGTGTGGGTTTGAATCAGCAACATGAGGACAAATATTCAGTGGAAGTCACTATAGCAGGGCACAGAGAAGAGTATACAGAAGAGGTTTAGGGTTCAGGAATCAGACAGAGTTGGATTCAAATCCTCTCTTGGCTACTCTCTACATGTGTGACCTTGAGAAACTCGTTTATCCTCTCTGAGCCTCAGTTTTCTCATTTCTAAATATGAATCAAATGGTCCCTACTTAAGAAGGTTGTCATAAGCCTTAAACAACAGATTGATATGAAGTTCTTGGCTCAGTATCTAGCACATAGTAAGTGTTCAGTAAGAGTTATAATGGTGGATGATGATGATAGTTGTGGTGATGGTAGTGATTATGATGATGATGTAACCAGATGTAGGGCGATCAAGGGTATTGAGAATAGAAAGAGATTAGTGCCAGCTGGAACTGTTCAGATGACTCCTCTCTGGGACTGAATGGGATGAAAATAGGTGAGAAGAGCATTCAACTTGGGGACACCAGGAGTTAATACAAAGGACAGTGTTCTAGGAAGCAAGGGTCTTCTCCGGGGAACCACAAGTAGAGTAGAAAACAGATGGTAAAACTGATGGAGTTCTTTTTTAGCTTTGTACTAGGAAAACTTTTCAATCTACAAAAATATAGAAAGAATGTCCAAACTCATTGCCATCGAGTTGATTCTGACTCATAGTGACCCTACAGAACAGAGCAGAACTGCCCCATAGGGTTTCCAAGGAGTGGCTGATGGATTTGAACTGCCGACCTTTTGGTTAGCAGCCGAGCTCTTAACCACGTGCCACCAGGGCTCCATAGAAAGAATAGCCACTATAAATTCATCACCTAGATTCAACCGTGGTTAATATTTTGTCTTAATTTCTTCATATGTGTGTACATATTGCTGATGTATGTTGTTGTTGTAAGGAGCCGTTGAGTTGGTTCTGACTCATTGTGACCCTATGTACAACAGAATGAAATACTACCTTGTTGTGGAATGGTTTGCTGATGCACATATATATATATATAATCATTTTGAAATGGCTCAAAATATGTCTCGAGAGGGAGGCAGGGAGGGTGGGGGAGAGGGCACACTAAGAAGAGGATGTAGACCTTCATTTCAAAATAATTTACAGAAATCCTAGATGTCTCCTAAATGTTTGATGAAGCTAGTACTCCTGTTGACCTGTGGTCTTGTGGCTGCTATGCAGCCTGAGGCTGGGGGGTGCAGGGGTGGCAGGAAAAGCATCTGATCATTTGATCAGTGACACCACCTTGAATCTTCATTCCAGGGTTCCAAGCAGTAAGCATAATGGAGAAGAAAGTGTGCCTAATAGAAAAGAAACAACTAGTCAAGGTCTGTCCTTACACGATCATGAAATATGCCTCCAGCCTGAAGGCCTGGCAGTGGGTGAGGAGCTAGGGCCCCCCTGTGCACGGAGACCAGAAACACAGACATAAACCGAGCCCAGGCTGGAAGGTATCCGCTGGAGGATTTTCCCACGGAAGCTTTTGTGAAGGTCACGGTGGCAGGGCTGCAGAAGCAGGATGAGGGACTGTACCAGTGTGTGATAGACCCTTCTCCTCAGGACCCCGTCATCTTGCACGATCAGATTTGGCTGGTTCACTGTGATGGTGAGCAACAGGGAAACCCCACCCAGGGAAGGGGCTTTGCTGAGCTGACATCCTCAGCCAGAGCCCATGGGTGGGGTCCCTTCTGTCATGAGGGGTTGTTTTGGAGAGACAATGTGAAGCAATGGGAAAAGTTCTAGACCCCAAATTAGGACTCCTAGGTTCTCTACCCTTTTGCTTTGTGACTTTGAGAAGGTCATGGCTCTTCTCTGGGCCTCAGTTTTCTCACTGTAAGACAAGGATTTTGGACTAGGTGATCTCCAACATCCTTCACACTGTGGCAGGGAAGCAGAGAGGCAGGAACCCAGTAACAGAACCTCTACTATGTGCCAAGCATTTAACTTGCTAATCCCCCTTCGAACCAAGTGTTCTGTTTCACAGTAAAGACACAGAGGCTCCAAGAGGTAAAGTTAGGATGTCATTTAGCAGAGAAGTGAGGCACTGGGGCCTAGGAGACCCATCTGATTTCACGGTCCTGTGAATCTGTGAAATAGGCCCAGCTCAGTCAATAAAAAGCTGTCCGCTTTCTCAAGGGATTGAAAAAGTACAGAGGAGGAATAGGTATTAGAGAGTAAAATGAAGGACTTCTCTCTGGCCTTCAGTTGCTTCTTCTTCTTATAGGGGCATCTATAATTTGACCTCTGCCTTTACTAGCAAGTCTGTTTGCTCACATGGGGAGGTAGAGCTGGGAAGTACAGTCCAATACTTTTGCCTCAAGCCTTTGAATAAAGCTCTTCCTTGCAGTTTAGTGATCCAGAGAGGCCTCCACCAGCACAGGACACTGCTCTTTCAGTTCCTACTAATGTGAACTGTGTGAATATTAGGACAGGGCTGGGCTTAAGTTGAACTTCATAATATCTGTAAATCAAGAGTCAAACAAGCAAAACACTAGTGTTGTAGGTAGGACTGTAGTGAACATAGTGAACGCAGGTGGTAGAATAAAATAATTCTCCAGTACTTTAGAAACATCCAGTGATACTCAGTAACTAGCCCTAGTGGCACAGTGGTTAAGAACTATGGCTGCTAACCAAAAGGTTGGTGGTTCGAATCCATCAGCTTCTCCTTAGAAACACTATGGGGCAGTTCGACTCTGTCATAAAGTGTCATCATGAGTCAGAGTTGACTTGATGGCAATGGATTTGGTTTTTTGGTTGTACTCAATAACTAATGGGCTGGTTACAAATGATTTATGCATCAAGTGAGGACTCCCATGACCTCTACTCAGGGACACGTTCTTCATTTGGTTTTAGTAACACGCTCTGAATAACTAAAACCTCAACCTGTTGTGAAGGGAAGTGGGGCCCTGGTAGGGTAATGGAAGGGCGATGGCCTGGATTTTTGTTCACTGTGCCCTGAACATACTCAGGGACCTTGGATAAGTCCCTCGTCCTTTCCTAGCCTCAGTAAACTCCCACCCCGTCATTAGATTTTTCCCTCCTGTGACATCTGATGTTTCCAATACTTGGGATTTCTTTGTATTTATTGAGTTCAGAGGAATAAAGCACTGAATTTATTATACTTGACCAATTTTGCCCACTGCAGGCACCAACAGATGGCTTGAGCCCACCAGGTCTGAATCTTTCAATCGATATCTGCTGGATTCTTTAACTCAAGTCTTAATGAAGACAAGGGAAATAATTAAGAATGACTGAGCCCACACTATTGAATAAAGACTGTATCAAGTGTATTATAAAATAAACTTGAACATGATTAGTTTCATGCAGCAGATTTTTAATGTCAGCTGCAGATTCTTTCTATCCAGTAATTGGAGAAAATGATGGGCTAATGTGGCTAATGAGTCCCTGGGTGGTGCTAACAGTTTACACTCTTGGCTGCTAACCCAAAGGTTGGAGGTTTTACTCCACCCTGTGGCACCTCCAAAGAAAGGCCAGGCACATAGGTAATTCTCCACAAGAGCCCAGTGCCTAAGGCAAAACGATCGTTACTAAGTTACTACTAGGCTATTTTTTGACTCAAAGGTGACTCTAGGAAATCAGTTTTGTCAAGGGTCAAGGCTCAAAGAAGATTTCAGGGCAATGACCTGGGTCAGCCACCCCAACTCCATGGACCCCAGAAATCTGGATTCCAGGAGAATTAAACTCTGTTCCTCACGTGAATAGAACTAGGCTGGGTTCAAAGGGATGGGATAGACCTGGAGATGGGGAGGGGCAGAGTGAGGCTTTTGCTGCTTCTCAATTCAGGCTTTTCTTCAGAAGAGGGAGCATAGAATCAATCCTGGCCTGAAGGGGACCATTTTCAATACTGTCCATTTCAATTTCTCTCTCTCCTCAGGTGAGGGAGCCTTCTAAGATGTCCCCAGCACAAGACACACCCTGAGAAACAACAGCCTCATTCTTTCAGGAGCTGATAGACTTGCCTTCCCCACCCCGCTGCGTCCACCAAAAATACATGTTGTAAATACTAACGCCTGTACCTGTAGATGTAATCCCATTTGGGAATAGGGTTTTTCTTTGTCATGTTAATGAAGCCATAACAGTGTAGGGTATGTCTTAAACCAATCGCTTCTGAGATATAAAAGGAGCCGCTTAGGAACAGAAGAAAAGAAGCACAGATTGGGGAAGATAGATGCCAAGCCATGTGGAATCCCCAAGAAACCCAGGAACAGAAGCGGAAAAGAGACAAGAACTTTCCCCTAGAGTCAGGAGAGAGAGAAAGCCTTCCCTTAGAGCTAGCACCCTGAATTCTGACTTCTACCTTCCTAAATTGTGAGAAAATAAATTTCTGTGTGTTAAAGCCACTCACTTGTGGTATTTCTGTTCCAGCAGCACTAGGAAAATAAGACAGACCCTAACAAACATTCATATTTCACTTTCTGTTCAGTGGTAAATAAACACTTTAAACTCATTTTATGAGATCTCTGCCAGCCCCTCTCTGACCCAGAGAGAAGAAAATGGTCTTAGTCTGTCTTAGTCTGGAAGCTCAGCTGACACCAGTCCACCATGGGTGACCCTGCTGGTATCTGAAAAACTGGTGGCACAGTTTCCAGCATCACAGTAACACGCAAGCCACCCCAGTAAGACAAACTGACAGACGGGTCGGGGAGGAAAAGGGTAATGAGTGGGAAAGCTTGAGAGCTGGGGTGGAAGGAGACCTGTGGGAAGTAATAAGCAATTTATTCTCTGCATCTATATCTTTTTATACTTTCCATGTAATACATAACACATAATGCTTATTGTTTTTGATAAATGGGAACTTGTTATTGTAACATAACTTTTATAATAGGCAAAACTAAGCAAAATTGGACGTTTATCAGAGATCAAGGGAAGGGCAACAGGTTCTTAAAATAATTCAATTTTTCTTATTGTGGTGAAAATATACATAAAACATTTGCCAATTCAACAACTTCTACACGTATAATTCAGTGACACTGATTACACTCTTCATGTTGGACATCCATCAACCCTATCATTTTCCAAAATTATTGCACCATCATTAACATAAACTCAGCGCTCTCCAAACAAAAACTCCCCTTTCCCCCTTCTTCTCTCCCTCCGTAACCATTAATAATCTTTGGTTTTTATATATTTCCTTATTTCATATAAGTGAGATCATACAGTATTTATTCTTTTGCCACTGACTTATTTTGCTCATTGTAATGTTTTTAAGGTTCACCCATATTGTGGCATGTATCAGGACTTCATTTCTCTGGATGGCTGAGTAATAGTCCATTGTATGTCTATACCATGTTTTGTTTATCTGTTCATCTGTTGATGGACATTTTGGTTGTTTCTACATTTTGGCTATTGTGAAAAGTGTTGCAATGAATATTGATTGGTGTACAGGTTTCTATTTGAGTTCCTGCTTTTACTTCTTTGGGGTATATACCTAGGATTGGAATTGCTGGGTCATACGGTAGTTTTATATTTAACTTTCTGGGGAACTGCAAACTGTTTTCCATGGTGCCTATACCCTTTTACATCCCCACCAGCAATGTATGAGGGTTCCAGTTTCTCCACAACCTCACCAACACCTGTTGTTTTCCATTTTTTTTGATCATTGCCATTCAAAGTAGGGTGAGATGCTATCTCAGTGTGGTTTTGATTTGCATTTCCCTAATGGCTAATGACCTTGAGCATCTTTTCATGTGGCTGTTGGGGAAATGGCAATACATTTTTGCGTTAAATAGAACAATCGGAACTCACAAAGTGTAATTCCAAAGTACCTCCTATCCATTCCCCTACTGCCTGCCTGACTTCCTCTGCCTGACTCTCCTCTGTCCTTTGGATGCAATCTACACAAGACCCACCACTTTTCTGGTCATTTTTAAGTACATGTAGTAAAAGGCCTGTTGCAAAACTAGCTTCAGTTCAGTATTAGTGTAAGGAAAAGGGCTGTTTAAAATTAAAGCTTCTTTCTCAAATCCTCTAGAGTATGACACCTCAGAGGGACAGACCGGTTGATCTCTTTACTTCGCCATCTCCATCCTACAGCTGCAGCTTCTGATGCCTCCAAGATTGGAGCAGTGGAAGGGAGACGTGCAAGGAAGCAGGGAAGGTCTTACCTGATGGGTACTGCTACGATGGTCGCTCGGTTTAAAGCTGACTTTCCTTCATCGGGCACTGTCGTGAGTTCTTCAGAGTACCCTGGTCTCTCACCTGCAGTTTTCTTGACACAAGAAATTGCATCACCTTTTATCTGGCTGGTTGCTTCTGACTCCTTCAGTCTCCAGAGATCTTGCAGTCCACCTCTAGCTTCCTTCCATGAGGTCCCTCTGCCTCGAGGCAACCCTTTGGGACAGGATCTAAGAGAGCCCATGCTGGCTCTCTCACCTATGTGCAGCACAACGTATGTTCCATGGAAAACACTCATCCAACTCATTCACCCCAACAAACTCATGGAGTTCTGGTGTGTACCCGTGTAGACACCTCCCCTTCACTCCATGATCAAAGCACCTAGCCAACTGCAGTCTCTGCTCTCTATAGTTCTCACACCGGAGTTAATCATCTGTCCATTATGTCTCTTATATTGTAGGCGACACATACTAAGCTCTTCAAGTTGTGATCTTGAAGCACTTCTCCCTGTGGGTGAAGTCAGGAGCAGATATACACTTTCTCGGGGAGGGGAGTGTCACAGCACACCAACAACTATCTCCATAAATCCACCTCTAATCTCAAACTAGGAGCACTGTGGCTCAGTGGTCAAGTGCTCCACAGCTAACCGAAAGGTTGGTAGTTTGAACCCATTAGTCGTTGCGCAGAAGAAAGATGTGACAGTCTGCTTCTGTAAAGATTTATAGCCTTGGAAAGCCTATAAGGCATTTTTACTCCTGTTCTATAGGGTTGCTATGAATCAGAATCGACTCAACAGCAACGAGTAATCTGAAACTTCCCACAATTTTGTACCCTTGCTGTGGGTGAGAGATTAAAGGCAATAAAAAGGTTTTAAACACACTGTTTGTAAGTCCTGCACAACGGTCTCCCACCTCACTCTAGAATATGACACCTATTTTCTTGGGACCTGTATCTGTCCAGGTTCAGGTGCAAACAACAAAATCCAATATACCTATCTTAAGTAGAAAGGGGTTTCATATATATACCATATTAAACGGTTTACAGAATTAGATCCTACTCAGAGCTTCTGGGAATGCCTTGCAAAGCCACACCACTGGATGCAGTCACTACGGGGACTACTACTCTTGCCACAGTCAGGAACCTGAAGAATCAGAAAACTGTTTAAATCAGGAAACTGCCAGCGCAGCTTCTGGCTCCAGACCCATTCCGTCTAGGCCAACATATATATCAGCAAAATGGATGCCGTTTTCCCCTCTCAACTCAGTTCCAAATTTCAGTCTCATATTAATCCGTTTGAGCCTAAGTTATATCTGGAACCCTAGCTGCAAGGGAGTTTGAGTAATGGTTTTTAATTTTCCAAATCTTTTAATATAGCAACGCCCAAGAGAAGGAGGTGAGAGTGGAAGCCGAATGAGCAAATCCATAGCATCTGCCCAAACAGTTTCAGCCAAAACTGAGATTAAAATAGTCTAAAATTTAAATTTATTTCTTCACAGTCATTGCAAGAAAATATAGTTGACAAGTGAAAAAATAAAATCCACATTTTGCTTTGTTATGCTAAATACATCCTTTTGTCTATTATAAAAGTCATGTTATAATGAAACATTCCTATTTATCAAAATCAATGCTTTAAATATTATGTGTTATACATTACACTGGACAATGAATAAGGAAGACCAAAGAAGAACTGACACCTTTGAACTGTGGTGTTAGCAAAGAATATTGAATATACCGCGGACTGCCAAAAGAATGAACAAATCTGTCTTGGAAGAAGGACATCCAGAATGCTCCTTAGAAGCAAAGATGGCAAGACTACGTCTTACATACTTTGGACATGTTATCAGGAGGGTTTAGTCCCTGGAGAAGGACATCATGCTTGGTAAAGTAGAGGGTCAGTGAAAAAGAGGAAGACCCTCAGCAAGATGGATTGACACAGTGGTTGCATCAATGGGCTCAAGCATAACAACGATTGTGAGCCTCGCGCAGGACTGTGCAGTATTTCGTTCTGTTGTACATATGTCGCTATGAGTCGGAACTGACTTGACAGCACTTAACAACAACAACAATACATTACACTGAAGTATAAAAAGATATAGATACAGAGAATAAATTCCTATTTTTTTCTGTTCCAGAATTTGTGATGTTTTTCTTAAAAACCTCAGTCTGTTCAAGAAAATGACTCCTATTTGCCATCAATCTTCTTTAATCTATTCCTAGGAAACTAATATAATCACTAATTGTTAGTGACACTTGAAAAAGTCAGCTTCCATGGCAATCACATAAGTGAAAATATTTCCATTTTGTTGTTGTTGGTTGCCCTTGAGTTAATTCAGGGTCATGGGTACACTTCATGTAACTCACAACACATTAAATAAGCCTTATTTTTAGCACTTTCCTCCTTACAAAGAGAGGACATGTCTTTGGTGGCTTTCTGCAAAGTTTCAAAAGTTCGCAGGAGGTTATCGTAGGTCACTCAGATGGATATCTATTTAACCAAAGTGACAAAATTTTTTAAAAGTAAAATTGTTAGCTTTTTCAAAAGCCATAAGTCTTGGTTTTTAACATGAACTCAGGAACTTATTCTAATGGGACACTGAAACTTTGCCTTCCAGGTAGGTCACACAGAAGTTAATCCTTACAACATTTAACCCAGTAATAAAAGAAAATTTTTTAAATTTTGTCAAAGAGAAAACCAAATTTTAGCTTTATGTACTATTTGTTAGTAAAGCTCTTAAAAATCTCATGAATTAACCTACCAAACTTTAGCCACGACACATAAAAACTTTGACTATATCAAATAAATTCCCTTTTTTTCATGAACCTTAAGCTTGCTATCTTTATCACAGCTGTTATAGTACAACATATTAAAGTGGCAAAAAAATGAACACATTCATTAAAAAAAAAAAACCATTGCCCTTCGAGTCGATTCCGACTCATAGTGACCTTATAGGACAGAGTAGAACTGCCCCACAGGGTTTCCAAGGAATGGCTGGTGGATTCGAACTGCTGACTTTTTGGTTAGCAGGTATAGCCCTTAACCATTGCGTCACCAGGGCTCCAACACATTTATTAGCAGACGCAAATATATATTCTCTTTCTATGGCATATAAAATAAAAAGTAAAAAGTACATAAATTTAAATTCTAATGAATATCCATTAATTAACTAAACTTACTATCAGTAAGTTTCTTAAAGATCTTTGAAAATTATCTTGAAGGCTATATACCACAAAACATAATTACTGTTGAAATAAAGTTGGTTCCAAACTTTTACCTTTGTTTTATCAATCTTTTCTCATATTTTTTCAATCTAACCTTAGCCTTTTTTAAGATTTTATTAAGTGGTTTTGGAAATCACAAAATCTCAGTTCAACCCAATCAATTCATTGATATGGATATAAAGTTAAGTTTCTGGCTAGGGGTGGAGAGATTTCCCCAGGAAATTTCAGATATGTCTCATTGTAATTTTTAGCTTTTGTCTTTTTAAAAATTTCTCTACAATAGAGAGGACTTGTTTATGGTTCTTTAGTGTTGAGGATCCACCCAATTTCTGATAACTATATTAAGACAACATTTTCCCTGTCTTAACCCCACCAATGTCCACCTTATTTATCCTATTTTTTGATATCCTTAAAGATCTCCTCTCTTTTTGGAGGAGTCCTTTGACTTCTCTCTTATTATTCTCTTGGTATTCAGTTTAGCCTTCTGTTTTTGTCATAACCTTGTATTACCCTGTAGTAAGAGCAACCCAACAATTACCAAAGCTATTTAGCAATTTCGTAAATGAACTCATCAATTCTTGGCTAGCTTTTTTTTTTTTTTCTATTTAGGTTTTGTCTTAAGCGTCCCTTTTTCTCATTCTGGAACAACAAGTCTCTCTTCCTTAAGAGCAAATTACTTCTTTTTTTCCTTAACAAACCACATTCCATATACTCAGTCTAGCTTGTTTTATTGTTGTTAGGTGCCATCAAGTTGGTTCCAACTCATAGTGACCCGATGTACAGCAGAACAAAACAGTCCTGCACTATCCTCACAATCACTGCTATATTTGACCCCATTATTACAGACAGTGTGTCAATCCATCTCATAGAGGGTTTTCCTCTTTTTTGCTTCTGTTCTACCTTACCAGGAGCTGTGGTGGCACTGTGGTTAACAGCTGGGCTGTGAAGCAAAAGGTCAGCAGTTCGAATCCACCAGCCTTTCCTTGGAAACCCTATGGGGCAGTTCTACTCTGTACTATTGGGTGGGTATGATACCAAGCATGATGTCCTTCTCCAGGAACTAGTTCCTCCTGATAACATGTTCAAAGTACAGGAGACGAAGTCTTACCATCCTTGATTGTAAGCAGCATTCTAGTGTACTTCTCCCAAGACAGACTTGTTTGTTCTTTTGGAAGTCCTTGGTATATTCAATATTCTTCGCCAACACCATAATTCAAAGGCATCAATTCTTCTTCTCTCTTCCTTATTCATTGTCCAGATTTGGCATGCATGTGAGGCAATTGAAAATACCATAGCTTGAGGCGGGGCCAAGATGGCTGAGTAGTCAGACACTTCCAGTGGACCCTCTCACAACAAAGACCCAAAAAAACAAGTGATTCAACTATATATGGCAATCTGGGAACCCTGAACATCAAAGGCAAATTGAGGAACCGGAATGAGTGGCAGAGGGAGAGAGAGATGGTTCAGAAGGAGCGAAAGGTTGCCAGACCTGACCCAGCGAGAGCCTGAGACTTTCAGGCCAAGCAGATCTTAGGTGAGCCGTGAGGCAGGCAAGGGACAGTGCTCAGGAGGCATATTCCACAACAGGAGAGACCCAGTGCCAGAGAGTCTACATGACCACCTAGAACCAGTGAGAAGAAGCCCTCATGGGTGAAAGATAAGTACCTGCGTATGGCTTACCGCGTGGATCAAAAACATCCCCCTTAGGGAAAAACCTCTCGCCCATTTACCTCCCTGCTCCCTGCTCTGCACTGGGTCCCTGACCAGCTTCAGCAAATGCCGAGTCCCCTGGGCCGGAAGTAGGATCTGTCACATGCCCGGAGCCATTTTCCCTGCCTTGGAGAATGAACGAATTAACAAACGGGGGAAGAAATAAACTGCTGGCTCCCCTAAGCCACGAACCCAGGGTAGGCACAGCTCCTTTGCCTAGGAACAGGCATAAGGGATCCATGGACTTTGAGTGCCTTTCCCTCTGCATAGACTTGTGTAGGTCCATCTCAACAGCGTAAGCCCTCATTACTGCAGTACAACAGGGTATATACCAGAACTCTAACTTCAACTGTTTCAGCTGAGAAATGGCAGGTTCTTGATATTTGACACTGCTCTGCTGATTAAGCAGGGTCTTCACCTACCCACATCAGGGGCCTGAGGACTGGTGTCTCCACCCATGCCACCTAGCCACCTGCAATAGGGGTCCATGAATAAGAGATGCCCCCCCAGTCCTTACAGCCAACAGCATTAGATGCTCATAGTCAGCTGCAAAACCCACCCACCTACGTGATTTAGGGAACAGGGAAACACCTTCCTCCTGGATATTTGCGGGCAGCTGTCACCCCTTGCCTTGCTCAGAGTGTGTCCCCCTGCTGCAGCCAGATGCCTGTGCCTACACTAATTACCCATGCCTGTCTAAGACTTTAAGTGAGAGCCTACACCACACACTTGGTGGCTATCTACCTGGGCTCCTGAGCTGAATCCATACAGGAGGAGTGAGCAGACTCCTGAGCGCGCATACAAAGTAAGAGATCTAACCGTTTGATGACAGGACATTAGAGCTTCAGAGGTGCCAATAATCAAACTAGCTCACATGAGCAGCCTATTTGGG